>NC_071120.1:24997500-25597500 GCF_024256425.1 Clarias gariepinus
CTTTTTGATTCTCCTTAATGAAAAGTCAGAACAGGAACTCAAATCACTTATCATGCTTCCGTTTTGATTCCGTTTGTCTTTTTCATGCTTAGTGTGTGTGTGTGTGTGTGTGTGTGTGTGTGTCATCTTTTAGATAAGTGTTTTTGCTCCTGCTGAAGGCTGAACAACTAAAGTAGATTACGGAATAGTTTTCAATTAAGTACTTTGTCCTTGTAAGTGTTTTATTTCTGTTTATACACCAGTTCAAGCAATTTGACTGGACGAGAGGAATTCCATGAGCGTTTATGGTCCTAATAACCGTTAACTCAACAAGGGCATCACTTTGTGTGTGGAACAAGGGATTGTCCATCGTACAGTACATAGCACACTCGCTTCCCATTTTACATTATTTAGGAGTAGAATCTCGACATAAAGAGAATCTGGCACAATGTAAGGACTGTCCAACACCTCCATGGTTTATCCTCCTCACCTTTTGGCTGCATTGGACCAGTAAGACGACTGTAACCCCTGTTAATCAAACTGACCGTCGATTTCCAGCTCCGCCAGTCGAGCTTCGTTAGTTGCAGATATGGAGCAGTTGGTGGAGCAAAATAACTGGTTAAATAAACAAAGAAATCCTAATCCTGTTTGTGGAACCATTGTCTAAAAGCAGTATCATGGCTCAGTGGTTAAGGCATCGGACTATGGTTCGAAGGTCCCAGGTTCAAACCTCACGACCACCAAGTTACCACTATTGGGCCCCTAAGCAAGGCCCTTTACACCTCAACTGCTCAAATATACAGTATAATGAGATAAAAATGTAAGTCACTCTGGATAAGGGCGTCTGCCAAATGATGATGTAATAAACATAAATATCACACTCGTGCTTTTGTTCTAAATAAATCAGGTGCTGATATTCAGTACAACAGCAAAACCCTGCATTTATTAAGATTCAATTATTTATTGCACAGTGAAATTATAATTCTTTTTTGCATATCTTAGTTAGAAAGCTGGGATCAAAGCACAGGGTGAGACAGGACACCGCACCCCTAACGGAGGCTTTGCTTAAGCGTCCACCTTGCTGGCTCCGGGAATCGAACCCATGACCTTCCAATCAGTAGCCCAGTAACCCACTGCATTACCCCATTAAAGTCCTTCCTGGCAGCAGTGTGATTTGAACCTACGTCTCTGAAGAGACTGAAATATATGTAAATTATCATGGTAGTGCCAAAGAGGAACAAAAATACAAGCCTCATCAGCCACTGGACCACACCACATTAATTCACATGATTGCTTGCACCTGAGCCTTTTTGGTTAATGAGCATGGCTATAAATAACACCTGTTGTATAACACTGCTGTCTGGCCTTGTCTTTGTTGTTGTCAGTTTTACCCTCAAGTCTATGCGAATAAGTCGTTACTATAGAAATGATAACATAAGCATTAAAATAAACTCTTATAGATTCTGTTCTGTTGATGAATGGTTCACCCTTATTCTTTTGTACCTTTTTAAGTTTTAGCTTCTAGTCCCTTGTTATCGCTATCACTTGTCTCTGTTCCAGATTTTTCTTCTGAACACTGTGAGCTATCCTGTTCAGAGGTGTAATACACTCTCATCACAGATAAGTCACTGTTCGAAACCAAGAAGAATCTCGTTTCCAATAAAGTTCGGCTTCCCAGAATCGGATGTCTTATTTATTTATTTTTTATCCTTTCCCTTTTCTTTTGGTCACCAGCTTTTGTTCTGGATCATTTAGGGATTTTTTCTCATGTTTATGAAAATGGGATTTTGCATGAATATGATTCCATAAGTCACAAACAATGAAGGCTATCCCGGCTCTTACTCTATCCATAACCTTCGTAACTTTTCTTCATGCAAACCTCAGCTCATTTCTAATTGATTTCCAAGGCCTGTGTGTGTAATTTTACAGCTTAAGACGTGCCATGGCATAAAATAGGATATTATCTTTTTTTTTCTTTTTTTTTTTAACCGCCCAGCGAGCGAGTCAGCAATAACGGAGAGAAAAATTTCCTAGAATTAAGTAAAGAACTTTTTTAGATTTTGCATGATTATAAACCAGTACTAGACCTCTAAGCATTTAAAACACATTTAAAACAGGGTACAAAAATAATTCTCATTTCATTGCACTCCTGTGCATTTGTGATATTAAAGGCCTTCATCATTTTGACCAGAGCCCTTTATCTGACAACACAGCAAGTGTCTCTGCATGGAACAAAGACCATACCGGAATGCATTAATATGTTCCAGGACTTAATAAATATCACACCTCTACACATATGGTGCTTGTTTGTCCTGACGAAATAAAGCACAATATTGGATAATCAGTTAACACAACAATAGAGAATAGGACATGGATGTTTTTTTTTTGTTTGTTTTTTATTTTAGAATTCTTTATGGAATTATTTGTAACTCAATAATAAAACCTCGGCTTGCTATATACTGTAGTATAATGAGAGAATTTAACTTTTTCACATTCTCCCTGCATCCATATAGACTTAATCTAGGTTTAGCTTCCTTCTGACGGCATGGTGGCGTAGTGGTTAGCACTGTGGCCTTACACCTCCAGGGTCTGGGTCAAGTCCAGCCTCGGGGTCCGTGTGCACAGAAATTGCATGGTCTACCTTTGGTTGGTTTAGTACAGTCCAAAGATTATGATAATTAGTCTTCACAAATTGTGTGTAAATGTTGACTGGAGGTTCAACCAGTTTGTAAAAAAAAGGCAACTGTTGGATTACAGAGGTTTCTAGATGTATCGATGGGGTTTCTTTCAACTTTACAGAAATATGATCACTGGTATGTCTAAAAATATAAATTTGAGTCTGGGCGTAAGTAAATGTCTAATCTCCTGTGATGGACTGATCTCCTCTAGTGTAGCACATTGGTGCGATTGGTTACATTAGAGTCTTGCAGCTCCAAAGCCCAAGTTTTTTTTTTTTTTTTTTAAGTCCAGGTTCGAACCATGCAGATAGTTGGACAGGATAAAGCATTTACTCAATTTTTCCTAATGCTTTGTTCCTTTTATACTAGGGGTTTCCACATCAGATCAGGTCTGCCACAGGTTTTACTCCAGACACCCTTCCTCCCATTTTTTTTTTAAACCAGGCTTAGGACTGGGACTGCATCTAGTTCCTCGATTGTATTTGGCATATGGTTAAGGGTCTTGCCCATGGACCAAACATTGTTGACGGAGAAGTGGTAGGGCTCAAACCTCCCAATCTTCCAACCAGCAACTCACTGCCTCAACCATCAAAGCCACCACTGCCCCCAAAGAATTTACCGAAGAGTAACAAGTGAAAAAAAGCACAATATTTCACTCCATGTGTTGTGGAGTATCTGCATTATGAGTCTGATTGGCACAAATGGAAGCAGCTGGAAGATATTGGAGAATGGCATTATTACTGTACCCCACAGAGAGGCATTTAAACTGATTAAGCAGCTTCCCACTCTCAGAGAAAGTGCAGGGGAAAGTGACAATCGATAAGCTTGATTAACTTCTCATGAGTTGATCTGAGCACTGCAAAGTTTGACATGTCGGTGTGGCCGAACTGTTATTAGCCATCTCTGTGGGTTCACACACAATATTGTTCAGTTTAAGCAGAACAAAAGGAGAAGGTTAACCTGGTCAGAGGTGGCCATTTGTGGGCAAATTGTAAGATTTTTCATTTCTCTGTTAACAGTGATGCTTCGAGAAGTGATGCCATGATAGTTAAATGTCTCCAAGGATAAGGACAGACCATTGCAATGACTTAAGGCAGATTATTTAAAGTGAAAGTTTCCCTAATACATAAAAAACCTATGCGGGGCCATAAAAAGGCTCATAAAACCCATACATTTTTAAGAATAAATATTTAGCTTTTATTCGAGTATTATTCAATAAGCTGCCACAATCAAATGTAAAATATTGTATGCATGCAGAGCAGAGGATAAAACCAGAAAGTGAAATCATACAAATGGACAAGTTGCCTGACGTTGCTTTATGCTGATTACAGCAGCAGGGACCCTTTAAGAGTTCAATTACTTAATGTTGTTTTTCATTGTGTCAGTCTTGTGTCTAGGTCCTTTATATTTATTCATACATAATTAAGAAAAAAAAATGGATGGACCAAATTGAATGCAGGATAAAAAATAAAGAAGTCTAAGATTATACTCCTTGAAGAATTTAAAACTGACCATCCTTCACAAATTGCCTGACGCCTCACAGCCTCGCACAGCAATAATGTATTTCTGGACAGTAAAGTCTGCTTTTCCATCCATTGTAACTTTTTAATCTCACTGCACACCCTGGAGCTGTGAGTCAGCAACACTACCCATTGCATCACCATGCCATCTCTGACAGCAGTTTCGGCTGCGAGGCAAATCACTAGGAGGTATTAATGCACTTGTTTAAATAAGACACTGGTTTCTATGGTAACAACTAACTCATAGGAACTCGCTGAATGCTCGCTAATGATGGTGTTGTGATTTAACCAAGCTTTCTTTAAGGCCACTGCTTGTCAGCAGGCAAGGCAGGCAACTGCTTGGGGCTCCAGGCTAGTAGGGGGCCCCTGAGGGCTGGCAAACATGTATTATGTATAAGATCATGGTGACGATTGCTGATTGGGAGGTTCTCTGCAAATTTTTGCCCAGGGTCCCGACAGACTCTAGAATCACCTCCGTCTAAGGTATGCTTATCGGAGGTGAATACACGTCAGTGGTTAGCACTGTCGCCCATGCATCTCCAGGGTCGGGGTTTGACTCACAGTGTGTCTGTGTGTGTGTGTGAATGCTTGGATTTTGTATGTTCTCTGGTTTCCTCCCCCAGTGCAAAGACACTTGTTGTCAGCTGACTGGTGTTTACAAATTGCCCATAGTGGATTATTGGGTGGATATGTCTGTGTATGAGTCCTGTGATAGCTTGGCACCCCATCCAAATTGTACCCCATCTCATGCCCTGAGTTCCCTGGGATAGGCTCCAGGCCATCTGTGACCCTATTCGGAATAAGTGGCATAAATAATGGATGGCTGGATGGATGTTCCCAACACAAGACATTATACTAAATAGGGGACTGTGTGGTTTCTCTCTAACATGCCATTTAAAATTTTTTTTTTACCAACTTAATATGCAATGCCTGTTATAACGAAAGCAACAACAGGAACTAATTTGTCTTCCGGGAATTCGAAAAAATCGAATGATAATCTGGATCAAATTTGTTTTAATCCTGCAGAATGCTAGACCGTCTGTAATAGTGTTGGTACAAATTTGGCAGCGTGCTAGGTCTGCTTAAATCTCATATAGAGTGTTAATTAATAGGCAGAAAAATGACTACAAGGTCAATATAAAGAATATTGGTGTTTATGTGACTCCTCATCTGAGCCAGATCATATTGATTGATGACATGAGCAGCATGGGTAATTTAGTTTCATTGCGGGTCTACACTATGATTAGAGGAACTTCAACATGTAATCTGACATGGAATCATCTTTTAGTATGACATGTAATCTAAAAGCCACATCGACCATCACTCACATTCTTCTAGCAAAATGTACGGCCTCTAGTGAACAAAATGGATGAACTGCAGCTTTGGATTTAAAGCGCATAAACAGATTACAAAACGCAAAATACATTTTTTCTTCAGCATGATTGAGCCGGAGTGTTGCGATGACTTCAAGGCAGAGAAAATGGCATCGGACTAGGGTAAAGACAAAGAAGAAGGTGTGTCTGTTAATGTTAACTGAAATGGCTATGGAAGAACTGCATGCCACTGTCAGATCTAGTTTCTCAGCCAAATCAAATCAAAATGTCAGATCTAGTTTATCAGCCACAGCATTAACACCTCCACTACCGGGTCAACAGAATAATATTGATTATCAATTATATTCCAGTAAACTGTTTGCAAGATCGTGAGTGCCAAAGCCAATGTAGTACAAATTGGTAAAAAAAAATCAATGTTGGTCTGATAGAAGGGTATCAAAGTACTCATTGCATCACAGCCTGCTGTGCACAACATTTAGCTGGCAAAAACTCCAAGGTTGTTGTTCTGACCTTCTAATTCCACAGATCCCAATCCAGTCCAAGGAGACCCCACCCCTTAAACCAAGGAACCCAAAGGATTCACTGGTAACGTACAGGGTCCAAGGGACCACAGCACACCCACTTCTTGGGGTCTTGCCCTATGAAAAAGTTGGAGGTCATGCTCGAAGTGACCAAAGCTGCCCTGCTGGCACATGAGGAGCTCTTACAAGATGTTATGATCCATCCATCCATCCATCCATTAATCCATCCATCCACACACAATATTGCAAAGTCTGTTCTAAAATTCAGCTAAGAGTTTACTAGGATCTACTCATCTTCTACACCACTTTATCCTGTATTCAGGGTCGCGGGGACCTGCAGCCTATCCCAGGAGACTTCGGGCACAGGGTACACCCTGGACAGGGTGCCAATCCATCACAGGGCACATAGATATATACACACTCACACACACACTATGGGCAATCTGAGAACACCAATTAACCTACATGTCTTCGGACTGTGGGAGGAAACAGGAGTACCCGGAGAAAACCCACCAAGCATGGGGAGAACATGCAGATCTCAATCCAGTCCAAGGAGATCCCACCCCTTAAACCAAGGAACCCAACGGATTCACAGGCTCCATGCAAACAATCGAGCCTGGCCTGGAATCGGACCCGGACCCTGGAGGTGCAAGGCAACAGTGCTAACCACTACACCACCGTGCCGCCTCAGTTAAAATCCCACAATACAAAATTAAATAAATGTTTTACATGATCAAATAAAAATTTCCAGACAAATTTAAGACAGTGAGACAGGTGTGAAACGGACTAACAGGCCACAAGGTTCAGAACTCAATAGCTCGAATGTAACCTGATTGCAGAACTATGTGATATACCGAGAAAGTCCATAATGAACAAAACTAACCATGAGGACTTGATCAGTTTTTGGTCTCTGCTGCAAAAGCCTAATAGAGAAGGATGGAAAGGCAAGAAGAGACACGCAGAAGAAGGCTGCCTCTACGTTCGGAGCTGAGTAATCTGTCTTGAGGCGAAATTAGTTAAATGCGGTCTCATCCATCATGGAGTGACCCTGCATCGATCCAACGTGGCCCCGCTGCTTTAAACTGAATTATATTATGAGAGAAGTGCGAGAATGAACATCTTGCCACAGATCAACCAGCATTTTCGAGCTTGAGGCCTTGACCAATGTGCAAAGAGCTAAACGGTGCATTAAAGATGTTAAGATATGTAATTATGACACCGATGCAAAGCATAAAAGATGTTGAAAGATGCTAAAAATAAAAAGTACAACCACGACTGGATTGTTTAGCTCTGATTTTAAAGAAATTGTGTGTTTTTCAAAGCAGGAACTCCAAAATTTTAAATCAGATCATTCTTAAAATATAAAAGTTTGAGACATGTTTTGCATGTGTTGTTTTTGCCGTGTACCTGTAAATCCCACTTTTCCGTGTCTAGCTCTCACACGGCAGCGTGACGTCCACTCCCTCACACAGGAAGCCGAGTGTGAAAGCAAGCGGCGCGTTTTTGTTTTTCACTTCTCCACTGGTGAAATCGATATCACAGCGAGCTGTGCCGCTAGTCACATTAGTATTGATTGCATGCAGGGACATGGGACAGCACAACAGGTTTAAACATGCTCAGCCTTCCTGCTTGGGAAGATGGAGGGAGGTAGAGAGGCAATTGCTTTTAGATTAAGCAAATTATCAGCAACACACTCTTTTGCCACTGCTTGCTATGATGGGGGGGGGGGGGAGGGGGGCAATTGTATACTGCACTGTAGAATCAATCTGACTGGAATTAGGAGGGAGGATTAAGGGGATATTTCTTACACACTGTTTATAGCCATCTGGAATTAAGAAGATTGATTATCAGAACATTTATTATACAGCATTAGTGGTAGTTTGCTTCCGCTGGTCTGGGTGGGCAAGGCTGGTTGTGCATCTTTGCCTATTCCTGGGATTTTACATAGGTTTGTGCAGAATGATGGGAAAAAAGTATGTTTGCAATGGCTGCTTATTTGATTTCCATACTCTGACAGGCAGTAAATGCAAATAGCAGTCACTGCAAGCATACATACATCCATACAGTACATCCACAGTACTGTAGGAACCTCTCTGGTCCAACTAGAAAACATGGAAGCTAAAGGTGATTACCATTGTATTCATTCCCATTTTTATGACCATGGTGGGACCTCCGGTCAACATTCGCATGTGCATTTACACCCTTCGCAGAATGCGAATTAGCCTAATCTGGAGAACATGCAAACTCGTGTTCTGGAGGCGGAAATCGAACTTCGGACCGTAGAGGTGCAAGGCGACAGCGCTAATCACTAAGCCACAGTGCCTCCATCATTGCAAACACAGTGAGCAGAACAGCGTCTCAAAATACCCATACTGTAGCGGGAGTAGTGGCTCAAACTGTTAAGGCTTTAGATTTCTGATTAGATGGTTGGTGGTTGAAGTTCCAGCACCATCACCACCAAGCTGCCTCTGTTGGGCCCTTGAGCCTTTAACCCTAACCGCTCTAGGGGCACTGTACTGACTTTGCACTCTAACTGGTATATGCAAAAAAAAAAAAAATTATATATATATGATAATAATAATTCTGCTGTGTTGAAAAGTAGATGTGACAAACAATTGAATCTTAATCTTAAGATGTTTTGCTATGAAAGAAGATAACTATAATGTGTTCCACTACTGCACCAGCCATCAACAGGAATGTAAATCTAATGAGCAAAGAGAACTTTACCAGGACTATTAAAAAAAAAGAAGAATATTGTTTATGTTGTGATATACAGATGGTAGGCTCAGTATTTGGCATCAACAGCATGACTCTACTGACCCAATCTGCCTTATGTCAACAAGTCAGGCTGGACCAGGTGGAGTAATGGTGTGGGGTTTGAGCCCGAAATTACTATCATTGTGCATCCCTTCTTAGCACCAATTCCCCCAACTTATAAAGGCTATCATGTCAAACTGGTTCCATTATTCATTATATATTATTCAGCATCGTCATGAACCAAACCAACCACTTTTTGTTTAAATGCCGGGCAGAAAGAGTGTTTTAAAATATCAAATTAATAAAATCCATAATGTTAAATTCCACAAAGAATTAAGGCTGTGCTGAGAGCCCAATAAGAATGGTGCTTCTAATAAAGTGTACTCAAAACATTCAGTTTGCTTATTGATTGTGTATGGGTGCTTGGGAAGGGTTGGGCAAAAGCAATGGAACAGAGCATGCCTGGCTGATAGATGGGATCGGCCTTGGGATTGATGCATCTATTCACTTGTGCAGAGACGAACATTGAGTTTCTCACTTTGGAAAAGCAACCAAATCCCACAAAGATTAAAAAACATTATAAACACCACCATCACACACCCACAAACAGAATATAAGATGTTACAGTACACTGCTCTATGAAGCAGATCTGTCAGATATACAGCCCATATACTGTAATAACGGTTGTAAAGTGGTTCAACAAATGCATTTAGAACCTAGGTCTTGAATTAAGGTTTCTACATATTAATGTAAATCGATGCCGAACATATCTTGTCAGTTGAATGTTTCATGGCAGCATAGTAGCTTAGTGTTCGGCACTATCACCTTGCACCTCCAGGTTTTGGGTTCGATTCCTGCCTTGGGTCTGTGTGCATGGAGTTTGCATGTTCTCCCTGTGCGTGGTGGGTTTTCTTCGAGTGCTCTAGTTTCCTCCCACAGTGCAAAGACACATAGATTAGGCTGATTGGTGTTCCCAAATTGCCCGTACTGTATGTGTGCCCTGTGATAGATAGGCACCCTGTCCAGTCTTAAGTCGCCTAGGATTGGCTCAAGGCTCCCCGAAACCCAGTATACAGGATAAAGCGGTATTAGACAATGAGTGAATTTTTTTATTTTGCCTCGTTTTGTGTTCTCCTTTTTTAGACCCTTGCTTGCCTGGCCTGTATACCACCGATATGCACTTTGATTATAAATCTTTGAATTGAGAATTCATGAAAGTGTTCTACAATAAAATATTAATATAAAAAATAATATTTTGAAAAAAAAAACATAAAAACCTACCATTTTTAGTTTATCTTAAAAAAAAAAAAAAAACTTAAAGTAGAGAGAAAAACCAAAATGTGTTAATACAGATTACACTGGGGGAAAATGCCATAAGCTTCAATTTATTTCTCAAGTTCTCCTAAGGGACAAAAAGGAGGGGGGAAAAGAATAAAGCAATCTAGCTATACCATGTTGGAGAACATCAGGGCAATCAGCCACTTTATTGTACTTTTCTCAGATCCTCCCTTTTCAAGAGACTAACTGTGTCTTGGATTCCAGGATGATCGTGGTTTACCCAATTCCTTTCAGATGCAGCCTCCTGAATGGTTAATCAGAACCCATGTAAGCTGAGCATGGTGGGGTTTGTTTCTCTATCCTGTGATATTTTGCTGATATGTGCCATCAGACATGGGCACAATTAAATTGGCGCATAATTAGACAGTATAACAGTTTGAGATCCCAGGTGTATATACAGACCGTGCAACTAATTTAACACAATAACATGTGCACTTTGCTTTCCGGCACATTTGAGTCCTTTTCTTCACATAGCCGGAGTTGTTAAGAAGCTGGGGTCAGTGCGTAGGGTCAGAGTGTAGGGTCAGAGTGTAGGGTCAGCCATGATGTGGCACTCCTGGAGTAGAGAGGGCTGCTAAAAGGGCAGACAGTGGCAGCTGGGTGGTGCTTGGGTTTGATCCCATGGTTTTTTAATGAGGTACCCAGGGCTTTAATTGCATGAGAACTTCACCTCTAATTTACACACATGCTCAGATTCACCTGACTACTGACATTGTCATTCAACAAATGCAAAAGAAAACCTCACTGTAGACTCTCCCCGGTTATTACCAAGCTTTCTATTTACATACTGTCCTCCTGGTTTTCATCGTTTGCCTAATTAGCCATGGTTGTCCTTTCAGAGTTTATCTGGTTTGCCACTTGCTTGAATTTTTCTGTTTATTCTTGCCAGTTTCCTCCATTCAAGTTTGTTTTGATTGCTGGTGGTAGTGGCTCAGGTGATTGAGATTCTGCATTGCAGGTTAGAGGGTCGAGGTTTGAGCCTGCTGATTGCCACTTTGGGTTCCCATGGCACATACAACCCAGCCACTAAATGCCGTGCCAGTCCCAAGGGTATCCTGCGTAACAGTTATGGCTTATCTTGTGGATAAAATGATCCAATGTGGCAACCCCTAGGATGAAAGGGACAATTTAATCAGTTAATAAACAGTTTATTTTCTATAAGTATCTACACTAAACTGTATTTTAATTTTTTAAATGTATATAGCTAGGATAACAAAATAACTTTTAAACAAACATTTAAACATTAAAATATGTATGAAAGCAATTTTAACTTGCATTTTTTTTTTTTTATCTGTACTCGCATCTGGCTTTAGATGCTTGGTTAAAACTCAAAAAGCTGTTCTAGGTTTCTCTTTAGGCATGCTTGGAATTTCATGTGTGAGAATGGTTTACTTCCTGGAGTGTAGTAAACGATGTGAAAAAGGAATATGAAGTATTCACTCACTCACTTACTCATTCACTCATGTTCTATACCGCTTATTCCTGTGTAAAGGGTCGCAGGGATCCTGGAGCCTATCCCAAGAGACCTAGGGCACGAGGCAAGGCACACACACACACACACTGCTCACATGCTTATTCACACACTATGGGCAATTTGGGAATGCCAATTAGCCTTATCTGCATGTCTTTGTGGGTAGAATGTGGAGTACCTGGAGGAAACCCACCAAGCACGGGGAGAACTGCATGCACACAGACCCGAGGTGGGAATTGACCCCATCAGCTGGAGGTGCAAGGTGACAATGCTAACCGCTACTCCACCGTGCTGCCGGAATATGAAGTAATTTCAACCAATTTCCAATTTTTAACAAACGTTTGTTGAAAGGAATGTGTCATACAGAAGAGAGTTCTAAATGAACCGAGCAAATATCACATTGAATATTAAAGCAAGAGATTTCATCCCAAAGGCTAATTTTTTTGTGAAAAACTGGGCCACATTGTCTAAAGGGCTTATCTGATTTTTTATTTTTTTTGTTTAAGTATTCAGATAAGCCTTTTACACAGCGTGGTTCAGGGACTACTAGCATGAATGTTTAATTAATGTCTCCTAATGGAATTATGTGCTTTTTATTGTTATTAGACTTGGATTATATGGATCAACCACCATACAAGTCTACGTGAAAACTATAAAAACAATGAAATATTTAATGTGCATTAGTATAAAAGTGTTGTAACAGGGTTTCTGTTGTATATATCAATTAATGCATACATAAATACATACATACATGCATACATACACCTAGTATTGATCCTGGATACAGATGTGAAAACTCAAACCTATTAGTTCATAACCCCCCCATTTTTACATATTTTACTATTTTAATATTGAAAAACAAATAGTCAAAAATAATTCCCCTGACATAGTGTTCCTCCATGAAAAAGAAAATTGGAGAACTGAGGAAGACTAACAATACCTAACCATTTAAAAGATATCCACATACACTATATGTGCCACTTGGAAACGCCTTCAGCTCTTACACACAAAAAGACACACACCTCATTTACATATCTGTTTCTTTTATTACAATTTTTAAACAGTCATTTGGACTTATTTGGCTGCTATATTTTCTTTGGCTTCGGTATGCATCTGCTCAAGTTCACTTTCTTGACCAATTACTTCACTAACCCAATAAATGCAGATCCAAACTCGAAGGTGATTCTTAGAAGGGCGGCACCAGCACTTGGTAAAAGTTGATGCCAAACAGGCTGCTATCCCAAGCCATATTTTGGGAAAAATGTGGCTAAGCGCCTCCAATTGCCCAGTTCCATCAAAGTTTTTTTGTTAGTGGAGATAGACGGCATTGAAACAAGAGTGGGCTCCAGCCTGTTCCAGTGTTTTAGGGATAACCCGATTTTACACCACGTTTTATCTCCTTTTGCATCTCCTTGTGTCCAGGTCATTGTCGGGAAATCTGCAATTACATTGTAAGTGATTGAGGTATCCAATTTAATTCACAAATCTGGCCCAGATTTATAGAGAAGTGTGGAGTGTATCACTTCTACAAGTACCGTCTCGGGTTACTTTGCTGTAACCCTGTTCCCTGAAAAAGCGGGAACGAGATGCTGCACGAAAGCGCTATGGGAAACGATTCCTCGTGACCGGTTGTGAAGCACATGTGTGTCAAACACGCCAAATATTTTGGCATCTATAACCTCAGGCAGGTGACGTCAACCGATGAGGTGCACCTGGAGGTTATAAATAGGCATGAACCGGAAACACCCTCAGGTCAATTTTGTCTGAAGGATGTCCAGTCACGCATGCAGTGCGGCATTGTAGCGCAGCATCTCATTCCCGCTTTTTCAGGGAACAGGGTTACAGCAAAGTAACCCGAGACGTTCCCTTTTAAAAGCTACACTCGATGCTGTGCGAAAGCGCTATGGGAACGAGAATACCCACTCCGCCACACTGCAAGTGTCTGGGCCCCCAGGGTTGTGTTGTGTGCGCACAGTACCCCCAAGGAGTCCTAGACCCCGCGAGCCTGGCATCCAACCATGACGCCTGACCGATGTCTTGCGGAAAGGCAGCCTGCCCCATGCCATCTTTGGAAGCCCCTCTTGCCGGAGCAATAGATAAGGCAAGCTTCCTGGTCGAACGGCCCTAATCACTAGAGGCGAAGTATGCCACGCGCCTCATAGGCTAGAGCACTAGCATCTTTAACCCAACTCGTCTAATGGCGGCGGCCCTTGGGCCGCGGCCCCACGACATACGAGACCCTGCTCTAATTTACGGCCCCGGCTTAATGCAGAGGTGCGCTGTAAATTGAAGAGCATGAGCTGGACACAGCGAATGAAGACTTACTGCTCCGGAGCTAACGGCGGAGGACCGAAGGCTTCGACTGTGGGAGATAGTTGGGTAAGAGTGCAGAACGGCTTTTTTTTTTTTTTTTTCCAGAAACTTCCAGCACTGTAACAGTTTGGCAGTGGACTGGGTCTACATGTTTTATGTCCTGGAATGTAAAAGATCCTGAAGGACAGAATTTGTCCTGTCCTCCTAGGCTAGGGCACTAGCATCTCCAACCCAACTCGTCTAATGGCGGCTGCCCTTCGGTCGCGCCCCCAAGACGTATGAAACCCTGCTCTAATTTACGGCCCTGGCTTAATGCAGAGGTGCGCTGTAAATTGAAGAGCATGAGCTGGACACAGCGACTGAAGTCTTAACTGCTCCGGAGCTAACGGCGGAGGACAGAAGGCTTCGACTGTGGAAGATAGTTGGGCTGGAATGTAAAAGGTCCCGAGGGACAGAATTTCTCCTGTACTCCTAGGCTAGAGCGCTAGCATCTCTAACCCGACTCGTCTAATGGCGGCTGCCCTCCGGCTGCGGCCCCAAGACATATGAAATCTGTTCTGATTTACGACACTGGCTAGTGCGGTGGTGTACTGTAAATCCTAAGGAGCATGAACTAGACGCAGTTAATGAAGTCTTACTGCCCCGTAGCTGTAACGGCGGAGAACAGAAGCTTCGAAGACAACTGCAGAAGATAGTTGAGTAAGGATGCAGAATAGCTCTAGCTAGCCAATGGCAAAGCCTAAGCACAATAAGAAGGCTGATGAGGCCCGTGAATAAGCCTGCAACTAAGGGGTGCTTTCCACTAGCCCCATCAGTCAGGGCGTAGGCGAGGAGCGGCTACGTATGTTCTGAGTGCACTAGGGCAAAAGCCTGAGGTCAATTTTCTTGCAGAAGCTCCAGCACTGAAGCAGTTCGGCAGTGGACTGGGTTTGCATGTTTTGCCAAGTCCTAGTGTAGTTTTCCACGCTAGGACATGTTAACCTCCTGACTGCTGGAGGGAGTGATCTGAGGGTGTTTCCGGTTAATGCCTATTTATAACCTCCAGGTGCACCTCATCGGTTGACGTCACCTGCCTGAGGTTATAGATGCCAAAATATTTTGCGTGTTTGACACACACGTGCTTCACAACCGGTCACGAGGAATCGTTTCCCATAGCGCTTTCGCGCAGCATCGAGTGTAGCTTTTGAAAGGGAACAACTACAGAATGCCAAGCAAGCAAATTAGAAGATAAGCTACTTTCTCTGGACCTTTTGTAGCTCCAAGCAAGAGGAACGGGTTACCAATATCCTTTACTAACCTCCAGTGGAGTGCTAACCCCACTGACTCTTCAGCAGTTTATGAATTGTTTAGGAGAAATGGGCATCATTGCAAAATAGCATGATCTCCAACCTGTAGTCCTCGATCGACCACGAGTCGATCTCTAGGTAACTGCTTAACCCAAACTGGCTCAAAATATTCTTGTTCCCAAACTCAGCCAGGAGTTTTATATCCCTAACCCTATTTTCATATTCCAGTTACCTGTCTAAGTTGAAGAACCTGAAAAAGCAATGCTTGGTGGAGGGTTGCTCTGTTAGGTAATCAGCTAGAAACCACATTTCCCAGAACACAAAACAGGCTTCAATCATGGCTAGACTAACTTCTGAACCAGACCCAAGAATTTATAATCAAGTGCACATGGTAAATAAGGTCTCGTTTCTCAAACATATGTTGCGAAGTAATGCCCAGTCTACGCTATACCTGACCTACAGAGCCTTGTTGTTGTTATTTTTACTGCTATTATGGTTTGTATTTTGACTTGTTTTTGTATTCTCAATTTTGTCCAGCCCAAGTATGCTGTTTGCACATCTCCAGACTCTTTGTCTATCTCCTGATAACAGTTTAGACCACAGTTTTGTTTGCATGTCTTCTTTATTACAGTGTTTAAACTGCATTTGCATCTTCTCTAGCTCCCATTCCTGACAATGTATATGATTGTGTCTATTATCCAATACTGTATTCCACTCCAATTCTATTAGTATTTCGGGGAAATATTTCTCGAAAAAGATCCTCAGTATTGGGTCAGTTTCTAGTGTAAGAGGTTACACAACACCGAATGATGGCTGGTTACGTATTGATCATTTACCCGGAGTCCAGCTTCGTCCAACTGTTACCAACTTTTTTACTCCATCAGTAAATTACATCATTAACCATACACACACTCTAAACTTGTGACAGTGGATACCTACGCCGTGTCTCTCTCTGCGGCAGCAAAGGACAAATTATGGATGCTTGAGGAGCCACGGAGGAGGCTGACTTGATTTATTGAGCTGAGTGAAGTGACAGCGAGACTCTAAAGTAACAACTGGACAGTCAAGGCCATAGTTAACAGATTGTAATGAATCAGAAGAAGGAGCGAGGTGAGCTTTCATAGATGATCTGAAGTGGTGGGAGGGCGGGATCTGCATTTTTTCCCCCATGTATCAACTTTGACCTGCTCCTTTGTGAAGCTCACAGACCTCACAGATGTTCTTCTGTGAAAGTCGGATTATTCAGCCAATCTGTCTAGACGGCTGGAATGAAAAGGTGACTCATCTTTTCACAAGAGATGTGGCATTATCCAAATAGAAAACATATAATGGTTTGAAGGTTTTCCTCTGTGGGGCATCAAATAATAATAAATAAAAGTAAAATTTATGTATAAAAGCGACGTTTTTCCATCTCAGCCACTGTAGATTATAGTGTTTTCCTGTAAAAATACATTATTACATACATCTATACATAGACTTTATATGTCTAAGTATTGCATATGTCTATATTGTGTGTTTATATTTTTGAGCAACTCACATCCTGATGAATTTCCTGAAGACGGTTGAAACTTTGTTCTAAGTTAACAAAGTACTTACTTCTAACCACACTTTTTCCACCCACAGGAAAGTTTTTTTCACAGTTTTATTTATTTTGTTACTTTTAAACAGCTATAATCCATCACACAAAATTGTTTATGGCAGCAGAGTGGCTTAGTAGCATTGTTGCCTCAAACCTTCAGGGCTGGCGGTTCGAATCTCACCACCGGTGTGTGCATGTTCTTGCCACCTTTGGAGTTTCCTCTGGGTTCTCCGGTTTCCTCCCACAGTCCAAAGACAAGCATTGCAAGATGACTGGTGTTTCCAGACTGCCTGTAGATTGTGTGTGTGCGCACATGTGCTTGTGTTGGCATGCCATCCTGGGTGTAACCTACTTGTTCTCTAAGTTCCCTGGGATTGGCCATTATATACATAACATTTAAAAAATAAAAAAGATCTGGAGTAAACCTGCCATGTTATGTTCCTTAAGCAAGTGCTTAAACCACTTAAAATTTCCCTGCTTTCATTTTCAGCCACTTTGGGGTGTCAGCGAGCAATAATCATAAAAATAGCAGCAAAATAATATGTATGTACATTTTGTAGTGGCTTCTCAAAAAAAAAAGAAGACAAAAAAAAGTAGAACTGACACCAACATCAAAAACATACTGCCTTCATTAACAACATGTTGAGTTCTTTTGGTTATTCATTTGTATGCATCAAATTCCCTTGAAATACTGTATTCCTTGTTCATGTTTGGATCGATGCCATAAGATCATAGTAAGGATAAGTCCATGCAATTTCTACATTTAACCTCAATCTCAAGATATTACAACAGACCACCTGAAGATGGGTCTTGAGTTGCTTAAAAAAAATGTTGTTTGTGCATGGAGTTTGCATGTTCTCCTCATGCTTTTTTGGTTTCCTCTGTGTATTTCAGTTTTCTCCCACAAAACATGCACATTAGGCTAAATGGCATTTCCAAATTGCCCATAGTGTGTGTGTATGTGTATGCTTGTGTCCCTTGTGACAAACTGGCATCCCATCAAGGGTGTCCACCCTTCTACTCCCCTAGGATAGGCTACATGCCTCCCCTGAGCCTCTACATAATAGACGGTATAGAGAATGAGTGGGAGCATGGGAGTGAGAACCCTTTGCTCAGTGTGGATCAATTCCATGATCTCATTAGTCCACCTTCTGGTTACAAATTACACTTTTGCATGAAGTAATGAGAATCTGAGAAGATAAACACGTTTGAACACATAAATATTTTAGGTCCACTAGGGTCTACACCCTGGTGCCTATTCATCACAGGGCACACTCACACAATGGGCAATGCCAACTAGCCTAATCTACAGATTTTTGGACTGTTGGAGAAAACCCACCAAGCAACCCGGACCCTGGAGGTGCAAGATGACAGTGATAACCACTACACCACCATGCTACCTATATATATACAGTGAGTACGGAGTGTATTCAGCCCCCCTTACTATTTTCACTCTTTGTTATATTGCAGCATTTTGCTAAAATCATTTAAGTTAATTTTTTCCTCATTAATGTACACACAGCACCCCATATTGACAGAAAAATACAAAATTGTTGACATTTTTGCAGATTTATAAAAAAAAAAAAAAACTGAAATATGACTTGGTCCTAAGTATTCAGACCCATTGCTGTGACACTCATATATTTAACTCAGGTGCTGTCCATTTCTTCTGATCATCCTTGAGATGGTTCTACATCTTCATTTGGGTCTAGCTGTGTTTGATTATACTGATTGGACTTGATTAGGACAGCCACACACCTGTCTTTATAAGACCTTACAGCTCACAATGCATGTCAGAGCAAATGAGAATCATGAGGTCAAAGGAACTGCCTGAAGAGCTTAGAGACAGAATTGTGGCATGGCACAGATCTGGCGAAGGTTACAAAAAAAATACTGCTTCACTTAAGGTTCCTAAAAGCACAGTGGCCTCCAAAATCCTGGAAGACCTTTGGGACAACCAGAACCCTTCCTACAGCTGGCCGTCTGGCCAAACTGAGCTATTGGGGGAGAAGAGCTTTGGTGAGAGAGGTAAAGAAAAACCCAAAGATCACTGTGGCTGAGCTCCAGAGATGCAGTCGGGAGATGGGAGAAAGTTGTAGAAAGTCAACCATTACTGCAGCCCTCCACCAGTCGGGGCTTTATGGCAGTGTGGCCCGACGGAAGCGTCTCCTCAGTGCAAGACACGTAAAAAACACCTGAAGAACTCCAATATGGTGAGAAATAAGATTCTCTGGTCTGATGAGACCAAGATAGAACTTTTTGGCCTTAATTCTAAGCGGTATGTGTGGAGAAAACCAGGCACTGCTCATCACTTGTCCAATACAGTCCCAACAGTGAAGCATGGTGGTGGCAGCATCATGCTGTGGGGATGTTTTTCAGCTGCAGGGACAGGACGACTGGTTGCAATCGGGGGAAAGATGAATGCAGTTAAGTACACAAAATATCGTGAACGAAAGACATCCTGAACGAAAATCTTCACCAGAGTGCTCAGGACGTCAGACTGGGCCGAAGGTTTACCTGTTTACCAACAAGACAATGACCCAGAGCACACAGCTAAATTAACAAAGGAGTGGCTTTTCAACAACTCTGTGACTGTTCTTAAATGGCCCAGCCAGAGCCCTGACTTAAACCCAATTGAGCATCTCTGGAGAGACCTAAAAATGGCTGTCCACCAACGTTTACCATCCAACCTGACAGAACTGGAGAGGATCTGCAAAGAGGAATGGCAGAGGATCCTCAAATGCAAATGTGAAAAACTTGTTGCATATATATATATATATATATATATATATATATTGTAGCGTTTTTACGCCTGAAGAAATGCTGGAGAGACAAGCGAGCTTATTTGCTGCCCAATGCAATGGCTGGGAGTACTTTATTTAGCATACAGCCGGTATGGCATGAGCAGCACCTTCACTCAGGAGCCTACTTCTAATTCAGCGTCAGCCTGAACTAGAGCACAATTCACACGTTACACACAACAGGGCCGAAGTCACAAACCCAAACACCTTTCCCCATCATGGTGAACACACCGACATTCCCGCAAAGCATGCTGGTCGTCAGCCGCCGCCCCGCCCACGCCACAATATATATATATATATATACATATTCCTAGGTGTCACATCATCTACATTTGCTTCTTGGAATATGATTGGTTGGTGTGGTTTGTGATTTCCCTGATAGTTGTTCAGCACAAGCAAGACTAGCAAGATATAAGTTTCTCACTAGCATAGGAGATAATACAGGGTACACAACACTTTATAACAAACAGATATGTATTAATGTTGAGTTATATAAGAAACAGAGCATGCATACAACAATTCACTGGGCGCTTACATGAGACAGAGAGAGAGAGGGAGAGAGCGAGCGAGAGAACAAAGGCAGAGCAAATGTTCTTTGGCACAAGCTAAACTAATAAATGGAGAGCAAATATGGCAAAAACAAAAAAGGAGCTGGTAATAAGGATCGAGGGCTTCATTTATCAAATTTGCATATGCATAGTTTTGTGCAGAAACTGTGTGTACAAACTGTTATGTACAGAATGGAATTTATTTTAAGTTTAGCTTATTCATAAGCTAATTTCATGTGCAAAAATTGGGGCAGTGGTACTGTAGCTCAGTGTGTTAAGGCTCCAGCTTAACTGATACTGTATACCATTGTTGGGCCCTTGAACAAGGCCCTTAACCCTATATGCTCCATGGGTGCCATATCTTGGCTGAACAAGGGCTCTGACCTCAGCTTCCTACCTGGAATATGTTTACTGGGCTGATGTGTATGTGCCAAATAAAGGCTTCCTAATTGTGACCCACTCCTGACCTTGCACAGGTAGGAAAGTTTTCCGTCCATCATAGTGTCAAGCTCAAGGAGAGTGCCTAAACTGTTAATAAAATAATAACGAAATCTTTTTGGCCAGGTGCCCTGTGTCACGTTCATCGTGTACATTAAGTACATTTACATATAAGTCATAGGAAATAAACAGGAGGGTTCCAACAGACACACGCTGTTTGTATGTATATATTTCTACAAGAAGTGTTACCATATAAGGAGTCTGGAAGCACATTGAAGGGTTGTTTTATGGGCATAGACGCATGGGAAAGTTTACATCATATTAATAATTAAAAACTCACACAAAGCAATTTGGTTTGAGTGATCACATTTTTTAAAATTAGACATTTCCTCCACTTTATACACCTAAAGTAAAGATACTATTGTGTATGCAAACAGGTTAATGTGCTTTTCAAAAGGGGATTGTTTACCATTGATAGTAAAATGGGCGCCCATTTATGCAAATGAGTATGGCAGGCTTGCACCTCCAGGGTCCAGGTTCGATTTCAGGCCAGGCTCGATTCCCGTCTCTGTGTGCATGGAGTGTGCATGTTCTCCCTGTTCTTCCTCCAGGTTCTCCGGTTTCCTCCCACAGTCCAAAGACATGTAGGTTAGGCTAATTGGCGTTCCCAAATTGCCTGTAGTGTGTGAATGAGTGTGTGAGTGTGTGTATGTATTTATGTGTGTGTGCCCTGCGATGGATTGGCACCCTGTCCAGTGTGTCCCCTGCCTTGTGCCCTAAGCCTCCTGGGACAGGCTCCAGGTCCTCGCGACTCTAAATACAGAATAAAGCAGTAGAGTATACAGTAGATGATGAGTGAGTGAGTGAGTAAGAGTAAGCATATTGTACAGCTTCATGTAATAAATACTATACTTCTTCTTTATATAGGTGATGTTTATATACATATTTAGTAATAGATTTAAGCACACTCTTATACACCGATCAGTCATAATATTACAACGCAAAGTATTCTACCCAGTATAGTGCAGGTTCCCCTCGTGACAATGGGGCAGCTCTGGCATTGTGTTGTGGTGTCTCACCGTGGATCCTTTGGGTGCTGTGGGACCTCAGTAGCTTAAAGTTGTTTGTCCAGAACATCCCATGAGTCATTGATTTGGATTGGTATCTGGGGGGTTTGGATGAGGGGTCAGTGGCTTTGGGTTCTTTGTCTGTTGGGCCCTGGGCACAGATGGCTGTGGGGCACTGGGTGTTCTGGTTCCTTTCTGTTGTGGTTCAGCATTGACTTTTTTTTTTTGTGAGTTGTGCTGCATTGGTTCTTTTGTAGGATGAGACCAGATAGGCTGGCCTTCGGTCCCCACAGGCATGGGTAAGATTTGGGTCCCTATGATCTTGTCATCCTGGTATATGATGTAATTGTTAATATTATGGCTGATCTGTGACTATACAGTAGGATAGCAGGTCTGGAAGACCAATGGCAGTAAAATCAACTTCTAACACTCTGACTAGGTAGGTAGGTGGGTAGGTGGGTAGGTGCTAGTGAGAAGCTGTAGTTTAGGTGAATACAACATGACCTCATTTGAAAATAATTGTAATAATTTGAGAAAATACTCTTTTTTAACTGATACTATTCAGTATTCAGTTCTCATGAGAGAAAGACTTCTAATGGAGTCTTGAGTGTTATTAAGAGAAAGCAATTAAGACTGTGTTTTTTAATCTTGTAAGATATTTCTCATCAGTTATAATTCTTGTTTTATATCCTCAAGATAAAAAACAAAATGTCAAGATTAAGCCACAAAGCATCTGGATTAACTACTATTAGACTACATTTTAAATTAAACAATTCGACATTTGCAAGAAATTAAGTCGCATCTGATAAAAGAAGAAAAAGTGTAATTTAATTGACTGGAAGAATAATAAAAACCTAAAGTCAAAGACTAAAGCACAGTACACTGCCGAACTACGATGTGCCTGGAACATGACTGCTGTGGCCCTGTACTCCGCTCATCTGACACCAGACCAGTCAGCGCCGCTATGACACTTGATCTCCTGGCTCGGGTCCTGCCATGCCAGAACACCAGCTTGAAACTAAATGCTTGGTTTGTGAATAAATCAGACTAAGTGCCTGTCACCAGTCCATATTTATATTCCTTCTGTAAACGTGTCCTTTAAATAAGGCAAAAATATTATCCTGAGAAGGAGGGTGCGCAATTGTAGGCCTAACCCATTAATTTCCCACGAGTACAGCTCACGTTACGCTTCAAGGAGTGAGGTGACCTTTTCCGTGTTCAAGGTATGCAGAGACGAGCAATACAGACAAATGAGGCACCCAGGAACATGACGAAGAGGCAGGGAGAGGAAAAACAGAGCAAGAGAATGAGACAAAGTAGAGATGATAAAGGAACGGACATGCTAAATGGCTTTCAGGGAGCCTCCGGTAATTAGCCGTAGTCTGCTTGATTTATTGTTGGACACTCTGTTCGGATTGGTTGGAAGGTGTTGATTAATTTTCTGCAACAGCAGCTCTGATAGTGCTTCTAGCTGCTAGACAACTCACAGATTTACGTATATTAATGCACTTGTTGTAATACTGCACATTTTGGCTTCAGTAGTAACAACTTGCACAGGGTTTGACTGCAGAACATGGATGCATAAATCTAGGATGTACCTTGTGAATGTTGCAACAATCTCCAATTACAACTCATTCACTTCGCTGCCATTTGGCAGACGCCCTTAGCCACTTTCATTGACTGCCTTTACCAATTCAATTTTTCAATTTACATCTCATTATGCATCTGAGCAGTTGAGGGTTAAGGGCCTTGCTCAAGAACCCAACAGTGGCAACTTGGAGGTACAGTACTGGGGTTTGAAACTGGGACCTTCTGAACCGTAGTCCAATTATCTACTCCTGCCTCAGCCAAATCCATGCACCATCCAATCTTTTCCATTGGCGTCATGCTTGTAGTACATCAATGAATTCCCTAAGTGCTGTTAGTTACACCATTACCTGGTCAATGCCGTCAGAACGACAAATGTCCTTATCAAGCCCTTTTTGCATCTTTCTTCGATCATGTCTTCACTAGGCTTTTTGAACATTTGAAAAAAAATAATCAGCTTCATGTCAAGGAAGACAACACTATGTCCTCACTGGTTTTTACTGTGTTTCTGCCAAGCTGTACAAGTTCTTACTGAGTTCACACAATTTTTTGCAGACATAGTTGGAAAATGTCTCAGTGTGACGGGGGTAACACACCGAGCACTCAAAGGAAAGAAAAAACTACGAAAAGAAATTGGTTTAGGAAAATGAATATTTATAGCTGCTATAACAAAATATTTAACTCACTTCTTGGCTTTTCTGCATCATTAAATGTAAATATAAATGGTGAAATGTATAAACTTTTATAATCCATTAATTAAAAAAAAAATGTCTCTTAAATTGCTGTGGTTGAAGAGGAGTGAAATATTTCAGGACATACTCTAATAGAAAAATAATACAATTCCTGGCGTTATTGATCATTTTCCCATAACAGCACAACCTAATGTGTTTTATTCCATGTATGAGGTTAGCACCTTAAGTTAACACGCTAATAGTTAACAGCTTTCCTTTTTTTTTTTTAAACCCTAACTGCCACAGTGAGTAGCTTCTTATTTCTTAAACAACTATGTTCACGCAGAAATATAAATACAAAGCTGTAAAGGTTTGATTTCAATTGACGTGAACTACATTTCATTAAAAATGAAAGTGGCAACAGCATCTTGGACAATATAAAACATCATCAAGGTACTAAAGCAAAGTCCTTATCGATCTAAACCTTAAAAAATGTTTTTACATTAATTGTGTATTTCTTACCACAGTTTGTATGCAGGATATAACACTTGGGGAATTTGCTGTGTACATTTTCGCTTTTCGCCTTCAGTTACTTTCTATACTCAGAGTTATTATTATGCCAGCTAGCAAAGTTTAACAATGGTCCAGTAACATTTTGGACATTGTGCCAAATTGGACAGCCCTTCAGCCATCTTTAAATCTTCCTTGCCAATATTGGCCCAATGTCAGCCATTCTGTTGGGTTAGGCTTGGATATCAACACTGGTTTGATCATTGTGTTCGTTGGTAAATGCCCAGATTTTCGGGGCATCTATACTGTAAGTCCACATTATTGATGTGCCCCCCGCGCGGGATTTTAATTGGATGCTAATTTTGGCCCAACATAATTGTGTGTGTTGTGCCAGCATTGGCCCATTGTTGGGAATGTTGTTGTAAAATGTGCCTGTGAGTTGGAATAAAAAGTGCTCCTATAGCAGCAGTGGCCCAGCATTGTATAGAAAAGGTCAGGATAGGGACCAGAAATAGACAATCTGTTTTCTACCTGGGTATTGCTTCTCCATATTCATGAATGGCGTTCATGTATCACCATAAAATAAAATTAATTGTTTATACTGTACTTTCAACTGTAAGTGCATTTGTATTTGATTAAAAAGAATGATTAAATTGTAGTATGATTTTTATCTTCGCAGTTTTGTTGCAACTCCAAATCTGTGGGCTGCTATTTTTAAAAGATTCCCAAATAAAACTTTATTCTAAGATGTGAGGTAGAAATCTGTTACATTTTAGCAATAAGAGAGGCAGCATGGTGGCTTCGTGGTTAGCAATGTCGCCAATGTCCGGGTTCGATTCCCTCCTTGGAGTCTGTGTGCATGGAGTTTGTATCTTCTCCCTGTGCTTGGTCGGTTTCCTTCAGGTAGCTCGGTTTCCTTCCACAGTCCAAAGACATGCAAATTAGGCTAATTGGTGTTCCCTAATTGCCCTTAGTGTGTGTGCCCTGCGATGAATTGGCACCCTGTCCAGGGTGTACTCCACCTCATGACCTAAGTCTCCTAGTAACGGCTCCAGGCCCCCCATGACCCTTTATACAGAAAAAGTGGTATAACTGATTAGTGAGTGAATAAGTGAGCAGATAGATAGATAGATAGATAGATAGATAGATAGATAGATAGATAGATAGATAGATAGATAGATAGGAAAACACAAAACAAGCATGCGTTATAAAAATAACAGCAAATTAAGTTAATATAATAAAAATATCATTTCTTTATACGTTTTTTTTTAGATGTGCAGCAGTAAAGGTTTGGTTATTTCTTTTAAAAACCATTCCAAACCTGCATTTTTCATTCTCCTAAACATATACTTTTCCTTTTCATTTCATTTTACTACAATCCATTGTACCTTCTGGAAGATATACTATAATACGAGTTATTTTATAGTGTCGGTCTGAAATATCTCCTTCTAAGTTTGACAGTGAAGTTGCTTTATTGCCCACACAATCCCTTGTTTAAACCGCGTGTGTGTGTTTTCCTCACGTTTGCCTTGACATAACCATAAAAGCTTTTCCAGACCTTATTATTGTAGAATAATGCCGTGGTTATCTGTAGCAAACCATGAGGAGGCTAAATGGCCTGAGCTAGCTCTGTAATTAGCTTTTCCCTTTTATAACCATCTAAACATCAAGTGCGACCCCTTCTACTTCCTCAGCATCCATGTTTCAAAGAGAACTACAGTACACTATTTCTACAGTGCTCTGAAAAAGCTTGGATTTCAGCTCAGCTTTGTTGTAAGTACCGCGTGTGGATGAGAATGGAGCAGTTTGTTCTGCTCTCTGTAGGAGCAAAGCTGTCCTAAAGGCATTCACCAACCTTACCAACCAAGGAGCAATGAAGATCACATGCTGTTGACTCTGGTCAGCTGTGAAAATCCATGCTGCAAAGACAAGGGGCCTTAACAGGCTTAACACTTTACTCGAAATGAAGGCAACATGGCATACCAGAGGGAGAACAGTTGTGTGTATTTAAAAAAAAGAGATAATTCAGTATCAGTGGATAGTCAATGTACCACTGTAGTGTGTATCTATAGAGATGGATTATTTGGCATTATTTAAGGCATTAGACCATTGCTAATTGTTATAAATTCTCTCTGCTTGACCACTCTGTTCTCATCTGCAAATAAGCAAGTTGGGCAATCCCAGCAGGAACCCTAACATTGCATAACTGTTGTAACAAAGTTGCGATGACGTTCCATGTCAGACAACATGTGTTATGAAGTTAGAATGGCTTTGATAAAATGACGCTGAGATAACGTTAAATAAGTGATCCAAACACTACATTGCAAATACAACCTCAAAATAACTTTCATTTAGAGCATTATGTCCATCCATCTGCACAAAGTCTGAATATATCCATGGTCTTTAAACTTTCTAACAGGATCTAGAATTCTGATCGGAGGTTGGGACAGACCCAACAGCTTCCCCCACGCAGCGTGTGTACCCTGTGTTACTCATTTCTTAGCGTTCTCATATAATGTTTATCTCTGTTTAATTCTCTTCTGGAAGTATCACCATAATATAGCCACCAAATTACTCTACTGTAATATGTTTTCTATGGTGTTTATTGTGTATGTACATTTCACAGCACGCTCCCTTGTACATCAACTTGGGGTTTGAAGTCATTGTAACAAAATTGTTTTAAGGTTATTCGTTATACCATTGTCATGTAGTCATTGTTGTTCTGATATCATTTCAGTTTCAAAAACAACCTAATATCAACATGGCCCTACAGTACATCCATAACATTGCTACATTAACATCACCACAGCATTTGGGCAACCAAAAATACCTGCTGTGATGCTTAACAATTCTAAATCCCTTGTTTAAGACTTTGCTTGGGTTTATTTCTCATTTCTGCTATATACAGCTGGCACACAGTGAAATGAAACAAATTTCTCCCAGGACCATGATGCATCATAAACCACAAAACCACCCGAGAATACACGTGACTAGAATGGACTAGAACACAGGACTATATCAAGTGCATGTGTGTAAACATGTGCAAACAGTGCAAGACAAAACAGTAGACAGTTCAAAAACGAGGCCAATGAGCTGAAATTATCAGCAAATGAGTTCAACGGCATTCCTTTTTAGAAGCAATAAAGCAAGGGATCAATACTGTAGAGATTCAGTATACAAACAACCGACACCAGTCCCAATCTGACAGGGTGAACAACAAGAAAACCTTTTTTTTTCTTTGTTCATTTTCTTTTTTTTTCTTTTTTTTCTATCTTTTTTCTTTCTTTCTTTCTTTCTTTTTTTTCTTTATTTATTTCCTTTTTTTCCTTTATTTATTTTCTTTATTTTTTTATTCACTGGGGTGAACAACAAGAAAACCTTTTTTCCCAGTCTGAAACCAATAAAGATGAGCTTTCTGCATTAAAAGCGAAAAAATAATAATAATAATAATAATAAAAAATGGGAATAAGAACCTCCAACACCAGACTACAGTCGGTTACTAGCTACTAATGTGACTAAAATAGATATAGTATGCCATTGCATTTTACTTCCATTTGTGTCTCAAGCTTTTAAAGCAATTTTCTATCTTTATGCCCCCCAAAAAGGGGGGGGGGGAGAGAAAAATTAGACTAAGTATTGCTCTTTTGCAGATCCATGACGACGTTTCATGACGTCCGCAACAACAGTGGATGGGAGAAGTGCTGCTAACTGACAATAGGCTACTATGTATTTTTGTTGATAATTACTTTTGAGGTGTATTTCAGACCCAAAAAGATAACCTGATGATTATCTGATTACATACTGCAGTGGTACCCAACCACCGGGCTGCGGGCCGGTACTGGGACATGGATGATTTAGTACTGGGAAACACAGAGAAAATAGGAAAATGATAATAATAATTTTATCAAGTCAGTGTTTTATTTTGAAAACAATCAGATCTTCCATTCCCTCCCGTCTGTACCTCTTTCCCAAACTTCTCTCTGATGCCCGATTAAAATGTATCTAAAGTTACAAGCTAACTCTAACTAAAATCACTAGACAAACAAACATCTCTAGAGGGCTTCTTTGAAAAGATGAAAAATACCCAGTAATGAGACAGCAGATGAGACTTTGAGACCGACAACAACAATAAAAAAAGAATATGCATTTAAAAGAAAATGTCAAGTCCTACCCAAATTACAGATTTATCATCACAGGTGAGTCACATGCTCCAAGCCCACTCTGTATAATAGATGCGGCCCTAAGAGTAAGTTTCAGACGACTTCAACTCCAACGTTCTGGATTCAATGTGAATATTCTGAGATTTGAAAATCCTACATCCATTTCCAACAACCTATCTTTGGGAAGCGGGTTTGTCTGCAGTGACAGTGATGATAATTAAATCACGGAACAGACTGAACAAAAAGGAATATACTTCAGGTATCACTGTCTCCCATCACTCCTATATGGAACTGTTTCATCGCAGGATACAAGCTCAGGGCTCACACTGATTCTGCCTTATGGTACGTTGTATTTATTTACTTATTCAATTATTCTGTTGCAAATGAGACGATGCTATGGAATATGCTGTGATTTGCACTTTGTAAAAGGTTACATTAACTGATACTAAGATTTTCAAGCTTACTAATTAATAGCTAACTGTTGAGCGGCGGCACGGTGTCTTAGCGGTTAGCACTGTCGCCTAGCACCTCCAGGGTCCGGGTTCAATTCCTCCCTCTGTGTGTTTAGGCAACAGTTTGCATGTTCTCCCCGTGCTTGGTGGGTTCCCACTGGGTATTCCGGTTTCCTCCCACAGTCCAAAGACGTGCAGATTAGCCTAATTGGCATTCCCAAATTGCCTGTATTGTGTGCGCCCTGCAATGGATTGGCACCTTGCCCTCGTGCCCTACAGTAAGTATAAGTATCCTGGTCTTCAGGTCTCCTGTGACTCTGTATTCAGGATAAAGTAGTATAGATGATGAGTGAATAAGTGAACTGTTCAATTCCAGATAGTGTAGAATAGAGGGGAGAGGGGTGTGCACTACAGTATGTAACTGTACAATCTCGTGTTTAATGCACCAAGTAGTTCGCTTGTTCTGGGGTTTAGAGAGGGATTGGGATTTAGCCTTAAAGCTAGTTAGCATTGTAGCTTAATGAGCCATGAAACTCAACATGGACGGTTCCCAGGCGATGCAGGATAGGTTAGAAGCTATTAATAACGAGACAAAGTGTTGCTTAAAATAATAATGTTATCAAATATGTTTTCATGCTGCCGTGACTGGGTTTGTAGGTAGGGTCTTGTACTACACAGAAGCTCAGTAGTAGATCAGTTGTTTTCTGTTGACTGCAAAACAAAGTATCGTAAATGCAAAAAAAAAAAAAAAAAAGGACGTAGCCGACTCATTTGTCTAACGGCAGCAGAAATTGCAGCGCTGAAGCATGGATGAAACACAATGCAGCGGAAATTACTTTATTTTCTATTTTATTTTGTGTGCGGATGTAGTAAATGAGCCATGAGATCAAACGTTTCCCCAGTTTAATGGATAAGCTGAGTAAACACTTCGCTTGCTACGCTTACAGCTGATCACAAAGCATTATGGGGTGCATGTCATGTTGTTAAGTCATAAATGCTGATCTAAATTAAAGGTCAGAACTAAGTTTACGAGGAGGTTAGACACACATCTGGTTCGGTTAAACAGTCAGGGAGAGGTACAGTAGAGCACCAAAACTGTCAGAGTAGCACTTTAGTCTGTATATATACTGTATATATGAGCTCTCGCTCTCTCTCTTTAGGGAAATAAGGAAACGGTCCACAACACAGTGTAGTACTGCTATTAAAACAAAGCAAGAACTGTTTTATTCATCAGACAGCATAATGCACACAGTCAGGCCTAATGTATGTTTTATGATTTTTTTTTCTTTTTCCAACTATAGCACCATAGTTTTATTTTGGGATCAACCCAATGCACATGGTCTCTTCTGAGCTTCCAGACCCTCTCCAAAAAGCACCTGGCGGTACCTGGGGATTCCACCATCACACTCTTTACGGTCAAATCATATGTAATCATGTCATGGACATCAAGGTCAATCTCTACCTGTTGCTTTTTCTCCTAACTCACTCAATTAAAAAGTTTCAATTCAAGATGTTAAAATGTTCAGAAGAAGAATATCAGACACATCATGCTTACTGCATTGTATAAATGAGTCAATGGTGTTATACAGTATATTTACCAATCAGCCGACCGCCTGTGGGTTGGAAATGGAGGTGGAATTTCTACCTTGTATCATTAAATCTACGCCGGAATATGCTTACATAAGATTATGATGAAAATAATCGACATATTTTTTAACAGGAGCTAGGATAAGGAAGAGCTACTAGAACAAGAAAACATTTTTTGGATCACATAATCTTCCTCACTCACTTACATCTAAATCTCGTGGAGGGGATGGACCATATTCCAGGAGGTCTAGGGCATGAGGCGGGGTACACCATGAACGTGCCAATTTGGGAACGCCAATTAACCCAATCTGCGTGTCTTTGGACTGTGAGAGGTAAGTCACCAAGCAACATGCAAACTCCATGCACACAGACCCTGAGGCGGGAATCAAACCCAGACCCTGGTCAGTGCTAACCACTACGCCACCATGCTGCTCATCACGTAATCCATTTAAAATGTGGTGTGACAGCTCAAATCTGAAACTTGGTATGTAACCCATTCGATTCTTTTGATTTTCATTGCACAAGCTACAAGACAAAGACACATCCCAACTCCCTTCTTATCCCCTGATCAAGAAGCAAAGGATTGTCCACCCTACTGTACTGTAGATTTCCATTTAATGCTATTTTGGATTTAACTCCAGAACCTGATAAGTTACAGTAGCTGATATTCTAAAGTAGAATAAGTGGAAATAAAATAAAGTATATGGAAGTTTCTCAGGACTACAAATCTATCACCTTCATGGTTTATTCTTCTCACCTTTCGGCAACATAGGAACGCTAAGAACTTAGAACTACTTTCACCCTGTTAATTACAAGAACTGTCTCCAGCTCCTCCAGTTGTGGAAGGATATGTGCTGGCAGAGCAAAATAACTGATTAAAAAGATCAACTAGTCAAGATTTGTTGATAATAAATGGTGTCTTGTGAAATGCTGTTGTGCTGAATATCAGTCCAGCTGTGATATCTTTATTACTCAGGCTGTGCCCTTGTGCCTCAGTCATGCTGATGTTTGGCACAACTCCCTCTCAGCTGATATTACTGTAAGTATATGACAACATGATGTATTCAGTTTTTCCTATAAGGAAACATTTATATAATTTTCTTGGAAGAAATTTGCAGTGTCAGCGCTTTCAAATAGCAAGTTTTTCACCGTGGTAAAAAAGTCATGACTTTGCACTTTCAGGTTTATTGGTAACATGACAAATGTGTCTTAATAATTTGAAAAAATGAAAAAAAAGACAAGAAAGGAAAACTGTTACTTTTAACTACTTTAAACACTCATCCTTAGTTACAGTATGCAACCCCATAGGCAACAAACTAAGATGTACTGTGTGTTCTGATAGCAGGAACAGTTTGTGCTACAGTAGCTCTTCTGTGGGATTGAACCAGACAGGCTAGCCTTCGCTCCCCATGTGCATCAGTGAGCCTTGGGCGCTCATGGCCTTGTCACTGCTTCACCAGTTGTTTTTTGGACCATTTCTGGTAGGTACTAACCCCCTCATACTGAGAACACCCTAAAGGAGGTGAAGTTTTGGTGAACTTCTCACCCAGTCATCTATCCATCACAATTTCTCACTTGGTTTCACTTTCTACACTTTTCTCAGATCCTTACACTTGTCTATTTATCACTCCTTCCAACACATCAACTTTAAAGCTGGACAGTACACTTTTTACAGCTGTAAAATCCAGACTCTAAAGTATTTCTAAATGATCATTTCTACAATATAACTTTAAGCATGGAGCTCCCATCTGCCCAAAGCCCATTAAATGAGCCACCAGAGAGGATGGAAATGCTAGACCCCTGCTATAGTCTAATCATGAACACAATCCATGGCCCTCTTGGATCGTCTGATCATGCTATTGTCCGAATCATTCCTGCATGTAGACAGAATCAGAGAGTGGTACAGTCTGGAAAAAAAAAAAAAAATCATAAATGACATCCCATTGAAGAACTACAACAACGCTTCAGTGCCAGAGACTATGAGATGTTTAAATCAAAGTACACAAGGTATGAATGAGTCTACAGACACAATAACATCCTACATCATGTTCTGTCAGGAAAACTGTACCCCCATTAAAACCATCACCCGTTTCTCCAGCAACAAAGCCGGGATCAATGCAGAGCTCAGACAGCAAAACTAATGACCCCTATCTTCCAAACCTGACTAAATGACTTCTACTGCAGATTTGAGAGACAGATGGTCCATCAGGAGCCTCATCTATCACCTACTCAGCCAGTCCTCGGTCCCGTTCATCATCACAGAACAAGAGGTGAGAAGATAAAAAAAAAACACACATTTTTAACTATTCACTGTACCAATTTAAAAAAAAAAAGAAAAAAAAAATGATGCAGTTAAAAGTATGTTTTACTTTCTATTCAGTTTGCATTACAGCACCTAGACTCTCCAAAAAACAAATGCCAGGATTCTCTTTGTAAATTCTTGCTCAGCCGTTAATACCATAATCCTTGAGCTCCTCCAAGAGAAATTTTGCATCACAAACTTTTTTTCTAGATGCCGGTGTTATAAAATGAAATCAAATTGTAATATTATATTGCAACATTAATTAATATTTTTATTATGATCAAATACTGCATTATTATTATAATAATTATATTGAGCCCTAGTCATGTTATAACCATCAAGGCCATTAATGAAGTCCCTCATTGAAGCATAGGACCTCCTTAAGGTTGTGTCCCTTTGTACCTTTTATATGAGGTCTGAAAAAATGACTGTTCTTTAGGGATTCATTATTAAGGTTTAAAATGATTGAAGAACCAAATGGTGGCACAGTGGCTTTGTGGTTATCACCGTCGCCTTGCACCTCCAGGGTCCAGGTTCAATTTCTGGTTGAGGTTGAGTATGCGTGTGTGCACTGCCTCGTGTCCTAAGTCTCGTGTAGACAATGAGTGAAGAACCAAAAGTGCCTTATAATAGCCTGAATTTGATTGGGTTTTTCTTTTTTGCTTGGGTCATTGTTCTCTGCATTCTAATTGGCAGGAAAATGTACTTCCATTAAGGAACATTCATAGGCAGCTTATTTCAAGCTACAGGCACTGAAATCTTTATTTATTTATTTTTTAATTGTAAAACAGAAAGAAAATCAGGCATGCTTAAAAGTCATGATCTGAGTCAACTAGAAAACTAACTGGCATTTTGCAGACATTGTAGTTGTTTAAAATGGCTTATAATATGTACTGTTAGCTTTTGATGAGATGAGACGAGATGCATGCATCATCCATTAACAAAGAAGTTCATTAAAGGATGTTTTCCCCAAAGGCATTTGGCCCTACACCAGTCCCATATGTCCTAAACTGTACTGGTGTAGTTCTATAATTCAGCTATAGAAAGCAGCTATACTGTAGTAGCATCCTATCTGCCATCACTATCTGGTTTGAAGCAGCGTCTTTAAAAGAAAAGAGGAGGCTGCAGTATTCTCTGAAGGCCGCTGAGCCTATCATTGGCTGCAGTCTGTCATTACCTGAAGACCTGACCATCAAGGACAAAGAGGCGAGCAGGAATAATGGCCAGTGACACCACCAGCTCTGTTCTGCCACCTAACTATTCCAAAGACGACATCAGAAAGGTGAGTAAACTATACATTATATAAGAACAAATGAGTGAAAAATGACAAACTATATTTATTCCTGTTGTCATGGTCATGAGGGTGTTCAAGTCAAACTGAGACTTTTGATGATTGTGCAGGATAACAGAACTCTTTATATATATATCTCAGCATAGGAAGCAAGGTAGAACACTTTTCCAGTATGCCAGAACCATGATGCTTCACATCTGAAACCCTGGCCTCCCAGGAACTCCTTTAAAGGCCTGCACATGGGGAAAAGGCGAGGTCAAGACCATACAGTGGATGTGGCGATAACTTAGGTGTGAGTTATCTTAATGTATGGGGAGGATTGTCATTCACTCTCATCTTACGCCGTCATTTACCAGAAACGAAATTTCATCCCGGTTTGACCTGAACGCCCCAAGAAGATACATCATTGCAATTATTTATTATACAGTATATTACAACTGTTCCACTACATTTCACACACCATGATCTGAATCGTCTATTTCTACCTCCACTGTAATGTAAATTACAGCTGAGCCTACCGTTCCTGCTTACGGTGTAATATTTGTATATTAGGTGCAATATTTGTATATTAGGATGGTAATTGTGCTCTGTGATGTGTATGTTGAATGCTTCATGTGAACAAACCCCAAAGTTTAAAAAAAATAAACATTCCAAATATATAAAATGTTTATGGCAAAAGAATTTTTTTCTGATTCTTAGAATCAATTTCAGTGTCGCTTGACCTGGCAGGGGTATTAATGCTAGTGCTAAATATTCTATACGTGAATTACAGTATTCTCATTCATGGATAGTTTCAAGGAAATATCCTTCCTTTCATCTAAATCACTAGTGCGAAAGGATAGCTATTAAGGTCACTGCATAGAAATAATATTTCCTCCTCTAACACCATCTTAATATGATGGATGGTGATCATTAAACATGTACACCATCTCATGACCCAAAGGCTCGTTTCTGTTTCTAAAGCATAGTAATATCCTGCAGTTTGTGACAAAATAAAAAAATCCATTTTCCCTATACTTTTGCAGGATTCATGCTATTTATCCAGGAGCCAACCACACACAAACACACGATGTGACCGCGGCCATTCTTTTATCCAACTGTTATATTAAAACAAGCCTGATGGCCATTTCTTATTGAGCGAATTAATGTTCATTTTACTCAATTTTGAATTTCTTTCAGCTCTACGCATAAGAGAAGGTTAATGAATGTGACATAAACTTTGATCCGGCCATCAATTCACGCTCTCCTAAGGAACATGTTGAACTTTACAGGCCATACAGCTGATAATGTGCTCCAGCCACCGTAATCTGCAATGCCCTATTAAGCTCCATTTAATATGTTCCCGTTAATCAGTGGTCAAGGCGCAAGGAGCACGGTTCGACGCACACGGCTGCAAATGTGATCATGGTTTTATAATCTGGCCTGCAATCAGTCGACGGTGGCCACCTAAAAGACCGGCGTGTGAGATGACTAGCAGAAATTAAACCCTTACATAATACTTTAATTCTGTCTTATACAGATTGTAAGGATGAGGATTTTACGTAAATACCCTGGGAAAAAAAGAAAATCAACAGATTGGAATATCTTCCAGCTCTTTACAGCGTGCTCCTCACATAAGAAAAGGTTAATGAATGTGACATAACCTTTGGTCCAGCCATCAATACACACCCTCCTAAGGAACAGGTTGAACTTTACAGGCCATACAGACAATAATGTGCTCCAGTCCCTGTAATGTGTAACGTCCTATTAGGCTCCATCTAATATGTTCTCATTAGTCATCGACCTAGGCGTGAGGAGCACGGTTCGACAAACCTGATCATGGCTCGCGATCTGTTGTAGAAGCTACCTAAAGACTGGTCTGATACCTAGCATAAAACATACCCAGACATAATACTTTAATTGTCGTTTATGTAGATGGTAAGAGCAAGGATTTTATGTAAAAGCACACTCGCACACACACACACACCCTGGAGGTTGATTAATCCAGGGGTCACACTATACACAGTGCTCTATCGTCTGCTTTTCATAGTCTGAGGTTCTCTAATTAAACCTTCAACAAGTTGAAAAATGTTCACTGAATTGTCTAAAGACAGAGCTGCTATTCTTTAGCTTGACCAAAATGCCATGCTAAAGCAATTAATTTTACACAGAATAAAGGCGAAAGTTCTCTCAATCGCCCCGGGAATTTGGGTTTTAATGATGGCTCTGTAAAATACATTTCTTCACAAACTTCAGCGATGTGAACGAAATGAAGAACATTTGACCAAAGTACAGTATGAATTAAGTGACACAGTGGCGAAGTTCCAAAGTTGTAATTTTTCAACCTCATTTTGCCTTGTTGCTACAGCATGTATTTCTTGGCTATTTAGAAAGCTAATAATTTCTCACATTAGCCTGGTACAAAAAAAAAAAAAAAAAGGTTTTGGACTCTATAGCTTGCATGACAACTGTACAGGGATGAATTTTGACTAATGGTTTAATCATAATGTTATACAGAATTAAGGGCATAGTTAACTTTTCCCTTTTTATGGATTAAGAAGGGTTTAGGCGGGGCAGCTTCTGCCAAGATGGCACCGACTAGAGCTCTTACAACTGAGCTTTAAAACCACTCGTCAGGGAAACCAATGGGTGACATCATGGAAGGTTTGTCTGGTTTTTATACAATCTACAGGATGATGCTGTTGTGGAACTATAGCTACCAGCTCTCCTACACCATCTCATCTCAAGGTCTGCTTCCTTATCACAGATCAGACATTTGCTGTGCTGGGCTGGTCTGTCATACCAGACACTATGCAAACCTTAAGATATATATTTATATTACAATATGTGATGGTTATCATTTTCCTTTACAAAGCACTGGAGTAGGTTGCTGGACATTTAATTATTTTTGTAATTTTGTAATTATTCCTGTTATTTTTGTTTACAACACACCGGATATTTAATGGTGATGGATGGATGGATGGATGGATGGATAGATAGATAGATAGATAGATAGATAGATAGATAGATAAATAGATAGATAGATAGATAGATAGATAGGTAGGTAGGTAGGTAGGTAGATAGATAGGTAGGTAGGTAGGGAATAAATCCCATGTAACCAATACTTGTTTCACCATGTTCCTTAAAAATATTAGGGAGCACACAGCAGGTCAGCAGCACTTTCCTGATTAGCTCCAGATTTCAGTTGTTGTTGTCTTTTTTTGGAAAAAGCAGTGGACAATCAGTTGTAGAGCTCAGTCTGTAATTGTGGGTGGTTTGTTCAGGGGTCATGAGCCAGGTCTGCAAGCCAGGTCACGGGTCTGGTAATTTCTAATATTTTAGCCAGACATGGTGACCTTGTTTTACCCCTAAAATTCCCCACACAAATAACAAAACAAAATGCATGCAAAACGGTAAAAAAAAAAAAAAAAGTATTTCCAGCCGTTATAGTCTCAAGCAGACTGTGATAGCGCTGGTCAGGATGCCCTCAGTGGGAGGACAGATACTAGGTAGATAGACTGGTATTCATGGTTAGTTAGATGGCAGTAGGGACTGAGTCACAGAAAAAAAAAAGGATTAGGAATAATATGGCTGTAAACACAAAAGTATGATTTAAACTGTTATATTCAGGTATGGGTTCAGTTTTTTATTCTTCGATTCATTTGAACACATGTTGTATGTTCCCCAGCAATAAAAAATATTTATTGTTTGTGTGTTTTTTGTTCCTTGGTTCAGCAATGATATCTGAAGAACAGAATCATCACCTTACAGAGAAGCCCAACAACAATCTTTCTGTCTGAATTATGTTTTAAACACTGAGTTTACAGACTATCTTTGTAGGGTGTCATGTCAATAAGACCATAATGAAATGGATTTGAGCAGAGGCACGGAGAAAAGTAGAAACTCTGATTCTAGTCGGCTTTGACAAAGCTGATTATGGTGCACTGTGGTGCAGAGAGAAATTTCATTACTTTTAAAGACTCACTAGGTCTCCGATCAAACTTTAATGCCTCGATGCTATTACAGCTAATGTGCGTTTGATGGTTTGTTTATGGTCTATCTAAAAAATTAGAAAGTTTTGCATGAATTATTACTTGCTTAAACAAAGAAATGACTTGCTAAATCAAATCTCTTTGTGTTGACGCGTCTTAAAACGATGATTCTGGGATGCACGAGATCGTTATAGGAACCGGGAGCCCATGTGTTCATTCGAGTATGTGGTATGGTTTTATAAGCAAATAATATAATGGTGGTCTAATTATTTCATACTCTTACAGTTGTACTGGCATTTAATGGTGTCTAAACCCCCTGTAGTGTGCAGAGGAATTACGCCCCAGCAAAAGAAGCCTTGCAGAGAGAGCGGTGATTAAGTTCCAGTACTCCATTGATCTTCTTCCTCTCTCCTCCTGCTCCTCACTGAATAAATAATGCCGATCCAGCAGGCTTCTCTTAATAGGACTATTCTTGTGAACGTGCTGGGTGTAGGCTGACCTTTCGGGGGAGTGTGTTTTCCTCAGCACAGCTTCACTCCCTGGAAAACTAATCAGGGAGGCAGTCTGACTATGTGGGTCTATGAAGAGCCATGCCGTTTCAAGCCATAAATGGTATTCTACTTGTGTAGGTCCCCCAAGACCTCGGGGAGCCCCACAGGACTACAGGAGATATCAATATGTTTATACTGTATATATTGTTTATATATTTGGCAAGCAGTGGACAATGTTGCTACCTCACAACCCCAGTACTCTGGTTCAGTCTTGAGCTTGGCTTACTGTCAGGGTGGGTTTCATTCAGGTCCTCTGGATTTCTGGCCACCTCCAATAATCCTGCTGGCAGGTTGCCTGGCCATCCAAAAATTGTCTGTAGGGTGCCCTATGGACTGGCATCCTTTTTTATGGTCTGCGCCTGCCTAGCACCCAGTGTTCCCAGGATAGGCCCTTTACCCAGTGCTCCCAAAATAGGCCCTTTACCCAGTGCTCCCAAGATAGGCCATTTACCCATTGTTCCCAGGATAGGCCCTTCATCAAGTGATCCCAGGATAGGCCCTACAAGGGTTGCTCAAGCCAAGCCGGGACTTATGCACTTATCCCTGTGTTTCACTTGTGCTTGGATACTAACAGCGTAAAAAGTTCTCAGTATTCCAGAGCCATGATCAGGCTTCCTGTTTCACGTCTAAAACGCTGGCCTCCCAGGAACTCCTTAACGGCACAATCATGGCGCAAGGTCAGGACTGTATGGCAGATGTGGCAAAACCTCCCTGTAATGTGCAAGTGGTGGTCATGAATTATTGGCTGTACATTTCCCTCAGACAGAAGCATCTCTTCTGGAACCTACAGTATAAGTTATCAGCTGTTCTTCTCACTGACTGTTCATGAGAATTACTGCAGTGGCCTCTGAAGTCAGGGATTTATGGACCATTCAAATGTTTTTCTGGAGATAAGAGTCTCATCACCGTTCTGTGCTTGAAGTCTTCTGTAAATGTCAATCAGTTTTATCCATGAGAAATTTCATCACCAGTTCCAACTTGACTTGAACAACCCTCATGAAATAAACAAATAAATGAATCCCTTTTTTGATAAGAGCCAGTGTTGTCAGGGTTGTTACCATGATTCAGGTATGTGGTGCCCTTTGTAATCTGGTACTTGAGAGGTATGTTTGGGATGGGGTGGCAATTAACATGATGTTCAGGATGAAGTTCAGAGTCCAGCACTGTGGGAGTCCTGCAGCAATCAATGAATCTCTGCGGTATGCATTGAAGACTTACAGTCCTTTGTAAAGAATTGGAATGTTGGAAACTGTCTTTACGTTTGTCTTCATTATGTCTTCATTAAGGCTTAGGATTTAAATCTTGTGCAGGCCATACATACAATACATACATACATACAATTTCTGTCTTTGTAAGCAAGCAGCAAGACTGTAAATGTTGTTTAAATGTGTTCTGTAGAAGAAAAAAAATTTCTCTGTAAAGAAACAAAAGTAACCAGATGTGCATGAACACTGGAAGGTTAAAAACAAGTCAAGTTGTTGACATGTAGATATCTCCTAGGGATATTAAAGTATGACAAAGAAGACCAGATGGGAGAAGGTCATAGTAGTCAAGTTTTAAGAAGATAAGAGACTGAACAAGCAACTGAAGTGCAGAAATCCTTCTAACATTGGTCTTTTTTGCTATGCGTCAATGTCAGATGGTCACCCAAAACTGCACCAAGGTTCCCTGCTTACACTAATGGTTTATTCAAATTCAAGGTCTCCTAAAACATCCATTATGTGCCTTCAAGCAAGGTCTTAAACTCTCAACTACCCTGCTATATACTACTGGATTGGATCCTGCTTCTGTTATAGGTCACTTTGGATAAAAATCATCAGTGAAATGTTAACACATAATTAATATGAACTGATAATATGGACCTGATATGGTTCAGCCGCAGTTCTGGCCCAGAGCATGCAAGGTCGAGTTAACTTTCTCAATTTGCTGAGGTTGAAATTTATGATAGAACTCGAAATGAAGGACATGGCTGTCATGAGCTCTCTGTTAACATCGCTCACTGCCTGCTTAGAGACAAATGGAGGTGTCTTAATGGACGATTTAAAGTTCTAGTCATCTGCAGGGCCTGTTCAAATCTTTGCTGCTCTGCACTCTATGAAGAATCATAATTTGGATTCTTAGCCTTGTGACATGAAGATCTTTCCCCTCATGTTGAGATCTTGTCGTGGCAAGTGCTTAACGAAGGTGCAATTAACTGGTCGATATCAGACCAATAACTCTGTTGATGCAGCATGTGGTGCAGCTTCATTTCTAGCCAGCTCGATTTTAAAGGAAAGAATTAGTAAATTCATAGAATGTGGTTAAGTATGCACCCATGGTACATTCTAATTATTAAACCAAATCTTTCAATTCAATTAATTGACTAATTTACAGTACTTTCGATGGGCACGAAGGCATAGTGGTTTGCACTGTGGCCTTACACATCCAGGGTCAGAGTTTGATTCCACCTAGGGTCTGTGTGTGGAGCAAAATAACTGGTTAACCAAATAATCCAGCAATTTGTTCATTAAAAAAAGGTATAGGGAACTGTTGTATAAAAACAACATCACACTCGAGGTCATGGTGTTGTACTGAATATCAGCACGGCTGCCTATGCCGTTTGGACTTAATTCATGATTTAAATTATATATTTATCAATTATTTATCAGATACAGATAATAGATTATTGTAAAGGGCACACTGTTTTTAAAGTATTTAATTACTACAATGTACATACATAATTTGGAAACAACAGGTACCTTAATAATGTTCTCCCCATGCTTGGTGGGTTTCCTCTGGGTACTCCGGTTTCCTATGCAAGTTAGGCTGATTGGCGTTCCCAAATTGCCCGTAGTGTGTGAATGAGTGTGTGTGTAAGTGTGTGTGCCCTGCGATGGATTGGCACCCTGTCCAGGGTGTACCCTGCCTCGTGCCCTAAGTCTCCAGAGAGACCCTGAATACAGGATAAAGCAGTATAAAAGATGAGTCAGTGAGGTACCTTAATATTGGACACTGGACAGGATTTAGTGTTTAAAATATAATTTTCATGATCCTTTTTGCTCCAAGATCACAAATTCATAAAAAAACAAACAAAAAAACAAACAATGCTTAAAGACACCAGCAAACTGCCTGGTATTCTCTTGCACTCAATTTTTTTTTGTTTCTAAATTCCTATCTTGTAATTAACATTAAATAATCCTCAACGATAAATTAATAAAGCGTTATTTTTAACAAGTTTGGGCAAGTTGTCTTTCTACCATGTGTACACTCTACCAGTCTCAGGTTTTTGACAAATGCGCTCATAAAATGCTGAAGCCTCGCCATGTGACATTCACATCATTATGCAAAGCTGAAAGATAAAGAAAAGAGCAGAGAGAGAGAGAGAGAGAGAGAGAGAAAGAGAGAGATTTAGCTTTGAGATTTAGACCTGCACATACTCACCACGCAAATCCTCTCACCCTCTGGCTCGCGATTATCACTGCTTGATTTTCATTAAGTCAAGATGCTCCGAAGCAAGAACGCATTTTCTGAAAACTGGAAATTGTTACTTGTAAATACAATGCTAAAAACGATGCATGCGGCATTGGCAGAAGCCTTTATGACCCCCCAAATCATCAATCGTTTTTTTTTTTTCCCTTTGCCTCACACTAAGAGGCTTTAGGCTGTGCAAAGCATGAGAGAAGGAGCATATGAAAAAGAAGTTGTGTAACCATTACTGATTACCATATCCATCTAAGATCTGCCAAAAAGCAGTCTAAAAGGGAACAATTGGCAGCATCTGAGAAGCAGAGTCCAAATTTAAAAGTATGATCTTCTGAATAACTCTTATAGTTTTATCTGGTGGCACTTAACAGAAAGTTCTTTATCTTTTGCACATTTCTCAGATTACATTATGCCGTTGAGTTCTTGATTCTGATTGGTCAGAGGGGGATTTTGTTTTTTTCTTAATCATCAGCCCTGAGACTAGTACTGCCTGTTGATTTTTAACAACGACACCTATCTTGTTGATATGGTGAATTGTTGGAAAGCGATGATACTGTATGTAACACTTAAGGACTGAGTTGTTTGATACAAGAAAGTGTATAGGAATGGAGAATATTCTATGCAAAATGCACTTTTTAGTCATTTTTAGACATTCAGATGCGTCTCCAGTGTGCATGGACAAACAAAAAACAAGCCAATAAGATTTCTTCCATACAAAAATATTTCTTCCATACAAGGCTTGTTGCCTGGCATGGCTCAGTAAAAGATCATTTACAAAAGACAATGAAATGGGCCATTTGGAGGGTATGAAAGAAAGGCAACAAAATATCAGGTATTTAAGATTATGTTGCTTTTTAACTTGATATGGAAACGCTAAAATATGGGATACTTTAAGTTTTGATACTGTATAGATACTTCATTAGCATGCAAAGACAGAACTCACTCACTCATTGTCTAAAAACGACGACTCAAGACGCATCTGTTTCTCCAGTACTTGGACTAACCCCCAAACCCCAAAAAAAAAAAAAAACTCTTCCCAGTTGTGTTGGACTAAAAGCACTTAGTTATTAACCTAGTTAACCCAGTGTAAGTATGTATCCAATGATGTAAACATTAAAGCACTTTTTGTAAGTCGCTCTGGATAAGAGTGCTGCCAAATGCCTAAATGTAAATGTCTATACCGCTTTATCCTGTATACAGTGTTGCAGGGGGCCTGGAGCCTATCCCAGGAGACCTAGGGCATCAGGCAAGGTACACACTGGACAGGGTGCCAATCCAACACAGGCCACATACATACATACTGTACATACACTACAGGTAATTTGGGAACATCTATTAATCTAATCTGCATGTCTTTGAAGTGTGGGAGAAGACCCACCAGGTGGGAATCAAACTCGGACCCTGAAGGTGCAAGATGACAATATTAACCACTACACCACCGTGCAGTTTTCATTTTGATTAGGTCTATAAGATAAAAAAAAAAAAAGGTAATTTTTTTTTGTTGAAGACTCTGTAGTCCAAATACAGTAGGGATCGTAGAGGGGACCATTTAATTTATTTACATTTTTTTTTGTGTGTGTAATTGAGGTGGGACCTCCGGTCAACATTCACACTTATTTTTTTTTATCATTGAGAATGGCAAAAACAGGAATTAAGGAGTGTGTGTGTGTGCATGCATTATGGCCAGAAGGTCAAATAATGATATTTCTGATTTTCATGCTTTGTTTTATCTCTCTCACTTGATGAGGCAAGAAACATTTTGCTTAATAATGGTTGTCCAGGGGCTTCTGAGTGGTGTAGAGGTAAAATGTTTGTTTGCCATTATCATGGACGATTTCACGAGTTCTATCCCCTGGTGATTCTGCAGCCATCCACAGCCAGGAGTCTAGACAGCGAATTGGCTGCACTCTCTGGGGGGGTTAGGCTGGGACATTTTACACTCAACCTGCACACCACCCCTACCCTTAATCAGTCAATTGGGGTACCTTTTTTTTTTCTAAAAGATGAGGTCCATCCATTGTTTATACCATTTGACCTTTTGAGCCTGCCTGGGGGCACAGGATGGCTCTGGACCACATGCCAAGTCACAACAGGGTGCACATTTATACACTCAGTCATGCACATGGATTGGAAACATTAATCATTCTTTGCTGTATGACTTTCTACTATTGGAGGAAACCAGAGTACCAAGAGCAACCTTGCCAAGCACAGGGAGCAGAAGCAAATTCCATGAACACAGACTGGAAACTGGAAAGATTCAAGCCACCAACTCTGGAGATGTGAGGCAACAGCTCTAACCAGTAAGGAACCATGCTGTTATGATAAAATTCACCTTACAATAAAACACTCTAGTAAAAATCTGAAATATTATATTTCCAAATTGCTACTTTTTACTTTCACTTGTGCACTAGAATGTTCACTTGAGGAAACAGTAAATGGATTGAAATGCCATGCTGAATGTCTACAATGATTTAAGTTTCTTTTAATGTCAGCACAGTGCAAGTGGCTGAAAATCCTTCCTTACTTACAGTATTTAAGTACAGTTTCCTCTTTCTCCTCCGTACTTTACTTAAATACATTGGTCTGTTAATACTTTGAACTTTAACTCATACAGTACATCCTACAGCAAATATCTATACTTTCTACTCCACTATAGTTCTGCATGGCTCTGCATTCATTTTTGCAAGCAGAGAAATGACGCACACACATAAGTACAATTATATAATCATACAATTATTCATACAATAATAAGTTGACCGTAATGAGAAGGAAGTGATATTTAAACCCACTACGTACTGTAAAATTAACATACCTCAGTGGTCCAGAAAACAATTCCGTCAGTACTTGCGATTATTTTATTTTATTTAAAAAAAATTAATTACATCCATCGTGAACTCCTGCTGGCGCTGCACACATAAATTATCTTTTTTGCTATATTTATAATAATCCCTCTGTATATAGGAGAAAATGAGTGGGTGTTACCTTACACTTTGAACATTACAATGGTACAGTGCTCAAAAATGTGAGTTATATACTGTATATACAGTACATGCTACACAGTCATGCTGTCCCGTTATTTAGTTTTGCCTATAGTTATGTAATTCAGGCCTTTATCTTGAAAAGTGCTTTTCATGCATTTCTTTCTATTTCTTTTTCTCCTAAACACCCATGTTTGAATCAAAAACAGCTCTCTATTGTACACTATGGACTTCTGTTTGCTTCGTGTGTCTTGTCTGTAAGTGTGCTCTCATCTACAGATGGCAGATAATACCCGTAATTTAGATGTTACATGATAGTGTCTCATTGGCACGGCTGTAATTTCCCAGCTGTCCCCGAATACATGTGCTGTCAGAATGGGGAAAGTTATGAAACAAAGTGAGAGAAATGCAGTTTGAGATGAGCTGAGCAGAGATTTAGTACCTTCTGAAAGATCAAGTGCTTCGAAAGCTGCTGTCAGAGATTAACTGTAATCGTAATCTGCTGTGATAGGAATATTAGAAATCGAGTAATCTTTTGAGACAGAGAGAGAGAGACGGATTTGTGAACAAAAACTAAGGATAGACGCACAGGTGGCACTTCTTGGAGCTTTCTCCTTACTTAACACCCTGTCCAATCATACAGCAGGACTGAAGCATGGGCTTTGGGAGGAAAGAACAATGAGGAAGACAGGAAGACAAATGGAGATAGAAAGAGATAAATAAGAAAAAAAAAGTAAGAAAATTTTGAAAAAGAAAGAAGGGAAATAAAACCTGAAATTAGAAAAACATTTAATGTATAAAAAAGAAAGGTGGGGAAAAGAAATGAGAATATGGAGAGATCATGCAGAAAGAAAGAAAGAAAAGAAAGAAAGAAAATAAAAAGATACAAAAAAGTATTTAGATTTTTTTTGAAGAAAATAGAAAATAAAAATGTAAAAAAAAAGGGAAATGGATTCACAATGAAATAAATAAAAAAGGAAGAAAGAAAGAAAGAAAAGATAAAATATAAACAGTTTAAAAATTAGGAAACAAAGAAAAGAAAATGGAAAAAGAAAGAAAGAAAATAAAGAAAGAAAATAAAAAGGTAGAAAAAAGTATTATAGAAAAGAAAAGAGAAAAAAAATGTAAAAAAAAAGGAAATGGATTGACAATGAAATAAATAAAAAAGGAAGGAAGAAAGAAAGAAAGAAAAGATAAAAATATAAATGGTTCTGAAATAAAGAAACAAATAAAAAAGAAAATGGGGAAAAAAGAAAGAAAAAAGAAAGAAAGGAAGAAAATAAAATATAAAATGTGAGGAAAAATTTTAAAAAGAGTAAAAACAAAAGAAAAAATGAAAAAATGAAAAATATTTTAAAAAGTACAGTAAGAAATAAAAAAAATAATAAAAATTAAAAAGGGAAAATGCTGTAAAAAATTAAAAGAATGAAATATTGGGAAAATGATAGAAATCTAAAGATAAAGAAAATAGAAATATAAAAAATATAAAAAGAAAGAAAAAATAAAAATTAGAGAGAAAAAAAGAATTGAGAATATTTAAATTAAAAAAGGAAGGAAGAAAATGCTTAGAGAAAGAAAATCGTGGGGAAAAGAATAAAGAAAAAAATAGAGACAGAAAACCTCTTGATAAAATAAGGAAACGAAATAAGATAAATAATGTGGAGAAGAAGAAGGTGAGCCGCAGGTGTAGTATTAATTAGTGGAGTGATGATGTTTTCAGTACCCTGGCCTTGCTGCCTTGGAGCTACTCAGTGTAAAAACACATTCATCTCACAGCTTTTTGATGTTCATCAGCTGAAACCTGAACTGAAGTCCTGTTTATGATTAAATTATTCTCCTGTCCGGAAGCTTCTGACTGAATAATAATTCATGAATTCAATTTCTGAACAAAAAAAGTAGATGTATCAAAGCACATCTTTGGCAATTTTGTTCTTGAATTAGTCTCAGCTGTCTAAAGGTTCAGTTTGCAAAAGTGTTTTTTTTTTTTTTTTTGGTCTGGTGCAAAAAAAAATATGTATGAGTTTAAAATGTTTTTTTTTATTTTTATAATGCTCAAAGCTTCAATTATTTCTGCTTTAGAGAGTGGACACTAAAAAAAGAGACTCTCATTTTGTTTGCATTTTGAAACTGTCGAGTTTCACTTGACTTTCATCTGAGGCAAATTATCCTGAACCACATCAATCCTGCATGTTCAGATTTGTGCAAATTTTCCATGAGATCAGATTCAATTTTCTGAATCATGGGACCGCACTCAGGATGTGCACAGCAAAGGATCTCAGCTAGTTTTCTAAGCGGGAAAAACGGTGTAGCTTCTGTAGCCGATAATCTGTCAAGATTTATTGAATGCAACCTTGATGGATGTTCGAAGAATTTTTAGTATGTTTAAAATTTTATATTTCTTGTCTGATTAGTGAATTGACTACATAGGTTTGTAAAAATACACTGACAAAATGTGTTTGGGCAGAGAGTACAGTTGTTTTTTTTTTATTATTATTTTCTTTATTCTTTAGGTTAAAAAAAACAGACATCTGAAGGAGGAAATAGACTTGCTACACATACTGTACACACACTCATTCACTGCGTAGCTTGTGCACATCCTTAGAATTCAATGCAACGTCCCCACAAGATGTAATACGCCTGTTACCCGTAGGAGCGGAGTAATCAGCAGGCACGGCAAAAATGACAAAAATTATCAAGTTAAATACTACGTATGAAGATAAATACTACCTTTATGTCAACATGGACACTGAGCTTGAGTGTCGCCAAGTTGGTTGTTTTACTACACAAAACTGACTGATTGAATTCTCCTGTGCGCCCCCTACTGGAATCATCTGGCAACACACACACAGTCACAGAGTCTACAGGTAAACCATGTGAACAACTACAGTACAGTCATGACATTCCTGGTTGACTTTGCAAACACATGGTTTAACATTAAGAATATTTCCACTCTAATACGAATTATAATCCGTGCTACTAGTAAACAGTGGTAGCACTACAAGGTAAAACATAACCACTTCAACACAGCTATAAATAAATCATTAAATATTTAATGATCATGAACTTTGAGAAGAACTGGAAGACCAACTTCACTCCAAACCTCCTGACCCAACATCATGCCTGATCTCACTAATGCTCTTGTAGCTGAATGAGCACAAACCCCTATAGTCATGATCCAAAATCTAGTGGAAAGCCTTCCCAGGAGAGCAGAGCTCTTATTATAACAGTAAAGGAGACTAAATCTGGAAAGGAGGGTTCAACAAAGAGGTATAGGCACGATGGTAAGATGTTCAGATTATTTTGGTAATATACTGTAGTAGAGATAGTTTTTAATTGGATAATCAGTACTGTCATGACCCCGGCAGTATGGAGGCTTAGTGGTTAGCACTGTCACCTCGAACTTCCAGGGTCCAGATTCAATTTCCATCTCTGTGTACATGCTCTCCCCGTGCTTGGAGAACCCTCTCTCCGGCTACTCTGGTTCCCTTCCACAGTCCAAAGACATGCGGGTTAGGCTAATCCGCGTTACCAAATTGCCTGCAGTGAATAAGTGAGTGTGTGGGTGTGTGTGTGTGTGTGTGCGCCCTGTGATTGATTGGCACCTCGTCCAGGGTGTACCCCGCCTTGTGCCCTAAGTATTATATTAAAGAAATGGGAATAAATAGTGCCTAAACCTATCATTAAAAGATGTATATGTAACCATCTCAGCAGCAACCTCATTTCCCCTCTCATCCAAGTACTCACCATCGCTAGTATAAAGGAACCAAAAATTCCCCTGAAACTGAAAATGAGAGGCAAAAACTTGCCAAAGATAAGAACCAAAGAAGTCCTTTACGTAGCCTGGAGAACTTTTTCTCAAGTCAGCATTAAAAATACAAGAAAGTCAGTCTCTTTGGAAGTAAAATATGAAGAAGCAAGGGGGGGATCAAGACTTTTACACAGTACTGTATGTTATTAAAAAAAAGTTTGAAACATCCTACAATTAAACTACATAAAAATGAACAACTCAAAAAAAAAAACTTTTCTTCTTGCATTTTTTTTTTTTTCAAAATATAATACTATACTGGCTCTTGAGCACCAAGAGACAAAACTCTTATTCGTTTATCCGTACCTGTCTATCTGTGACTTATGTAGTTTGAACCTTGGAAGGTTGAGCTTAACACCTCTGATCTACACATTTTTCACATTAATTGTTCCCAATCTCATTTAGAACACAATAATCCCAATGACACAACCTTTTTCCGCCTAATTATACATACAGGTGCAAGGGGAACTGATAGAAATACTCAGTCAAGGGGAGCGTGCTAGGGAAAAAAGCTGTTGATTGCAGAGACAGTACAACAACTGCTAATTTCCTCTCTAAGACAGAAAGCGCTCTTCCATATGAACTCCTTGTAATTATACACCATGGACAAAATAAAACCCAGAACTGCTGGTAGCTTCGAAGAAAATATCAAAGCAATCGTTGATAACTTAACAACAACAATACACATTAATCAACATTAGTATTTATGACATAAATGGGCCAAATTTTGGAATAATTGTGGTCTGCTGTTGCTGGATAGATTGATATTTAAAGGGCACCTATTGCGCAACATTCTTTCAGATATTTAAATCAGTTTCTGGTGAGTGTATACTAATTTAAAACAGTGAGCAGTGAAAAAAAAAACAAAAAAACTTTCCATGCTTTTTACATGTTCTCCCCATACATGATGGGTTCCTCTAGGTTCCTCCACCAGTGCAAAAACAAGCAAATTAGGTTAATTAGTGTTCTTAAATTGCCTATTGTCTGTGAATGAGCATGTGAGTGTGTATGTGTGTGTGCCCTGCAATTGTGCCCTGCACCCCATCCAGGATGTACCCCAACTCGACCCCTTAAGTCCCCCGGGATAGGCTCCGGGCCCTCCCCGAGCCTGCATTAAGGATAAAACAGTATAGGTCAGTAAGAACTGGGGGTTAAATGAGAGTTCGATTTGTCTCCTGTTGTGATGTCATATAAGAAGAGTATCTTCTAGCAGTAGCTCATGGCACATGATGCATGCATTATTTGATAGGTATTTTAGCTGGAGCATTAGCACTTATATTTTGTGGGACCTATGTAACTTGTTTAAAAAAAAAAAGGAAATAGCATGGTCGCAACCTCAGACAAAAGCCGTTCCAAATCCTTCTTCTGCATACATAAGCTCCCTGATGCCTATGGTGGTGAGCTAATGGCTGTGTGATTGACAGAGGACAGATACTATAGTATGCTTTTCCAACCCAGACAGTAAGTCAGTATTGCTCCCTTGGCTTCCTGCAGATGGCTAATTCATGTGGGAAGCATAAACATAGCATATAAGTAAACATCATCTTGGCACGCCTGATATTCCAGCAATATTAATTTATGATGAAACTTATGATGAAAGGAGTTCTCCCTTTTCTATATTTGTTATAGTAAAGGTTATATGCCTTTTATTTTAAGCAGTAAAGTGAAGCAGTGGGAGCAGTCTAGCCATTTTTCTTCAAGGCAGGTTAACTCGTACTGCCATGTTCCAGATTCTAATTAACAAGACAAAATGGAAGAGGAGAGGAGGGGAGAACGAGGCGGCGAAAGCGGGACGGAGCAAGCCAGAGACAGAGGCAGTGAGAGGGAATAAGATCTGTGTAATTACAACTTAATGTGAATGAGTCGACATTGTCTTTATTCCAATGAGTTAACGAGTTTTGGACAGAGCACAAAAACAGTTCCATCATGGAAATTGCCTTCTCAGGCCTCGTGACGGAACGAGCCACCACGCCGTAGGTGTCACAACGCCGAGCGGAGTCGACGGAATGGAAATGCGCCAGTGTGTGAGCGCGGAACCGGAGCAGAAATGGCAGAACACTGTTTGTCACGCTGTAGAAACTTATCCCTGGATAATAGGCCTCCAGTGGATGTTGATGCGACAAGTAAATGAAAGTGGTCTCTCCTGATTATATGGCTGTTAAAGAATGTCAGATGAATACGCGTCCACGTCGGCTGCTTGTCACGCAATTTCCGAGCGCCTCTTTTTTTCTTCTCGTCTTTTTAAAAGCTGCCTTTTTTGCCACACTTTAAATATACGTGACATTTTCCATGGATGTCAGCGCTGCACTAAATAAACAAATAGCACGGCTTTAAATGTACCACCAGAGCGACATGTTACACAACCACTTTGTCACTGTGTTCCGGCTGGAGCTCCGTGTCCTCAGAAGCCGTTGAAGGAAATACAGGCATGGTTTATGACTTATGACTAACTTCCCCTGGCAGTCCAAGCGGCAGGGCGAATTTCCCTAAAGCACCATAACCTAAAAAAATCTCTGAAAGGTTCTTGATGTTTGAAACTTGTCTATATGGCGCTCTGTGGCCTGAAAACATCTGCCATTTCCAAGAAGGTCATTTTTTTCTTGATTGAAAAAATTAACTCGTAAAAATTTTTTTACGTAAAACTACTGGGTTAAAGAGGATTATTTTGGACTTTGGCGAAAGCACAACTAATGAACATAATAGAAATAAACTGAATATTATGTACAGTAGGAGGGATGTTCAAGTCAAACCTGCACTCGAATTAATTTCTTCGGAAGGAGTAAAACTCATTGACATTTACAGAAGACTTCAAGCGCAGTAAGGTGATGAGACTCTTAGCCGCAGTAAAACATTTAAAAGATGCAAAGTTTTAAAGAAGGCCGTGAATGACGATACCGGCCGAGACGGCTCGAAGAACACCAGGAACATTCAGCGTGTGGAACACCTGATCCTTGAAAATCTGCAGACAACTTTACCTCGCCAACTTGCAGAAGAGACGCATCTGTCTGTGAGAACTGTACACACAATCAATCACCAGCACCACTTACACATGACAGGAACTCGGCTGGGAGTTATTGCCACGTCCCCTGTAGAGTCCTGACCTCATTTAAAGCCATTTTCACATGTTTGGGCTATTAAAGGAGTTCCTGGGAGGCCAGTGTGAAGCAGCCCGATCATGTCTCCAGTGTACTGAGAAAACTTTTTAGATTGATAATATCTAAGCTCTAGTGAAACACAGTCATACTGTAAGTGCATTAGTGTAGCAGGGGATTGTATAGAGAAACAAAAGTCATTTTTTTAACTTACTGTCGTAACTGTGTTCTGTTATTCTGCACAATCAAAAGTTGTCTTAAATAATTCCTTATAGATTCATGCAGCTTATCAATGGCAGTTGTGTCATAAGATACAAAACCTGTAGATTGTATTTCTGTCCTCTTCTTTGGCATCTCATGATTTATAAAAAAAAAAAAAAAAATGCATTTAAAGGAGACCCTAAAAGTAGATTTTCACTCGGGTTCATGTCTGACATGAAGACACTCAACCCATATAAAAAAGTTGACACTAGAATTGTTTTACAGATCACTTTGAAACCTGAACAAGTCTGAGCTGCATGGAAGATTTATGAATAAGCACACACACGATTACGATGTACTGATGTCAGATGTGGTATGTTATACAGTATTATACGTTACTTGATGAATTGTAGAATCGTGCAAAAATGGCAAACATTGCTCACAAATGAAGCTATGAAAAACATTTATATAAAGTGAGCTATGCCGGAATGACATACTTTAGTTTTTACGGAATAATGAAGCCCTAATTATTAATATTAAGAGCTTAATATATACCTTAATAAAAAATAACTTATAAAAAAGTTAATAGAACACTACTAATAGTGTAGAAATTAGATTTCAGTCCTCCCATCTAAGAGGGTTCTAAGATCAATCAATCAATCAATTAATCATCTATACCACCTGGAGCCTTAACCAAAAGACTTTAGGCTGGTATGGCATGCCAATCCATCGCAGAGCATACACACATACTTATTCAATGCCAATTAGCCTAATCTGCATGTCTTTGGACTTTGGGAGGAAACCCAGGAGTACTCGGAGGAAGCCCACCAAGCGCAGAGAGAACATGCAAACTCCATGCACACCTACCCGAGGCGGGAATCAAACCCGAACCCGGGAGGTGCAAAGTGACAGTGCTAACCACTAAGCCTGCGTGCTGTCTTACTTGCAAGATCGTATGTTTAATCACTACAAAAAAAAAAATCCAAGATTGATCTGAGATCAGGATTTAATGACAGCTCAGACTGCTGTTCCCTGTGGTTTCACCGCGAATGGATTATTTAGTGCGAGTTAGCAGCTTTGAAATCCAACAGCTTGCGCATTTCATTACACCAATTAAATAGAGATTTGTACCTGCCAACATGGCTTCTGCCTTGGATGTTCCCCAATAACCGTAGAGAGGTGAGAGATGGGCTGAATATTTAACTAGCTTGGGAATTAAGTGTGTTTCCATTTACTGGACAAAACACAGTAAAAAAAAAAAAAAGTTTTGGTAAAGAGTAGGTTGGACAATCCTCATCCACCCACGCACCAAAATCATATTCATACGCACCAAAATCATAATTATACTAAAATCCATGTGGCCACATTAACGGTTTTCCCAGCTACTACCAGTACAGCATGTATAGGCTTCTTTTCCACACCAAGGCTTCCCAGTGTAATAGCATGTTTTAAAGCTATGGACTTTCCTTTAAGAAAGCAACATGATAAATCACATATTGCGTGTTTCAGTGCTGAACGTTCATAGCAAAAATGGCGCAATTGGAAAGCTCTGTTCTGACAAACAACAATAACAACAACAACACCACCACCGACAAAAAACCCCTGCTGTGCCTCCCTTGTGAACACTTCAGAATTGTGCCTGATCTCCAGTAGGACAAAGAACATTAAAGCTGTAAAGCTTTTAAATGGTTGTGATTCAGCTCATTTAATGTTCTTTAGTGTGTTTCAACATTTGTCTACTTGTCATATAATGGTTCCGACTGAATCATCATCTGTTCCAACTAGAGTCCTGACTCGATTTATAACTCTTTGAGGCTGTATGGCTGGCTTTTATGATTAGACTTCCACTCATGCACTTCAGAATAACAATGTGGTAGCCCAGACGATGAATTTTTTAAAAAGAATGGAGACAAATGTAAAGAAAGCTGTTGTCCTTTAAAAATCCCAGACATTTAAACATTATAGACATACTGTAAAAGGCATTGTGCAATGAAAAGGATGTAATGAATTTAAAAAGGTTTCATGTTTTATTATTTCTTTAACAAATTAACGTACAATAAAATGTGTTAAAGTCTTGAACCACACCCCTTTTTTTCTTCTAATTGCATTAAATCAAAATGTAGATTCAATTAAAGAAATTGGAACAAATGATTTATGGTTTTAATATTTAATAATTGGTTGTTTATGTAACAACCTCAGCAGCAACCTCATTTCCCCTCTTGTCTGTTCCAACCACTCAGCATTCAGCATCACCAGTGTACTGATGCCGGCCAGGTCATCTGGCATCATCTGCACCAGTTTCTCACTGGTTTATGATTTAAATGAATGCATGAATGATTTATAGATCACTGTATGGCTTAACAAACAAAAAAACATTCTTCTGAAATTGCTCAGGTACAGGGACTGGACTGAAAATAAGAGACAAAAACGTTCTTCATTAAGCCAGGATAGCTATTCCTCAAGACTGCATTAAAATGCAAGAAAGTCTCAAACTATGAAAGCAAACTATGCGAAACTATAAAAAAATGACTGGGGATCAAGGCTTTTACACAGTACTGTAGGTTCCACCAAAGCATTCCTGTGAATGCTCTAGATGAAATAACTCTCAGAGTATTTCTTCATACCTTAAACTCACACATCCCCAGAGAACAGCAAAACTGAGCAACTAAGCTGAGGGAGGGTGTCTTCTCATATGAGGTCACAAAATTGAAATCTAATTGGCTTGTTTGAACCATGGCCAATACACAAATAAGAAAAAAACATTATAAATTTCGCATAATGGTGTAAACCACCGAATGTGAACTTTTAGCAAAAAATTTAAGAATCTCCAGCAATTACCATTTTTATTAAAAACTGGACTGAAGTAAATGTCAGTATTCTACAATAATTAAGAATTCATATGAGACATGACAACAAGCAACATTTCAATTAAGACAAATTACCATTGAGTGACAATCAGTTGTTCTGTTATTCTGGGGACTTTCAGGTAGACAAGCTTATTTTTGACATGATGCCAGCGTTTCTTCATGACTTTTTAAATCTAGGTTTAGGTTTGATTCAAAATAAAAAAAAAAAACATTATGTAAAAGGATTCAGCTTTTCCTTTTTACTTAAAAAAATCTGGCAGCAGTGTACTATAGCTTATAGACAACGTTTCCTGAAATATCTGTGAGTCTAGGTCTATCAGCTATACAGAGTTTCCAGTTGGCAAAAATTGTGAAAACAACTGTTCTGTATGCCAGGAGTCTATTTGAACCAGTTCTCATCTATGTTTGGTAGGAAAAGTGGGTCATTACTAGAAAGCAATAGTGCAAAATTGCAAGATCTTGAGCTCAGTGGGCTGCATGACATGAGTCTGGGCTTTGATTTAATTTTGGTCTTGAGACATTTTCTGTATTGACATGGACTTCCCTTGGTCATATTTGTACTTGGACTTGTTTTAGTCCTGGGCATTGGTGCAGCTTGCAAGAGAGATTCAAAAACAATACCCAAGTTGACTTTTTTATATCACATATTCACAAGTCATTGTTTTTTTATGAAGAGTTTAATAAAAATGGTGTAGCATTTATGCAGTGGGTTCAAAAATCCTAAGTGAAGGACAGGATGAACACAGCAATTCCCTTTCAAAAGCTACACTTGATGCTGCGTGGAAACGCTATGGGAACATCTTTTTGTGTTGCCGGTTGTGAAGCATGTGTATGTCAAACATCCCAAATTTTTGGCTTATATAACCTTCGTCAGGTTACATCATCTGATGAAGTGCACCTGCAGGTTATAAATAGGAGTGAACCTGAAACATTCCTCAGATCTTTTTGTCTTTAGGACTGCATTGTGTTTGCATGTGATGTATGCAAGCGAATTTAAAAGTATTAACTCACCAACATGGTGGAGTTTGTTAGTGGCTCGTATTCTTTAAAGAGAAACTGCGAGCCACGGCGCATTCCTGGGATTAAACAGTGCAATCTGGCAGACATGCACGAGGTGGAATTCCCAATTTCTCTCGCGCTCACCGGATCAGGAAGTTTTCTGTCGGGTGGCCGGGGGGAGGAGCCTCAGATGCTCTCTCTCTTCCTTTTTGGCGACCTTCATGATGAGTTAACTCTTTCTCTTGGAATAAGCCTTATTCATCCCGTGTTCTTTGTGCCATCAACTTCGATTTATTTAAATATCGTTGATGCGAATGCGCAGGGTTATATGATGATGTCCCAGATGAGACGCTTGTGGGCTATCTCTCTCCTGGGACATCATCCTCCCTAAAAAAAGCACACTCTCCCCACCAAGCCACGTAGATTGACATCTTCCTTGGTGGGGAAAAGCAGCGGATCAGGCTGGTGCTTCAATGCACAACATGGAGGGTTTTGCAGGCTTACCAGGCTGACCTGCTGAAAGACTTGAGCACTGGCGGGGCTCCTCATGATAGGGCGTTCCTGGAACTACGCCGAGCCACAGACCCGTTTTATCAGCTGTTTTATGTCTGCGATGGTTTCCGTGGAGAGGCACCTGAGGCTAAATCTTAGGGGCATCAAGGATAAGGAGCCGTTAACTTCATCACCACTAGGTTTCGGGAGGCGAAATTATATGAACAAGACTTCAGGAAATTCTTTCCCCGCCGTGCTCAAGAGTCTGGACTGTCAGCCACCCAGTCTTGCCTGGGTCTGACTCTCGCGAGGCGCGAAGCACAGAAGGAGAGTGTTATGAGCCGGGCACCCCCTCGTAAGACTGGGCATCCCCAGGAGGTCGGTGTTCATGCTCCGCCACCAATGGTGTTTCAGGCAACACCGGTTTCCGAAAAAATGTTAGTTCTTCTGTCTTTTCCTGCCATGTTTCAGGATGCTGAACATATGCAGTTGAGAAGCTATCATGTCCAGGGCAAACTGTGCTTGCACCCCTTAAACAAGCTAACGCGCCAGGTTTTGCTTTGGGCACAGGACAAGTTCCTGTCCCTCAGGGCGATTTACATTCCAGGACATGTGGGGAATGGAAACCTACAGTAGAAGAACTTATGCTCTCAAATAGTGTGTATTTGAAAGTTGTTGCATGGCAAAACATGTAGACCCAGTCCACTGCCAAATTGTTCCAGTGCTGAAGTTTCTGCAAGAAAAGTTGTCCTCTGGCTTATGCCCTAGTACCCTCAGAACTTGCGTAGTCATCATTTCAGCTTGTGTGTTCTGACTGATGGAGTTTCTGTAGGAAAGCAACCTTTAGTTGCCCGTTTTTTCGTGGAGCTAAACGGTTGAAGCCGCCCACTAGAGTGACGGTTCCCTCTCGGGACTTAGCGATTGTGCTCGAAGGTCTGATTGACACCCCTTTCTACCCACTAAAGTCAGCGCCTGTCGGCTTCTGACCCTTAAGATGGTTTTTCTTATGGTTACCTTTTTGGAGAGATGCTATTTCCCTAGCCTACGAAGCGCGGGGTTACACTTCGCCTTTATGAATCAGGGCTCATTCGACCAGGAGAATTTCCTCATCTAATGCCCTGGCAAGAAGAGTCCCCTTGCAGCAAGTGTGTGATGCGGCAGGTTGGTCCTCTCCGGACACATTTGTTAGATTTTATAGTTTGGATGTTCATGCTACTTCAGGCTCACAGGTCCTCGAGTCAGCCTCCTAGAGCTAGGTCTGTGACCTCCTTGGCTATTGTGCGCACATGCAACACAACCCTGGGCGTCCAGACACTTGCAGTGCGACGCCGTTGGTATTCTCGTTCCCATAGCTTTTTCACACAGCATCAAGTGTAGCTTTTGAAAGGAAATGTCTCGGGTTACTTTGCTGTAACCCTGTTCCCTAAAAAAGCTAGAACATGATTCTGCGCTTCAATGCCGCACTGCGGGCTTGACTGGACGTCCTTTTAGACAAAATTGATCTAAGGAATGTTTCCGGTTCACTCCTATGTATAACCTGCAGGAGCACTTCACCAGATGATGTCAACTGACCAAGGTTATAGAAGCCAAAAATTTGGCATGTTTGACACACACATGCTTCACAACCGGCAACACAAAAAGATGTTCCCATAGCGTTTTCACGCAGCATCTCGTATCGCTTTATTAGGGAACAGGGTTACAGCAAAGTAACCCGAGACGTTTCCCATACACAGTGCTTGTATCTTATCTCTCTTGTACACAAAGTGCTTGTTTGTCTCTTGACTGTTGTAGCATTATCTCTGATATTTAAAAAGTGTTACTGTGAAGTCCGTGATGTCTCCCAAATGCAGAGCAGTGCTAGTGACAGCAGCAGTAAGTGTAAAAAAAGTAGTATTAATTTCAAATAAAAACAAATGCTTATTAAAAGAACCTAAAGGTGTAAAATCAGTGAATGATTCACTTACGATTTAGCCATGTTACCCTTGCACAGTGCTGCCACACTGCAGGAGCCTATTTAGCCTTCCTAAGCAACCAAATTGTACTTGAATATGGTGGTTTAAAGCATCCATAAAGCTGCATAAAGTCAAGTTTCATAGAATGGATCTCAGATGTTGTGTTGATATGTACTGCATTGTTTGGTACTCATTGTTTAACAAAGCAATATGTGCAATTACTAGTCCAGCAGCATGATCCCCTGAGGACAGAGGGTTAGCATTCAGCTCTTTAACTGCTCAAGTCCCAGTCAGGGCATTAAATTACATGCCAAAAAAAAAAAAAAAAATCTTTGCAATGTTGTACTTGGGGCACTTGTTAACATTATTTCATTATCATGTAGAAAATGATAGTCCAATGTAATTTTATCAAAGTCAAAGTTTTATTAAACTCTCAAGAACAGCCTAATGCCATCTATGTGCCAGCATTTGTAACATTCATAGTAATCATTGGAGTAATACATCAATGAAACCAACTAGTTGATGTAAAGGCTTGCCTTCACTTGGTCTTAATCTTGGCTTGGCCTCCTTTCCCTTAAGACTTAAAGTCGGCCAGTCCAAGCATTGAACTTAGCAACTCTGGGCTTGACTTGATGCCGGCTAGTTCTAGCATTGGACTTGGCAGCTCTGAGCTTGACCTGATGCCTATTTGTCCTTGTCTTGTACTTGGCAACTCTTGGCATGAGCTGTCTACAGCCCTGCCGAGTCATCCCCAGGCTTGATGCACATTTAGGAGCTGAAGTGCTTTGCATGTTTTTGGGAGGTAGGATGAAGTCCAAGAACCCAGAAGAAGCTCTCTGTGACAAAGCAACAATATTTACTTTCTCCATCACTCTCCTAATCTCATTATCGGTTACAATGTACAGAGTCTGGACCCTGAGCCAGGGGACTTGGGGCGTAAGGTGGGGTACATCTCGGAAAGGGTACCAACCCACCACAGGACACACCCATACTTACTGTACTTCATTCATTCATTAATCTTCTTGGAACTAAAGCCTATCCTTGTTTATAGAAGGGGGTACCTTTTTTATTTAATAAATCCTTTTATCTATGTCATCCTTTAATTAAAAAATGGTTAGCAAGTACAACGTTTGTGATTTGAAAGATATAAACTAATTTACGTGAACATAGTGTTTAGTATTTTCTTGTAAGTATATCACTGGGTGGCTCGGTGGTGTAGTGGCTAGCACTGTCGCCTTTCACATCTGGGTTTGATTCCCGGCCAGGCTCGATTCCAGTCTCTGTGTGCATGTAGTTTGCATTTTCTCCCCATGCTTGGTGGGTTTCCTCCGGGTGCTTCAGTTTCGGTCAAAGTCCAAAGATATGCAGGTTAGGCTAATTGGCGTTCCCAAATTGAAGATAGTGTGTGAATAAGTGTGTGTACAGTATGTGGGTGTGCCCTGCGATGGATTGCCACCCTGCCCAGGGTGTACCTTGCCTCGTGCCCTAAGCCTCCTGGGATAGGCTCCAGGTCCCCGCGACCCTGAATATAGGATAAAGCGGTGTAGAAGATGACTGACTGAGTGAGTGAGTGAGTGAGTATATCACTGCTTAAAAAAGGTAGTAAGTATTAAATTTACTAGGGGTAATAAGACAATTAAATAAAACCAAGGACTACAAACATTCAATCCTTTTGAAATTAGAACTAATCGTCATTATTATAAAATAACTAATTGACTGGGTTATTAAGTATTTCTTTTCCTCATAGTTAGAGAAAAAAAAATAATTTCTATGTCAGTTCCTCTAGCTTACTCCAAAGACAAATCTCACGATGAATTCTCATCATAAAACAATTTTTGTCCGTAGGTCCAAGGGGAAACAACAGCTATCTACGCAATAAACTGATGCCAAGTGACATGAACATTTCAGACAGTGTGGTTTTCACCCATCTTTTTCTGGTGTAGTAGGTAAATACTAAAATTGTATCATAACAAGCATATGGCTCAGAGTGTATGTAACATGTTTTTTCTATACCTTGAGTCACTCCCATTACTATTGCAATTTAGTCTGGTGAGTCACTCATCATGAGTATGTGTTAAAGAGCATCAGTAACAAGACACTCTTCTAACTCTTTGAAAGCACTGGAATAGGAGATATCGACACAGGCTGTCATCCCAGACTCATTTGAAGCAGATGTACTGTGTACCCTAACTCAAAGACAGCACAGAATGCTACTGTTATCTAACATATGGGTAGAGTGCGATTGAAAAACATAGCAGCTTGACTGTATGAATTTAATAAAATTTCATTCAGCAGTAAGGATGCTGGCTTGTAACAGTGTTTCGGAACGATGGACATCAGCACTACAAAGCTCTGCGTTCCCCTGTCCTATCCTGAGGATTACAGTCACTCTGGAATTTTAAATGGTTTCCCACTGTCCCTGTGGGTTTTATCAGTCTCCTCTCACTACCTCAAAAACAGTAATAAAATTTAAATTTGGCGTTAGGCGTGACTTAGTGTGTGAATTTATGGTGCTCCATACGGCAGTGGCAGATCTCGAACCCTTAACCCACTGACTAGCAACCCAGAGCCTCAACCACTTGAGCCACCACTATACCACTTACTGAAGATTACTGAAAAGGAAAAATACATTGGTATTGCAACAAACCAAATGTTCAATATGCCTTAAATTATGTTGTCTTTCGGCTTCTCCCATCAAGGCGTCTTCACAGCACAGCATACAATCTGACCCACGCACTGGTTGTCCGTTCTGACGCAACCCCTGGTATTATCTGGGCTTGGTACCGGTGCTGCATCCAGTGGTTGAGAATCAAACCCAGGCCTTCTGCATGGCAAAGTAGAAACCTACCACTGATATATGGCTCAAAGAATATTGAGATTGAATTTGAACTCAGGAATGGAAGAATGTGAGCAATCCCTCAAACAAGATACCCAAATGAAACCTCCTCAAAATTGTATGCAGAACACAGTATCATAAGGGTTCCCCATCAGCCAGGGTTCTTACGGGGCAGATAAAAGCAAAACCCCTTTTTTGGAAGTGAATGACCATGGGTTGGTTTTGCTGGTCATGAATGTTGGAACATTATGTGATGATCTCTGGGGCACAACTTCTGGGTGAATCCTTTAAGGTTCGATGTAGAATTCTAAAAGTGAGTGTTTTTGATTTAGACATGGGGCCAAGTGTAATATGTTTATAAAGATGAAACTCATGACCATCTGATGAAACTTTAAGAAACACAATTTTGTCAAAGAGGGTATTGTTCTGCAAGCATACCAGCGGATCAAAAGTCAACAGTTTAACATGTTTTTTATCCAAAGTGTATTGAGCGCAAAACGAATCGCAGTACAAGCATATACAGTACAGTACACTTAAGCAAAAGGGTATTTTAAGCTTCCTTAGAAAAGAATAAAACACAATAAAGGATGATGTTATATGAAAAGAATCAACCTGGAGTGTTTCATATTACTATAAAAACCAGCATGTCCTGAAATGTTTTATTTGTCATATACCTCAACAGCTTGTCAACAATTACATTAAAAAAGCATTTCTATCTATTTATAACTGTTCTGTGTCTGCAGAATTAATTTGTTCCAATTATATCTAGTGGTAATAATTGTTTGTAGTGTGGCATGTTATTGCACCTTTTGTCCTGCAAAGTGCCTGTGTATGCTTTTACTACAGCAATTATAATGTATTAGAACAAGTGCATTAAGATAAACCTGGAATTTTCATTGCAGTCAAAAATACTTTAATAGAAAATGTTTCCACACCTTTTAGCCAATTAGATCAAAAAATATTTAATGCCGGATTTCCAATATTCCAATGGTGGCTGATGGTTTCTGTTCATGCTCTTAGGGGGTTAATTATTTCCTGACCAATAGTTACAGTCCAAATGGCTCCGTGTTGGACGTGTAGTCCACTACACAGGATGTAGGAGCCATTACTCCACAGTATAGAATGAGGAGCCATTTGGACATTTAGCCCATGTGTTAAATATTTCAATATCAGCCTCTTTTATTGTAAGTGCATCAGCTCTGTTTCTTACTCCCTCCTCTCTCTCTCTCTCTCTCTCTTCCCACCCTTCCCCCATCTCCCTTTCTCTCTCTCTCTCTCTCTCTCTTTCTCTCTCTCTCGCTCGCTCGCTCTAGTCGCTGGGGGGCGTATTGTGCTCAAGAATGAGTTTTAGATTTCCCAAGGATCCCTTCAATTTCCCTGGCTAATTTTTCTTTATTATTTCTTCCTTGTCTCGGTTTGTGTTTTGGACATTTTCCTGAAGATGTCTCCCAACATGTCATTTTTTTACTCAAACACAGAAAAATAAGCAATTAACCCACGAGCCACATGGCTCAGTCTTGGATTAAGTTAGACAACAGAAAATGTTGGACCATTTTCAGTTCGACTGCTATAATAGAAAACACTGAAGTACATAAACATCATGATTGTGCAGTTTTGCACACAAACACACACAAATAAATTAAAAAAGTCAATTTAATTTGCGATTTAAAACAGTACTTCCAGCAATACTTGTTGCAAATTAGTATTGAGGAAATACAACTCAATGTTAAAAAAATGCAGAACTGAAAAAAAAAAAAAAAAATGTTGTAATACAATTAACGACTATGCCCATTAAAAATATGTCTATTGGAATTCCATTGTTGGGTGTCTAAGAACCCCACTACATTGCTGTTAGAAGACTGTTGATGTTAAAACATTTAAGCAATCGTTATACAGTATACAGAAATGAAGGATCTAAGGTGGGGCAAATTAGGACAAACAAGGATTGAACACAGACTCAGGGACAACATGATGGGAAATAAAGTGCCCTTTAATTTTTTTTTAATAAAAAAAAATAAGAAAATGGGTGAATCACTTCGGAGGGTGAGGAAGTGAAGATCAGATGAGCAGGGTGCGACTCCAGTGCCAGTCGAGCTTTGGCGAGGACTCCTTCTCTGCAGTTTGCCCTGTATCAGGGAATCTCCAGAGCCTGTAGGAGTAAATACACTGAGCGATATCTGTGAGTTACGCACCCAGAACATACTACTCACCGTACTGCCATTTGGCAGCCCTTTTATAGGGCGCTGATGACACCCGGATGGTGGCTAATAATCTGCTGCCAACCTGGGTGAGTTAAGGCCCCCCACCCCTCTCGTGTGCACAGCAGAGCTGGCTGAGGTGCTGAACGCGTGTTGTTTTTTCTTCCTCTTGGTCGAGCGAGAAGCTGGCAGATGGTAAGAGGCGCTGGCTGTAGGCCCGCCGTCATAGTAATCCACGTTAGATCGAGCCATTGGGAAGGGCTTAAGGTTTTAAGTAGAACCATATAAGTTTTTATTATTATTATTATTGAGGAGAAGTCGAAGTGGAAAGCTAAAATGAATTAAGCAATTAACCAAAGAACCTTTGAGAACCTTCGTTGTATGACTAACCCAAGTCAAAATAGGCAATATAATAAGTACAGTCCAGATTGATGCCTATTTAATTCTTTTTTAACGTTTTGGAAATGAAAATAAAAAATGCCCTTTTGTCGAATCTGAGAAGATAGGACACCTTTCAAAATAACCTAGGATAAAGACGAAATCCCAAAGTTGATATTTTCCCAATAACAGCAAGAGTCTTTCTTGTGTTTAATCATAAGCAAGGTTCAAGGGTCTGGAGAAGACTGGACTTAGGGAAACAATCAATAAAACATGAGTTTGGATAAGGTCCCTTAACCTTTTACATGCTCAGGATTCCAAATACTACATTGGTCTTCATGTGGTCATGACTGGCAATTTAAATCGCACTTCTTCAAGGACTGCACTGTGTGAAGTGCATCATCAATAGTTAAATCTTTCAGGCCCACATCGACCCTGCACTCTTGGAAACTCCTACCAAATTGCTCTGCCTAAATTTAATTGGAAGAGACCACCAAGACCAGAGGGACTTTATGGCAATTGAGTAAGTGAGGTTGAATGAAGGTGAATCGTTGCGGTTTACAGCAATCAATAAGTTGTGTGGGGGGGGGGTTGTTTTCAGTCAATGACCTACCATCATAGTCTATTTTTGTTTTGTCTATTACATTATGTAGAGTGGCCTGAAGCTCTTATGAGGAATGTTGGCTGGCTCGGTTTTCAGCCATTACTTTTTTGACATGGTGCAACCCATCCAGGATGGAGGTATTATGGTTATTAGGTAGTATGGTATAAAGAAATCAGTAGATATGTGGTTTCACTGGAAGCTTGGACAACAGGCAATTTGGATAGTGTTTTACATTAGATGTGTTGTTAACGTAAAATGCTAATGCTGAAAGTGAAAACATTTCTCACTCGCTCATCACTCACTCACTCCATCACACACTCGCTTATTCACCCACCCTTCATACCACTTATCTTGTTCAGGGTTAGGGGAGGCCCAAAACCCATTCCAGGGGATTCGGGTTCTAGGCGAGCTACCAAACCTGGAGAGGTGCCAATCCTAGGCACAAGCATGCACAGAATCACACACTACAGGAAATTTGGCGACGGCAATTAGTCTAAGATGTATTTCTTTGGACTGTGTAGCCAGAGAAAACCCACCAAACATGAGGAGAACCACCATGCTGCCATGGAAAACATTCCCTCCCTCTCGGTTATCAATCAGAGCAACACTAGGTGATCATGAGAACCTGAACTCGGGTATGCAGAAGATGGTAGATAGCATTTTTCTCAGAGTGTGTTAGGTTTTTCTGTGAACAGCAGTTGTGGTTCATTTGCTTCATACATCTTGAGAAAGCATGTGTCATCCTTACCTTTATATGAAAATTAAAAAAGAGGGAGAGAACATTTTCTACAATGGATATATAGTGCTGCAGAAGAATTGCACGACTTGGCTAAATGAGTACACTTCTGTAGTCTGTGTGCAATTACCGCAAGAATTTTAGCGAAGAGAAGCAGCCTACTCAAGATTCTCTTATAATGAAAGTCTAAGGGCAGTTGCAGGCTGGTCAATAAACATTTATGCGAACCGTTTTTCGTCAAAGCTTTCATAGAGGAATCGTTTTGTCAAAAGGTCTTTGTATATGAGCTCTAAGACATGAGAGTAGTTTTTGAGGGAGAAGGATGTGGTTATGAATGTAAATCAATTTTTGCCTGATTTCCCATGGACGCCACAAAACTTATACAAAAGTGTAAAAAAAAAAACTAAACAAAATGACCATCAAGATTGTACAAACAACCTTAGCAGGACTTTCTCTGATGATTATCTTATCTTAAGAGCTTTAGTAATAGCGATGTAGACCGTTATAGGTTTCAAGGTGTGTTAAGCTGTGTAGTCACTACTGGGTTCCCATTTGTGATTTATTTAGTATATATAGTCTATAGTGGTTTCTATAGTAACAGCTCCCTTACAGGGACTTATATGGCAGATGGTCCCCAGGCTGTTAATGGAGGTGGTCTTATTGGAAAATAATTTGTGGTGGTCACAGTAATTAGGCTGCATCACATCACCCAGTCATTTATTTATTTTCTATACTGCTTATCCTGTACAGGGTCGTAGGAGAGCTGGAGCCTATCACAGGAGACTTTAGGGAGAAGGTGGGAGCAATCCATTTCAGGCAATTTGGTAATGTCAGTTAGCCAAATCTGTGGGAGGAACCTGGAGTACCTGGGGGAAACCCACCAAGCATGGGGAGAACATGCAAATTCCACTCACGAACCTGATGCTGGAAATGAACCCTGGAGGTAAGAGGCCACAATGCTAACCACTACACCACCGTGCCATGCATGACACAGGGTAAACCCTAGACAGGATTCCAATCCATCACAGGGCACATCAACCATTCATTCATCTTCTATACTGCCTATCCTGTACAGGGTCATGGGGACACACTGGACAGGGTGCATACAATACAGACAATTTGGGAATGTCTAATCTGCATTCACCTAATCTGCATTGTCTTTGTACTGTAGGAGAAAACCAGAATAAGCCACCAAACACTGGGAGAAAATGCAAACACCATGCACACAGAAACTGAACCTGGACCGTGCAGGTGCGAGGCCACAGTGCTAATCACTATGTGCCATATTACCCAGTCATTGATACTTATTTTCCTAATAATTCTCACTTTATTCAGTTAATAACCTACTATAATGTTCCATTAATTTTTATTTTGACTGACAATCTTCATAAGCCTTCCAGTTTTCAATCCAGACAAGCTGAGAAGTTGCCCTGGACCCAGGACTTTGACCTCATCAACAGTGTCCATTAAACACCACAATAAATCACAGCCGGTGCATTAATAACAGTTTTTGTGTTTGAAGGTGACCACATGCTTGTTGCGCCCTTATCCAAATGGCCATCCATGTGAAATCATGAAAGATTCATTAGCGCTCTATGGGTGCTGTAAAACATTTCTCTCTTCACACTTCCTCTCTCTCTCTCTCGCTCTCTCTCTCTCTCTCTCTCTCTCACACACACACTCTCTCTCTCTCTCTCTATGGATTCCTCATTTAACAATTATCCCTCTTTCTCTGCATGGATTTCTTACTCTATATCCATCTTTCTCTCTTAACCTTCACCACGATTGTTTTCTCTTTTTTTTGCATGTATTTATTTCCCTAACTACCCCCCTTTCTCACTCTTTGTTGCTCAACCATAATCACTATTGTAACTTCCTCTCTTCCTCTATAGATCCCTCTCTCTGATTTAAGTTTTCTTTGCCCCTCATTTATGCAACTCCCTCATGCATCATCTATCTCTCCTTTAGCATTCCTCCCTTAATCCCCCTCTCTCTCAACTACTGTATCATCAACACCATTGTTCAAGTTTGCTTTCTCTCCATGCATTTTTTTCTTAACTACCCCTCTTACTCTGTAGATCTCTCTCTCTCTCTCTCTCTCTCTCTCAACCATTATTATCACCATCATCTTCACCACTGTTAAAGTTTTCTTGGTCCCTCTTTCATGCATCTCACTTATGCATCATCTATCTCTCCTTTAGTATTCCTCTCCTTCTCTCTCTCTCCCTCTCTCTCTCTCACACACACACTCAATGCGTTCCTCTCTCTCTTAACCCCCCTCCTCTCTCTCTCTCTCTCTTTCTATCCCTCACTTCAATTCTTTCCACTCCCAGCAGCGCAGCTCGTCTCCAGTCCTCCATCACTTCTTTGCATTGACATTATTTGCAGGAATACTACATCCATCACTGCATTTTCACATCTGGATCACCTTTGACCCATTCAGGATTCCGTTCTTCATTGCAACACCACCGGACAGTTATTATTGTTCTTGCTTCTTCTTTTTCTTTTTTCCCCCCTCTCTCTCCCATCCCTTGCACTCACTCTCACACACACACACACACACACTTTGACTTCAGCGCATCGGGCTCGTGAGCTCGTGTTTGAACCCCCGCGTCTGCATGTGCGTGCGTGCGTGCTTGTGTGTGTGTACTGTATATGTCTATGTGTGTGTGTGTGCGTGTGTATCCGCATCTAGTCTTCGGTCCGGGATCCTAACCTCGCTCGCGCGCTCGATGCCCGATGAGTGAGCGCGGATCCGTCGGCGCGAGACTCGGCTCTCCGTCTCGCGCCTCTGTCGGCTGAATCCGCGAGCCGCGCATCCCCTTCGCTCGCCCAGCGCGCGCGCGCACGCACACAAGGAGGGGATCCGGGATCCTTTGATCCTTTTGAAGTTGATCTCGGGACCGTTTGGCTGGAATTACTGGAATTTTTACTGGAAGGGAAAAAAAAGGAAAGAAAAGGGATTTAAATCCAAATCAATCATGAAGTCTCTCCTGCGCGAGGGTGAGTATCAGGAATGCACACTATTATTATTATTATTATTATTATTATTATTATTATAAACTTTAATTATTTGTTTCTTCCTATTTCTTATCTGAGTCATATAATCAAACCCAAAATGATCACTACTGTAGATCTGCCTCTGTTTATGCATTTTTCATTTCCTGCGCGTAAAGTCGGCTATAAAACCTAGGGCATTTTTTTTAAACTTGTTCGCCCATTCTGGATCTAATTTGCACTTGCCTTAGCCTGATATGAGATAAATGCAAAACAACCCACTACAGTGTTAATGCAGTGTTAACATTCGCAGTGCTTAATTAGCTCATACCACACACTTTATTCTACAAGTTTCAAACACAAATGAGTGTTAATGCATTGCTGCAATAATGCACAAGCTCAACACTGCGTGCAATTCAACATCATTCACACCTTGTGTGTTAATTTAGGGATGCAAGACACTTTGTGTTACAATTTTTACACTGTCGCTTCACCTGGGGGAGAAATGGCACCTTTTAAAAACATATTTAAGGTGTTGACTGAAATGCATTGATGAACTACAAGGTTGGCGTATTCATATGGTTCTTCATAGCACCATAGGTGCATGCTCAGGAGGTTGGTGTAGGTGTGTTTTGTATAGTGTTTGTATAGTCTAGGAAGCTGTATGTGGACAGACAGACATTCATCTTTTATTATATCCAGTTCCAGCTAAAAGAATGAGAATGAGACATCAAGCTGGGCATCCTGCCTGTTTTCATCTCCCGTCCTATTAAAGAGCTGCCCCAAGAATCACGGCTCGTTTTTCATTCTCCCAGCTCAGCACAACACAAAGATGCAACATCTAATCTGTAACGGCTTATCGTATGCTTTATGAGCGAGCCCTGGTTTCCCCCCCCTCATATGTACTCGAGGAAAACCGAGGACAATGTCAGCCTGATTTGCAGTGTTACTGATGCGATATGGCATCAATCAATAGTGCACATAGGCATAAATAGTATTTATATGATGATTATGCTTATATATAAAAAAAAGATTCATAAAATTGTGAAGGAACCAGAGAAGGGGAGGCAGCAGAGCTCCACCCTACTCTTATGTAACACACTGAAGAGGCACTCCATCCCGAGTCTGTTTCTTTCAAATAAATAGAGAAAGGATTAAAAATCCCCGATTCCTAAACTCCTTTAACCAAACACTTATTTGATTAAAAGATCCCAGTGGGTCAGGCTGTGTGGGAGGTGAATACATTTGTGCACAGCTCATAAAGCCACCAATCGGCTTCTCAGGTAAAGGCTAGATGATGAGTTATCCCAAAGATGGAAAAAGGTTCCTGTAGTCAGTGACATAAGGGTATGGTGTGAGATGTTTAATCAGGACACTTTAGGGTATCAGGCAATTCTTCTTACACTTTGAGAGAGAAATCATGTGGTGTCTGAGTCATCCAAAGTTCTGTACATGGTACTGTAGATTAGGGAAATGACAACCTCCATACCATATCCATCCAATCAGGACAAAGAGATCTTAATTTCATTGTTGGAATCCTAATTACAGTAGGATTTTCACTTTCTAGCACAGGATAAGATAATCTCCTGCCTGCGAATTAGCATGACTCGATTTGTTAGAGGACATCCTTCCTTTTTAAATTGTTTAGAATAAAATGGAATGTAATCCAACTGGCCTATTTTTGCAAAATCAGCTTTATGTACTTTAAAGGAAGCATTAAATAAATGTAGCTGCAAAATAAAGCATGGTGGTGGTAGCACTGCGCACTTACGCAAGGTTCCTGGTACTGTATGATCCCAAGTTTGGGTTCAGATCTGTGCCATATTTCGCTTGTATCCATTAAGGATTAAACCTTCAGGTTCTCTGGTTTCCGCCCACCTTCCTGAAACATCCCAGTAGGTAGATTGACAAATCTTAATTGCTCCCAACTTTGTGGAATGTGTGTGTTTGTGATTCTCTGCGACAGACTGGCATCCTATCCAGTGTGTATTCACACCTCCCACCCAGTGTTCCTAGTATAGGCACTGGAACCAGAGCAACCCTGACTAGGAAAAAGTGCCTTTTTAAAAGAGAAATAAATGACTTAATTGAAAGAGTGACCCCTGGTATGGGCGTGGATTCGAACTGAGATTCTGATTGGATGCTGCTATATTCTGGTTTGCACTAATAATTGATTCAGTTAGGCATTAAAATTCTTTTGACCAAAAACAATTTATTAAAATAAATTTTTAATTTATATGCTTTGCATCTGCGGTAGAGAAATGTTGCTGTTCCTCCATAATCCTGCAGGTGGCACATTCTAAACTAGTCACACAGCACAAATTATGTGTTTAAGGGGCAAACTGATTGGAAATGATAGCGAATGGAAATATTTATATAATTGCGGTCCCTGCAAAGTTGCAATACATATTGAATCGACACAAGGGTATCGCGATGACATGGTATCGGGTGATCCCTGGTGATTCCCAACCCTAGTTTCCACTGCTGTGACTAGTTAAATGACTTTATATATATATATATATATATATATATATATATATATATAATTTGGGGAACAGAGCTGATCGAGTGCATTAAAAGTCCTGCAAAATGGGACGAACAAATGTGGGATTGAGCAGGATTGGTCAAGCATTTCTGTAAGAATGGAGAGGATTGGATGGGGTTGGATTCATGCAGGATTAGGTGGCATTAGTAACAAGGATTTTTATTAGGAAAAAGTGGGATTGGGTAATATTTTCAAAAACATCCATTAAAATTGTTCACTTTTATCTCTGAATATTATTTCTGGGAGGAGACGCAGTTGAAAGGAAATACAGTAAGTGAAAGTAAGAGACTAAGGGAAGCCGGAGTGGTGAAAGACGAGCATCTTGCTGATCCGAGCCGGTGTGTTTTGGCCGTGAGAGCTGTAGAGCAGGGCCGCATCCGGTCTGTGAAAGCACTGATTGGCAACAGGCCAGTGGGCTTACTGTAGTGTATGTGTGACAGAATAATGGGTGTGTATGTGTGTGTTTCTTTGTGTGTGTCTTTCTAGCTCATAGCATCTTTTAACAAGCCTGCTGTAGCTCACCCCATTAAATTCATGCTAACACACGTTCACCTGTCATTAATAAAACTGTATTTTAATTGAGATTTGAGCTCACGGCTTGATGATTTTCTATTAGTTTAGCTTAAACAAGCCATTGTCGAAGTACAGGACGTAAGGAAAACAGTTTCTATCCTTCCTTCTATCTAATTATATTAATGGCTTCTAAATGCCATTTTCATTCTCTCGTTTCCTCCTTTACAGCTTGTTATAATGAGCCTCTTTCAGCCCAGCCCACTAACACATACTGACACGGGGAAACTATGGAGTCACTATGATGGCTCATTTAGAGTAGCGCCGAAATGCATTCCTCATTATTTACCAGTCAAATTATGGGGACGATATGAACGCCTGTAAGAGAGAAGGAGAAAGCAAGAGAGCGAGCTTACTCAGACACCAGTAATCTTCTTTCTGCTTTATACGGCACGTCTACGTGTGCGTGAATGAGTCATTGGGGAGTTCGATTTATTTATCACAGCGGGTATAAATTGGTGCATGTCGCGTCTCATTTTGCATGTGAAATATCAATGATATGAATGTTTTTTTCACATGGTGTTCCAATTTTTTTAAAACAGCAAATTGTGGATAAGGATAGTTAATTACCTGCCATGATGGGATCCCTCAGTTGCCCTCATCAAGATATGAATTCATTCTTAAAGCACCGCTATTCACTCTCACTCACTCACTCACTCATTGTCATTACCGCTTAATCCTGTATTCAGGGTCGCAGGGACCTGGAAAATATCCCAGGAGACTTAGGTCACGAGGCACACACTACGGGCAACCATTCACACACTACGGGCAATTTGAGAACACCAATTAACCTAACCTACATGTCTTTGGACTGTTGGAGGAAACCGGAGTACCCGGAGGAAACCCACCAAGCACGGGAAAAACATGCAAACTGCACACAGAGACGGGAATTGAGCCTGGCTGGGAGTCAAACCCGGATCCTGGAGGTGCAAGGCGAAAGTGCTAACCGCTACACCACCGTGCAGCACCACTATTCAAATTTATGAATCCTGGCTTCAAACAAGAAGCAGAAAATTTCGAGGGGCGTTCAAGTCAAACCGCGAGCCGCAGTAAAACAGGCTGTACATGACAACCCCAGCTGGCAATTCTTCCTGTGAGCATTCAGTGAGTCGTCTTGCATCTTGTCTTGTCATCCCGTCTGCCATCTTGCAGCTGTCTTTGGGCCATTAAGGGAGTTCCTGGGAGGCCAGTGTTTCAGACATGAAGAAGGCAGCCCAATCATGGCTCCAGTGTACTGACAAAAAATATTGTTTTCTAAACACTAGTGGAACACTGGTATAAGTGTATCAGGGGATTGTATAGAGAAATAAATGGAATTTTTACTCTTATAACTGTGTTCTGTTTTTCTGCACAATCAAAAGTCCCGTTTTGACTAAACCACCCCTAACTTATGTAAAACAAAACTCAGTTGGTGGTACTTGGAGTTCTGTGAAGGGCAGTGGGGATAAATTTACCCATTTTTACTGATTGCATATTTACAGCTGTGACTCTGTGTTTAGTTTTGCAAGTATAATCATTGTGGACAAATCTGCAGCCTGGGACGATCAGATTTTGTGTCTGGTCATATAGTTTTCCATAGACCAGGTAGTTTTAACAACCAGAAAGAGAAGGGGGAAATCCTTCTTCTTATCATTATCATTATTGGATTTCACAAAACAGATGTTTATTTGATTTGTAGCTTTAATTAAAAAAAAAAAGTTTCACGGTGGGGACATGTCAAGATAATCAGAAATGAGTCTTCTTGTATTTCTCATTCTTTATTAAAAATGTAAACATATCTGATCCAAATTTATTTACATGTAGATACAAAAACTTTAAAATACAGCAAAATCATCATCTAAAACCATTTTTATTCCTCTCATAGGACAAATTATCTTCAGTAGTCTCTTAGTATCGTTTCAAAAATAAAATAAAATAAAAAGGAAACTTTGGGTTGATATCATATAAGAAACTTTTATCATAGAAAAAACATTTTTAAAAGCTAAAAAATTCTGAAAAATTCTAGTTGGTTCGAACTTTAAACACAAGTTTTCAATAAAAAAAAAAAAAGAAAATAAATAAGAAACAAAAGGAAACCTTTATTTAAAAAAAGAAAAAACAAACACTTAATAACAGCTTTGCCAGAAAGCGTGAAGTGATGTAAGAAAATAAAGCAAAAGAATAAGCTAGAAAAGAAGCAAAAGAGTATAAATACATTTAATTAAAACAGGACATACTGTGAGTAAAATCAACAATCAAACAGGAAACTATGACTCAAATAAGGAGGATATGACTCAAATGAGTATGGAAAACAATAGGGGTCAGAACCTGGCCAGATGGAACTAGATTCAATTTGACCAGACTCACATGGTTAGGATGGAATATCTACGGTTGTTTAACTCTATGGGATGTTTAGACTGCTAGTCCAAATCAGATTTTTAACATATACTGATTGGATTCAGTTTAGAATCAGTTTGCAGTCAGATTCCTCTCATGTAGTCTGATGAGTAAAACAAAACGAAAAACATTGAGTGTAATTTTTGCAATTGCAATTGAAATCACATCTAAAGGTGATTTGACTTTAGATTCCCAAAGATGTGTCTCACTTCAGATGCTCTTCCCACTCAAATCAGATTTTATACTGTCCATTACGTCATTCGCAAAGCGTGGCGGAAGTTGATCACTAGACGATGACTAGGATAGAAACGATGGGAGAAATGAGATGGAAATGGAGAACATTAGTTGATGAAATGAAATATCTGATAGCACTTTGGGAATGACTCAGTAGACGTAAAGCTAGAGGGAATGAACAGAACTTAACAGGTCGGTATATGAAGAAATATCATGCTGCATGTGGGAAAGGGGATTCAGGCGGACATGGCGTCAATGCCAGGGCAACTTATGGAGACATTGTGTTAGATTTGGTCTGAACAGAGCCCAGTCGGATCCGATCACAGTCAGTCCTAAAGATCAGATTTCGGATTTGCCTTCTGTCTCAACAGGGCCTTAATCCATTAGTGTCCAATAAGTATTCATCCCTAATGTAGTGTATGAACCATGCACCTTCATAATTATTATGTTTATTATTTTGTTATTTTTTCATTCCAGAATTAAAAGTTTTCCCTTACATTTAAATCATCTAACCCTAACCATGAATACATTGGCAAGGTGGTAGTGTAGTCGTCCATCAGCATTTGTAGAGTAGATAAGTCTATAAGATTTGTATTAATCACATTAACAATTATGTACTAAAGTTTCAAAAAAGTATTTGCAAAAATGTTGAAATTGTATGCCATTCTGATTAACTAGATAGAATAATCCTGTTTAATATCTAGCACTGAAGCACGTTGTACTCTATCTGTTAAGTGCCGAAAGAACAGCTTGAAGTTGCAATTTGAGTTGAGTTGTAAGAGGGTTTAATTCAATTCTATGACCTGATTCGATTGTTTTTTTATTTTTTTATTATTGGATGCGGGAAGTCAGGCAAGGATTGTGTGAACTTGAATGATTCCCAGAACAGCCAATAGCTGTTAAAAGTACAGCGAATCTAAAAACAGTCTCAACAGTAGTTTATCAAAAAACAGTTGTTTCCATCATCCTTAATACCCTATAGCAAAGACTTTCCAACACCTGGGTTGTGTAGTGGTTCTGGGCTGTGTTTTTTTTTTTTTTTTACTGGCCCACAGCAAGGGGTGTCATACAACTAAAGAAAGTAAGAAAAAAAAACCTGTATTGTGAAACAAGCTGTTTGGACAACTTCCACACACTAACACAGTTTGATATCTCTGGGTATCTTGCTCGCTCTCAGTGTCATCCACACATTAGCTGTATCTTAACTGTGCTTTCTAGCTTCTAGACTGTTACAGTTAGTGCAGCCAAGTTTTCAACACTCAGGGGATGCTTTGGAAGGGAAATTAACTACACAAATGACCCATGTTTGCTGCTAATTAGCTGCTACTGTAGACCGATAGTTGCAGTTTGTTTACCGGAGTGGGGTATATGGGCTCTAGAAAGTATTTGATTTGAAGGAAATTTTGTAGATTATAAGTTATGGAAAGGTTTTTCACTATTTTAAACAAAAATGATGATTCTTAAAAAAAGAAAAAAAGATAAAGATAAAAAATTATTTTTTTAATAAATATACAAATAAAGGCAGTCTCGTCTCCATATAGTGCTAAGATACTCATACTTAAAGCTCTAAAACATTCATTATGAATTTTATTGAGGACTTATGAAATGCTGTTACGGAATATTGTTCAAAAGCAGTCACTCAAGATGTTTTTTGTTAATACCAAACATTCGAGTTACAAACTTTTCGAAGATGCAAACATGCAAGAATAAGTTGCAACAAGTTAAATCACATGTCTGGCCTGCATGGTCATGTGCGTATAGCATGCATCCCTGGGTATCCTGGAGCGAGCGTAAAAGCAGCGCCGTTGAAGCTGGTACTGCTAAGAAGCGCCAAGCAATAACAATGGAAACAAAAGTGAAAAAAAAAACTTGTTCGTATGTAGGGGAATCACTGTAGTTTGTTACATTGCAGGCTGCTGATTGGTGACCGCAACCTTCTAAGCATTAAGGAGCAGAATTTTTATACCGATTTCCTCATCAAGATCAGATGTTACAGACATGTACAGTAATTCAGGTGTTATCTTATATTCTGATGAATATGATCATATGAATTTAAATTCTAAATCCTGGCCTACGGCCAGTGTTTGCAGGATAGGATTTACCTGTGACCCTCACCAGGATAAAGCATTTACTGAGGATGAATGAATAAAAGTGCAGGCGTGGGCATGCAGATAAATTGACGGGCATAAATTTGCAATTTTCCCTAAGCTCGGGGTCTTGTGCTGTTTCAGTAACAAGTCCACAGGGATTTAACAAGTTCTCGGTAAGATTCCAAATACAATCTGTAATTGTAAAAGGCAAGACTGTCTGTAGACACACTGCTGGTAGACTGCAGACAGAGAGGGACCAGGTTTCTGTAGCAGAAAAAAAAAAGAAAGAAGAAGTTGATTCAGAGTCTGTGAAGACTGTGGGAAGACAAAATGGCTGCTCTCAAAAATAAACCGCATGAAATAACGTGCCAAGCACAGCAGACTGCATGCGTTCCTCTTCAGTATCGCTGAGCTCTTCATCAGACCCTGCTGACTGACAGCCTGTAAGCAGATATGTCTGTGCAGGCCAAGAACAGAAAAACACCACTGTGAGTCGTGCATCAAGATAATTTTAAGATATGTCCACAATAAATTCAGACATTTTCTCCAAAAAGGAAAAACTTGTTGGAGCTGCTGGATTTTAACGAATCACCAAAAACAGCACGAGAATCTGTTAAAATACAACAAAACAAGCTTTATCCTAAATGCATAGGATGTTATTTGTGGTGTTTTAAAAGCCCAGCTCAGACCGGATAGTAATCCATTAAAGGACAGCACAGAGGCCATGTCGGACAGCAGCGAGCGTGAAATGCATGTTTAGAGAGGCTCATGGACGAGCAAAGGGCGAAACACTCTAAAGAGATCTATTCGGGTTAACAATTCCCTGTAAACACTTTAAAATAAATCTCCCCTGAAAGTTTCCATGATTTCCCAAAATAAAACGTGATCCTATTCTCGTTGCAGAACAAATTTTAATCCTTCTTTTCTCTTCACTAATTAAACAGTGGGTGTCCCAGTGACCTACAGCTGAACTTTCACTTCCTCATACTGCAGTTCAGATTGCCATAGTAACTTTTGTGAGAAATTGATAATTATAAGAAGGAAAGTTGAATTTTTACAACATAGGAAGAAATAAATCAATTTAAAAAATGACCAATATACAGTTGGAGTGAGGTTCTGTTACCACCCTGAAGTTGATAAGGTCACAAGCCGGCCCAATCCCTCCACCTTCCCGGGATTGGCTCACTATTATTTCTCTATAGAAATAATAAAATTATAAAATTCCTGTTTTTCGGATTCAGGACTACAGTAGGTGGCCGATAGCCATGGAATTTGCACACACACCCCCACGAAATTAATATCAAAGCGTTCGGTCCCAGGTGAGCACAATGGAAGCTTTAGGTTTTCGAGTTATGATGAGCCTTTTGGTAGCCCTAACAAAACACTTTGCTCTTCTGACACTTTTTTTGGCCTGAGTGTCAAAAGAAGACACAGAAGGGCTTGAAAAACTACCACTTTGGTAAAAAAAAAATGTAAAAAATCATGTCGATCAACAATAATTCACCCCTTCAAAGATAGCCCTGAAATCACTGCAGAAATCACTCCATAGACTATAATGGGGTTTTGTAGAGTGGACACATATTGAAAAACGCTTTTGGAGCACTTTGGAAAAAGCCATCCTGCATTCAATTCTTAAAACACACACAATTCTTGCTCATTTCTCTCTCAAACAATCTGAGATCCAACTCTCTAGCATCTGTGCTTCCTCTGATTTAAGTAAAAGTAGCACAGGAGTCCTGTTGGCTTTAAAGTTACATTCTCTGTGCCTGTGAGATTCACATGTACTGTAACTAGGAGGATCGGCTGCACCGAGTGGCCCGAGTATGCCCCCTTGACTCACACACACACACACACACATACTGTCTGATATCACAGGAAGTACACAGACCATTATCTTTGTAAATATGTCTAGAGAGGGGCAGTTTTTAGTATTTTACACAGGAAAAGCCGTCACCCTTGCACATTTTCTCCAGGAATTGTATATAGCTAGTTATTATTAGTTAGTATTAAAATCGCAATATAGATCTTTGCAATTATTAGTGTTGCTCGAATTGCACAGATCCATATCGTGATTTAATTAATTTGTGCATCAATTATTATTATTTATTTTTTTTGCAAAATAATAAAATTCATTACAGGTAATATACACATAGTCTGGAATTTATGGAAGGTTTAATAATTAAAGTCAATAATTTAAGTTTTTTTTTTTTTTTAATACAGTGGTATCTTGCATTTAAACGCTCCACTCCAAAAATTTTACCTAAGAACTGAACTTTTGCTAAAAAATATTACTTATTACGAACAAACAGGGACAACCAGAACGCCAGCTTAGTTCTGAGTCCAGGAGCCGTTTAAAACTTGCGTCAGTGGAAAGCCAAGGGAAGCGAGTTTACATTAATTTTTTTTTTTTTTTTTTTTCATTTTGTGCAATATTTAGTTTAGTTTTTAAAGCAGCCGGTGCCAAGAGGAATCATAAATTAAGATTAAATGAGGTTTAATGCCTTCATATTTATTTATTTATTTATTTATTTAATATTTTACTTGTTTACATTTACATGTCTTTTCTAAATGTTTTGATCATTTCTATATATAATAAAATATGATTAAAGTGTTGGAAATCGGTAATATTTGTATATTTTTCGGGTGACTGTAACGGATTACCTGCATTTACATTATTTCCTATAAGAAAATGCGTTTTACAATACAAACTTGTGCCTTAAGAACTAATGAATTAAATTTGTATGCAGAGGTACAGCTGTATTTGTATTTTTAAGGTTATAAATAAATATTAGCAAACATAACCTCAATCCAATTATTTCCTAATACTGTAGGTTAGATAAACTCCTTTGAATACAAAATGGTAGACTTAATAGTTAAATATCGAAATCGCAATCACATTTGTCAGTGTATGTATGTTTTGATTAAATCATGCAGCACTAATTATATTTCATTATTAGCACATCCTAAGCTGTTTTATTCCTCTTGCACCACTTTTGCAGAACATTTTTATTTTACTTTTTTAACATTTAAAAAATTAGTTGTATAGCTATTTGTAGACACGTTTAATGCTGTCAAACATGCACGTAGCGAACTTGCTCTTATTATGTACGTTGAAGGAGCACACCAGGTACACATCTTCTTTTTTTCTAAAGTTAATAAAATGAAAAATGCAGCTTGCCAGTGTTACTAAGAAACCTGAAAAGCATGAAGGCATCGTGAAGAACTTTATAAGACAGCGATTCTCTTGACTGTAACAGTATAGAGCACCGACTCTGAACTGTTGAGATCACAACATCATTTTGATGCATTACATGTTCTACTGCCTGACTCGTTAAAATATGGCACTGAGATCCCACAGTATAAGATGATTTTTTGTTTACTTCTTCATTCTTCAAATCTTCATGGTAAAAGTGCTGAATACAGTTGTAAGATCTGTCTTAAAAATGTTTACAATTAAATATACAAATGACTCGAAAGAAATACAGTAGGCATGCTAAACTTTTCTACACGTACTCTAATGCTGGGTTGTTAAGCTACTAATGAAAAAATATGGAATAATGAATTGTAGACCTAAATAGAAAATAATAAAAAGGGTTAAAGAACCACAAAAGTCTGCTGAGTAAATATGCTAAGCTGCGAACAGACTGTATGCTAGCTCCGGCACAGCTCCACTCCAGGAAAGCTTTAGCTTTCAGATATACTCCACATAAATCTTTAAGCTAATGACCGGATCCTCGCGATGTTTTCAGGCTCCAGTGGCCTTGCTTTGTCCCTCCAAATGCTAATTGATGTTTGTTCAATGAGGCCAGTTTCTCAGTCACGGCGCATGGATGCGAATGCTACAGCTAACCAAGCTAACGACTCTTCGGAGCCAAACAGAGGCTATGAAACTTTTATCGTTTAATCTAAGGCAGAAAAGGGGGTTGAAGAAAGTGTGGCTTATCAAAGAGGATCATCAGGGCCCACTCGAACACATGATGGATGGTGTAGTAAATAGTTAATCAGACGCAGCGGAGAGGGACCTAAAATTAGTCGCACAACTTTGGAGTCTTTGTCAGGACAATAAGTCAGTCTCTCCTACACGTTTTTTTAGCCTCCATCTCACTATTTCATCTTCACCGCTGTATTCCTCTCCCTTTTAATACCTCGGTCCATCTATATCTCTCTCTATCTATCTATCACACACACACACACATGCACAAAAATCTTTCTGACAGTAAAACCACAAATCCATTAGTGCCTCTGTGCCATCACTTAGAGAAATGAGGTCTATTAAAGTTTAAAAGGACGCAGGTATGAACACAGACAAAGGTCTGTAGTCTCGTGATTCCGGATGCGCCTCTGTCAAAGGTTCCTTTTTGATCGAAGTCAAAAACAAACACCCGATCATATTGCATACCCTTTTAACACCAATTCTATCCCATTGAATTTGTAAAGCACACGCACAGGAATCGTCACAAAGAAACACAAATTTGCATTTTGATCCCTAATGAATAAGCCTAGTGTGAGTGTGGAGAGGAAATGTTCTTCGGGACTGCATGAGGAGAAAACATTAAGAGGAACCAGATTCAAAAGGAAACTCATCCTCATCTGGGAAACATTGTATAGGAATGAATAGTTTGACAGCAAAATGAGATAAATGCCATTTTTTACTCTTTAGTCATTCCGGCAAAGAAAATGTTCTCCGGCACACATGGTCGTCTATAACAAAACCTTTTATTTTTTATAATATGTATTGAAATAATAATATCCTATATATATGCAGTGAGGTCAATAAGTATTTGATCACCCTGTGATTTTGCAAGTTCTCTTACTTAGAAATCATGGAGGGGTCTACAATTTTCAGCATAGGTGCATTTCCACTGTGAGAGACAGAATCTAAAAAGAAAAATCCGCAATTAATCACACAAATGTGTTCAAAGGATTTTAGAAGAATGTTGAAGCCAAGGCTTAGAGACAGTGGCACTGAAGAAAAGACAGGAGGCAGAGTTGGAGGAAGCAGAGCTGAAGATGTTGAGGTTCTCCTTGGGAGAGACAAGGATGGATAGGATCAAGAATGAGTTCATCAGAGGGACAACCCACGTTAGATGTTTTGGAGATAAAGTCAGAGAGGTTAGATTGAGGTGGTTTGGACATGTTCAGAGGAGAGATGGTGAATATATTGGTAGAAGGATGCTGAGGTTGGAACTGCCAGGCAGGAGGTCTAGAGAAAGACCAAAGAGGAGATTTATGGATGCAGTGAGAGAGGACATGAAGTTAGTTGGTGTGAGAGAAGAGGATGCAGAGGATAGGGTTAGATGGAGGCAGATGATTCGCTGTGGCGACCCCTGAAAGGGAACAGCCGAAAGACAAAGAAGAAGAAGATGAAAGAAAAAGGACATTTACACTCAACCCAGCATTAAAGGCGTACAGGCAGGTGTTAATAGCCGTGATATATTCCGTGAACTAGGAGGTTATACAGTTTATATGTTGTACGAACACCATATTGTATACTTAACAAAGCTATGCAGAATACAATAGTGTTAGGATTGTGGTGAAGTAAGTTTGTATTTTAACTTTCAGTTTTACTTCCAATTTGATACTTTTTTTTCTCTTCCATGATGTGCTAACAGTAATACTTAAAAAAAAAAAAGTTAAGCGTAGGAATAACATTACAGCACTTATAACCGATTTGTGTAGAAGAGACATGAGATGCATGCACTGTGTGGGAAGCCGTTGTGTTGGCTTTGTCTCATTCTGTCCCATATGTCTTGTTATGTTATATCCTTAGGGGATGACTAACTTACATACGGTCAGCTGATGCTTGAAAGCATTATACGGCGCATACCTGTACTATGATAAAACAAGGCGCTGTTGTGGAGCTACTGAAGTGAAACGGAACCTGGAAGAGGAGGAGGTTAATGATGCTTTGTAGACTGAATACTTAACAATCTTTTTAATTAAAACGCCTTGTATGCAGCAAGAAAGACTTTCTTTTTTTATTTAGTTTGTTTCCAGTGACTCGCTGAAAAATCGCTATTAAAACATGACTTATGAGGGATATATTATACCATCCTTTCACCTACAGCAGGAAACTCTGTACTCCAACTAGGAATCGTTAAAGCCAATGCTGACCATTGTATTTATTCCCATTTTATAACCATGGTAGGACCTTCTTGTCCAACATTCACATGCTCATTCACACACTACCGGCAATTTGTGAATGCCATTTAGTCTAATCCACGTGTCTTTGGACTGTGGGAGGAAACTGGAGCACGGGGTGAACATGCAAACTCCATGGACACAGACCCTAATGTTGGAATTAATCAAATCTGGACACTGGAAGCGCAAGACGACCGTACAAACCACTAAGCCAGCATGCTGGCAAAACTTTACCAATAATGCGTATTTGCATGACCACAAACAAAACTGCTGGATGATTTACTCATTGTGCAAAAAAAATAAAAAAATAAAATAGGAAAGATGGAGTTGTAGCATTTTGCAAAATTTAACAAAATTTTACTCTTACACAAAGTAAATATATTTCTCTATATGTTAACTGTCTATGTTAAATAACTAAGTGTTCTGATCTACTGGTAAATGAAAAAGATTTTATAATGTTAATATTCCTCGATGCTACACTAATAATTAACAAAAAAAGATATCATACATACAGTACTGTATTGCATTATATTTTACAATATATTGCCATTTTTTTCTCGTAAGTGTAACCCATACACTTTTACTATAAATTGTGGCATTGATAAGAGCCTTGTCATTTAAAAAAAACATGCACAAAATATTATTTATTAGTTTGCAATACTTCCTGCTTCTTCTCTTTTACCAAAAATGCAGAAATGGAGGTTCTTACACCAAAAATTAATTGCTGGTCTGCATTATGCAGTGCTGGCTTTTTTTTGTTCTGAAATCTTCCTACTGTATCTGATATCTGTCTCACATCAGCACGAAACTAACAACCTCTACGTCCACGACCAACCACGTGACCTTTTGGTGACATCCTGCAGAACCCTAGTCACAGAACCTTGAGAACATTTCAAGCAAGCTGATCCATTTTGAAACCGTCTGTTCGATCTGAATTATACAATCATTGCATTCTCAGTGTTTTGATAGGATTTAGTATGAGCAGAATACAAGCCACGCAGTGAGCAAAGGACAGTCATTTATTTATTCAAGCAGCAGCCTTGGGGGTAAAAAGAAGTGTTTTTTTTTGTTTTGGGGAAGTGCAATTTTTAGGGTGTTCATGTGATACCTTGGAGCTCCAAGTGCAAGTAGAGCATCAGGATCAGTCAGGCAGATCTGAAAGTGAGAGCAGCCCTAGCAGTGGAAGTGTGTCAGGCACCAGTATTGCACATTCTCGTACATCACATACACGGATATATCGGAAATCGGTGACTTTTGGACGTGGGCTCTTTTGAAGGTGACTTTTTGACTTCTTATTAATCCCATAGACTTTGATGACATTTATTCAATTACAGCAATTGATCAAGATGACACAAGTCACTATTCAAAATGAATCCAGTACTGTTTTTTTTTTTTTCTTTTCTTTTAATCTGACTTGAATCTGAGTCAGATTTAATGCAAAGAGATAGTTAAGGTTGCATGGCCTGGCAAAGCAGATGAGACATTAGACTATAGAGGGAGTATAAAAGAAATCTGCACCAAACATGTTTATATCAAATAAATACATGTTGTTTTTATCATAGCTGTGAAGGCCAATGCTTTTATCATGTGCAGCAATCTTTTAAACCTCTCAGTGTTTTTTCTCCCTATGTGGTACTGCCTCTAACAATGTATTTTATAGTCTTTTTATTTTCCAATCTAGTCAACATTCTTGTGCTGATGTTATCAGTTTAAACTAGTGATGCACCAATTTATCAGTCAGACATCAGTACTGGCATATGTTTGCCTTGTTGACCAATTGGCAAATAAGATGACATTCACTGATGCCCGTGGATAATGTTGGTTAATTCTGGTCTGGGCAACAGTATTCTACCCACCTAGATCCAATTGGTGGTGCAGTTTGTTAGACACGTTCCAGTGACATTTCGGTTATTCAAGTTTTTTTTCTTTCTTTTTTTTTTCGAACTGCTTTTACCTTTACATTTAATTAAAAGGCTTTTTCATAAAAGAGGATGCATGGTGGCTTAGCGGTTAGCACTGTCGCCTTGCACCTCCAGGGTCCGGGTTTGATTCCTACTTGGGGGGCTGTGTGCATGGAGTTGGCACGTTCTCTCCGTGTTTGGTGGGTTTCCTCCCACAGTCCAAAGACATGTAGATTAAGCTAATTGTTTTTTTCCAAATTGCCCGTAGTGTATGAATGAGTGTGTGCCCTGCGATGGATTGGCATCCTGTTCAAGTTTTACCCCTAAGTCATCTGGGATATGCTCCAGGCTCCCTCGCAACCCTATATACAGGATAAAGTGAAAGTGAGTGAGTGTTTCGTAAATTTGTATGATTAAATTTGTGCTCATTCAGGGATGTTGTGAATGAAAGGCTTAAATATTTTAAAAACAGTTCAGTTTATTATTTTTTATATATAAACAGTATATATATATATATAAAATAAAGATGACTTTGTTTCCCCCGGCACGAAAGGGGAAATACATAAAACGTTACTATTGACTAAATAATTATTTCAAACATCGGTTTCGGCCCAAAATTTCACCCTCTGTGAAAATAATTTCAGTGTGTTTGCAATGCTCCGCAATTAGTTTTCACTCATTTAATTATGCCTTTATGCCTAATTAGGGTCACGGTGGATCCAGAACTTATAACTCAACTTTAAACTAATTTCTAAATGTTACAGTCAGGTCTCACAATAGCGACGTTAAACCGCATTTAAATATAATGAGAAATCCATACCATAATGTTTATTATTGGTAACTAAAATACAATATATGGACCTCATACTGTGGATCTTGGGTACTCCAAACTGCGGCTACAAAGGAGAACTAAAACTATAATGGGCGGCTCAAAGATGGGCGAATCAGGTATGCGCATACGTCATTAGCCCTATAGTGTACTCTCTCATGTAACTCACTCATCATCTAAACCGCTTTATCCTGTATTCAGGGTAGCAGGAGGGCCTGGAGCCTATCCCAGGAGACTTAGGGTATGAGGCGTGGTACACCTTGGACAGGGTGCCAATCCAACGTATGGCAAACAGACACGCACATACACTTATTCACACACTATGGGCAATTGGCAATGCCAGTTAGCGTAATCTACATGTGTTTGGACTGCGGGAGAAAACCGGAGAACCCAGGGGAAACCCATCAAGTACGGGGAGAACATGCAAGGCGGAAATCGAACCCGGATCCTGTAGGTACAAGGTGACAAGCTATCAATATTCTGTGATGGTTGCTTCAAGCAAAACCCTATGAATTCGCAGCTCTGAACCCACATTTGATCATTTAAGGGTAATGACCCAAGCTGAGTTAGATGGCAGATCTGATCCATCTTTGTTGACTAAATTTTACAACTATTTTGTTTATTGAGCTTTGAAGAAAAAAGTTTTTTTAGATGTAATGTTTATACTGTTTACTGTGAAACTTTACAAAGGGATAAATAATAATAATAGTAAAGAAAAAAAATGAATGGACTTCTAAGGTCTGCGCTATATGTAGAAGACAGAAGTGTAATTTCTAGCAAGCTCAGGCCGTATAGCACAGAACCCATTTAGACTGTCACCTTGCTTTCTGCCAAGAACGGATATGCCGTACACAGGTCGTTCTAAGAGCAGTAAACACATTAGATGTTATTTGGCAGTGTATAAGCAACTGAATTTGCCCGTACACCATCGAATGATGAATGATTCCGGCAATATCATTTATGAAAGAGATCTATGAGATCATCCCCGCGGATGAGATTTCATATACGGTACGTTGAGTGAGTAAGGCTGGCTAGATGCAGCAGATAAACCCAGACACCCACTCTCATGAATAGATATAAACTGATATAAATTTTTCATAATCAAAAAAGTTGCGCAACGTATTATCACGATATTGATATTCTTTAAAAGTGACTTTGGTCAGTTAGTCATGCTGCATTTTAAGTGAATAATAATAATAATAATAATAAAAAAAAAAAAAACAGGAAGCTCAGGAGAATCTCATTTCAGATCCATTATCAGAACAGGATTATGGGATTGGATTTAAGGGAAAAGGTTCATGTGATACCACGCACAAGTTTGTCCAAGATAAGCAAGCTTAGAAGATAGATACGGTATGTGAGGCGTTATAGGACTTTATATTGGGTGTGAAAACCTAAATTTATGCACACCTACAGTAGGCATCTTCTTCCTGGATGAAAAGCAGCGCATTTTGTCATCATAGCCTGGGACCGGCAGACAGATTGGATCAGTTGCATGTAGTTTTATAGCTGCTGAACTGGTATGTTGCGGTGAAACAGGAGCTCAGTTTGCAGACAAAGCTGTCTATTTTCTGGTCAGTCTCAATCCCTGTGGTCACAAGCTGTGGGTGGTGAACGAAAAAATATAAAGTCGTATGAGGTGCTGAAGGTAATGCGAGAAGCTTTAGAAATTTGGGAGAGCTTGAGAGTAAAGTTTCAGCCCCTTGCAGGAAAATGGAAGGCTCATCCGTAGAGACGGCTAAGAGGGCAGCTTTAGTGAGGCTGGTCCTCGGTGTCAAGATTTCATCATTCCGAGCGGATAAATCATTGATGCTCCTGACACGGAGAGGAAGCGAGGAGTGGAAGGATGAGAGAAAGTGTGATTAGATCAAAAGGAACCAAATTACAGTGTGTGGAAATGCTGAATGCTGGATGACATGTTTTACCTCCTCATCCACCCACCGAGCGCACGCGTCTACACACTGAAATTGCTCTGGATTTCACTTAGTGACAGTGGGGTTAAAAAAAAATAAATAATCAAAACCATGAAACCAGAACTCAGAAGAGGAGACATTTGCAATTTGGAATAATATACACAATCCATCCATCCATCCATCCATCTCACTTATTCTGTGTAGGGTCGCAGAGGGCCTGGAGGCTATCCAAGGGAACTTGGGGCACAAGACAGGATACACCTCTCATAGCCTGCCCAGACATCACATGGCACAAGCACACATACTGTACTCACCCAATTGTATCTTCTAGGACAATTGGACAGGCCAAGATTGGATCAACCTAGATTGCAGGTGTTTCCACGCAAAAAGAAGAAACAAGATTCAAACCCCCCTATAAGGAGACAGTGCTAACCCTCTAAGCCACCATGTCAACCATACACGCACCACTTTAAAGTAAAGTTAACTGAATGGAAAGGAAAGTTATCCGGTCCATCTCCCAGAGAACTGGAGAACTTCAAGAAAACGTGACATGGACATGGAGAGAACATTAGTAACCTAATCTCAGAATCATCCTGGGAATAAATGGTTTTGTGGTCTAAAGATGAGTCTTGAGTACCACAACACTACAGTGTAGTACCTTTCCCTTCCACAATATAAAGACAAAACGGACATGAAAGGGCAGAGAAAGGAGAGAGGATGTTAGAACAGGAGGCTTTTGAGTGTGAAGAGCATTATTGTTATTTAGCAATCACGAGTCCACTCCAGCTGGGTTTTAGCAATGCACCTCCAAGTGCACTTGAGGGCATGTGTGTGTGTGTGTGTGTGTGTGTGTGTGCAATTGACAATCCCAGATATATAACGTAGTTCCCGGTCATTTAGTATAGATGTTACAAATTAAATGCCAAATTAAATGTGACCACAGTGTCCTTGCCAGAGTATCCATTATAATGCGATCTGTAATCTCCCAGGTCTTTTGCGGCAGAGGAGAGAGGACGAAAGGAAGTGTGGTAGAATGTTAGAGACGGTAGGGCTGGAAGGATATAAATCAGTGCTGGAAACCCCTTCGCTGGGATTGTGTTTACATGTACTGTACGTCAGCTGAGTATGAATCACAAGCCATAGACGTTCAGGTATCCGGTCCAAATCAGGACGTTATTGTGAAGCGAAACACCATCAAAGCCATTTACAGTACATACAGTAGACAGAGTGCACAGTGAGGATGACGCTGCATAAACCTTCTGCACATTCCTTATCAATAAAAACATAAAAAAAAGTCTATAAACTCGATCTGTTGCCAAAAGTTCTCCCAAAACAATGTCTTATCAAAAACAGTTATTTATATTACTAGGTACAGTATTATCAGCAGTTTTACATAACTGAATAAACCATGTCTTCTAAACACATATACTGTACATATGGAATCAATATGAACTCAATCGATGTGAAAGGTTACAGATATTAGGATTAGAATTAGCGAGTGTTGAGCCTTTACTTGATTTGCAACAAAGAAAATTTCAGTATTTAAATTTATGTTTGGGTGTGTATCAATTATTCACAAGGTCAGGGTAGGCTAGAGTAGAACACCAGGCTTAAAAATCTAATAAATGTGTCTATGAAAATAAATTATTTAATGAACAACAACAACAACAACAACAATAATATTAAGAAGAAGAAGAACATTTTAAATCAGTGCAGCAAACAGATGACAGGTAGACTGTTGTCCATGGATTAATCTAACTTTGCAAAAAAAAAAAAAAAAAAATATATATATATATATATATATATATATATATATTTATATATATATATATTATAATATTATTAAATATTCAATATTATTTTAAACAAACATAATCCAATCTAAAAATAAAAGTGAATTTTTTTGACAACTATTAGATCATGTTTAAAATATTATTTACTATTTTCTTTTATAAGATATAATATAACACAAAACAGGGAATAATAAACATTTTTAATAATTCCAAGGTTAAACAATGCAAAACCATGACAGCATTAAAAAATACGTATGTTGAATCTAAATAATCCTATAACATTTCTTATTTAAAGAAATAACAAACAAAAAAACAAACAAATATAAGATACATGAGCCTAGTTCTATGTATATTCTATCATTTATAAGTTTAAATTTTATTAGCAGAGAATTTAGCTCATTTCTATAGATAAATGCTTAAAATTAGCCAAAAAAAAAAAGTCAACAGAACAAGAAATTTACGGTTACAAATATAGTAATATATGTCTAGACATAAGATAATCACCAGGGACCACCTAATATGATGTTATTACAGTACCAATGCAAACAGCATATAATTAGCTACTAGCACACATGATGGTGGCTTAGTGGTTAGCACTGCAGCATCGCACCACCAGGGTTCCGGTTCGAGTCACGCCTCTGTGTGCGTGGAGTTTGCATGTTCTCCCTGTGCTTTGTGGGTTTCCTCTGGATGCTCTACTCCAAAAACATGCAGATTAGGTGTTTTTCAAATTTCCCTTAGTGTGTGAATGTTGACTGGAGGTCCTACCATCGTACCAACAGCAAAATTTCACCACTTTAAATGCTAACATATATAAACATTTATATATGAAAAAAAAATAATAATAATAACAAAATTAGTAAATAAATAAATAAATAAAAACAATTTGAGAGGTATCTTGGATCTAGTTGTTCATCTACAATTTCTATAGAAAAGCCCTATACTGGATAAAAATACAATTTTATTAATTTTAAATCTATGATTAGATTATGATATTATCAACTAAGATGCAGGCTTTTTGCAGGGAAATTGTTTCTTTTCCTTTTTTTTTTGTATTGCCATTTCATTTTGCTCGAATTCAGCATTTATTTCTAAATAAATTAATAAAAGTTAACTTAAAAATATCAACATTTTAAGCAAGAAAGTAATAAAAAAGGCATAAAAACAGCTTTAAGAACTTTTCATTTGACTGTAGTTTTATAATCATAGAACATATTTATCGGATTTTTACTTGGCAAGATGCAGATGCAATTAATCAGCAAAACGAGTGACGTTTTTTGCTAGCTATTGTGAATGAAGGTGAGGTCGAAATATCGAAGCATCACCAAATGAAAACTTGTAGGAAGTGACAGACAGAGAGAGAGAGAGAGAGAGAGATCTGTGTGATTCTAGCTCTACCACTTACCAACAGTAAGCCCTGTAACACTGTGTAGATGTTTCTGCTTTGCGTCATTAGTTTGTTTCCATTCTGTAGGTGTTCCTTTAGTGGACAACTCAAAATCATGACCATCAAGCGGGGGACTGTGTGAATCCCACAGCGGCAACGACCATTGTGATGAGTCAAGGTCACGAATAAGAGGGTGTTACTTAGCGCAAGGCCGGATTTCATTCTGCATCAGGATCTATTTTGTATGGTTTTCGATAAAACTGAGACCAGCCATCGACAACGGAGGCAGTAGAATGGAAATGATTTGCGAAAGGGAAATAATTTCTCATGGCTTGAGCATAATAGGCAAATCAAAATCCATTCTTTATAGCGCGGCACCGTTTGCACGTATAAAAAGAAGCTTTACTCTGTGATCGGGTGTAAAATGAGAAGCCAGCTAGTGTCAGTCTCAGTACATGTCTTTGTGCCGAGGAAATATGATAAAGTGCTCAGGTTCAAGTGAAACCGTCTGCTAAATAATTAAATTTTAATAATAATAATAAAAAATCGCTGTTTTGTTTCTGGTTAGCAGGAAATGTAATTATTTCAGCAACCAGACCTGCTAAAAACGCGAGTCTGCAGCCATCGAAATCTTTAAGTAAATTAGCAGGAAAATAGGGGAAAAAAAATCATCTCATGGCTGTCATTCTTCTGAGTCTTAAAATTAAAGCCTGACGAGAAAGATTTTCTACAAATGAATCAATACAAGCATTAACCATCCAAAGTCACGTAACATTGGAGTCAATTTCACAGTGTTCATGAGATCATATATCCACGGTTATCATACGCCATCGCTTGGGTTCTAATGTAAATATGAAATATTGGCTTTCACTGGTGAGTCTGGAATGGGGGCGGTTGGTATAGAGCTAATTTGTACCAAACGTATTAAATACATGATGATAAAATCCAAAAGAAAAAAAGTTGTCAAAGATTTTTGACATATTTCCGGCTAAAGCTGCGCGTTTTCACACTTAATTTTTACCTTTGAATGATCTACAATTTAGCAATTCTTAAAAAAATTAAAACACACTACAGCTTTAACAAAAAAATAAAAACTGTCTGCATCTTCTGCAGATACTCGAATTTGGGGGAGTATAGCTTCTTCTTGTTCTTCTTTTTTTATGGGACGTTGCTGAAATACTGCCACCTGCTGGACTGGAGTGTGGAACAAAAAAAAAAAAAAAATATATATATATATATATATATATATATATATATATATATATATCGTTTTGTTCTAGATGGAGGGAAAGTACATTTACAAAATATATATATATAAAAAAAAAATAATTTAAATGTATCTGCATTTGAAGTGTTGCTGTTCCTCCATACTGTTCCTGCAGGGGGTATGGTCGAAACTATTTACACGGCACAGGATTCTATAGGAGCAAATTATTTGTCATGTTTGTTTAGAATTGTAACAATTAGGAAAAAAAGATCAATATTAAATATAGATATTTATTAAATTGTGATACTCAATATTTATTAAATAAACAGTAGTTTTTACCTACTTTTTTCTTTCTTTGCTGCTGAATCTTTCCATTTCGTCTACATCTGGATAAATGTACAGTATATAAACACACTACATTTAAAATGACTTGGAGTAGACAATCACCTTCACAGTGGCATATTCAACATGAGTCAAGGTTAAAGACATGGAGGCCCTTTTTACCTTAACATTAACTTCCAGTGAAGTCAGGGCCACTGCTATATATTTATACAGGGACCATTTTGTAAGGAAAAAAAATTGACGTACTAGGTATGGCATAAATAAAAACCAGGAATAAGTAGAAAAGACATAAAAGTAAAAAAATAAAAAAAAAACCCGGTGACCAGTTCAGCTGACGATTGAATCCGACGTTGGCTGTTTTTGTAAGTAAGCAGCTCCGTGCTAGCGGGTTGACTGCATCCCTGTTGGTTTGGCGCTGTCGATGTTGGCACCTCTCCTTTTCATGTGTCACTGATAGCAGCATTAAAAATTTGGCCTTGTTGTTTATTACCGCCTTGTAAAAAAAAAAATGTGCTGAAAAACCGAGGCCATGGCAGCTAATCAACAGAGTCCCAGTCCTCCTCCCAATGCTGTCTCAAATGGCTGAGATTTGCAGAGAATTAAAAATTAGTGATCCACCACGCCTGTTCTCTTTCACTGTTTTTTTTTTTTTTTTGCGGAAAAAAGAGTTTTAGTAAATTGGATTTCGTGCCTTACAGCGGAGCACATTTTGAAAAGGCATCGCCTAAATAAGCAGCTCAGACACATGAGCCAGGAGAGGAGCAGGACTGTAAAATATCTCTAAAATTACATTTTAATTAGAGACAAAAATATTTTTAGCACCGGAATGCATTCAGAGATAAATGGGTGTTTACTTTTACATCGACAGTTGTCTTAGATAAATCTTGTTCAATTAAAGATAACTTTTAATTTTTTGATTTTGTATTTATTTGTTTTTGGCACCCGAGTGAAGATATTTGATTCGTCTTCATGCAAAACAATGTTTTTATACAGGATGCTATATAAGAATGTAAAATCACTTTTAGGATTTAAAGCTGAGCGATTGCATCAGTCATGCAGTATATTTCATCGTCTTTGGGTCAACTTGTTTTATCGGAGCCATGGGTCAGTTTTACAATTCACAACATTAAAATAATTAAAAATTATTTTTACAATTTTATCAAATTATAATTCTTTAAAGTACTTGTTAAATATTTTTGTTCTTGTTAGCGATTCTTTCAACTTTTTGCAGTTCTTGCAATACAAACACCTTCTGGACTGGAGTCTTAAATATTAAATTAAATGATGCAGATTAAGTAAAAGAAACAAAAACAAAAAGTGTCTTTTTTTTTAAATGCCTAAAAATTCAACAAAATTTTAATGGATGTTTACGTAACAATCTCAGCAGCAGCCTCATTTCCCCTCTCATCTGTTCCAACCAATCAGCATTCAGCATCACCGGTACTAATCACCAGCCTGATCATCTGTTATCATCTGCACCTGTTTCTCACTGGTTCATGCCTTAAGTTCCTGCTCTGGACTGAACATGAGATCCAAAAAAAAAGTTCTTCATAAAAAGTAAATATAATTATTGTTATTGTTATTATTATTATTATTATCAGCAGAGCACTCGACTCATCTCTTGCATCACTCCTGAACACATCCAAGCAAAGTCGCATTAGTGCCAGTTGTCATAAACAGTCTTAGATGTGTCTGTGTGTATGTGAGAAGAGGCTCGTCACCAGCACTAGACCATACACAGACGCGTACAGATGGACCACATCCCAAATGAGACAGTAAACTAGGACAAACCAAAAGAAAATAAAAATAATAAATAACACACCTGCAAACAGGAACCCTGCTGTTTTGCATATGAGAGACTCTATTAGTCATCATTGAGTTTCCCGTTCTCAGTTTCCCCATCCTCCCATCCAATACTTTATTCTCTCCTTCGCCACGCAGGCTGACATCCCTCCCACAGAAGCCTTATCACACTTTTAATATAAAGGATATTCCCTCTGGAACACTGAGCATGTTCACTGTTTCCTCCTTCGAAGCCATTGTATACAATTACAGTACAGCACGTCTTCGAGCAAAACATCACAATTATCTTCCTTACAACACAAACAACCCGAAAGCCGTTATCCAGACTGTACTCTTAAAAACTTTTTTTTTTTTTTTTTTACTGAGCACTTTTACTCCTAGTGTATAAATATAGATATAGAACATGTACTGTATATGAAACTTTTATAGGGTTATCTAGAATGCAGCATAATAAGAAACAGACGGTATACTGTACACTAAGGATGCTTTAATACTGTATCTATAAGTCAGTTTGCTGAGACAGAAGCAAGTGCTACCTTTGGTTTGTTTGCTATTTGGTTTAGGTTTACACTCTTGGCTGAGGGTCATGCAATCGTTAAACTTGTAAAACTGACAAATAAACCACTGCAAAGGACACGGACGTCACCAGAGCCTGGAGAAGTGCAAAAAATAGATAATATATTTAATTATACACACTGATCAGCCATAATATTATGAGCACCCGAGTAATAATGAGTAGGTCCCCAATTTGCCAGGGACATGCTGATGCACTGTGTGGTCTTACACATTTCTTTCACAGCCCACATTAACCTTTTCCTCAGTTTCATCTACACTAGAGCGCTTTTATTGAGTCAGAGCACACGGGCCACGGGTCTTCACTCCCCATGTGCATCCACCCATAACCCTGTCGCCAGTTCATCAATTTTCCTTCCTTGGATCACTTTTGGTACGTTCTGACCACTGCAGCTTGGAAACATCTTAGAGCTACAATTTTGGAGTTGCTTTGACCCAGTTGTCTAACCATTACAATTTGGCTCTTCTCACGGTAGATACATTTTCAATATCTCGTTACAATGGCGGCTGGAAGTGGGTTAAGCAGCAAGTGAACATTTTCATCCTGAAGTTAATAAAGCAGAAGAAAATAGGGAACTGTAAGGATTTAAGTGACAAGAGCCAAACTGTGATGGCTAGAGGACCGGGTCAGAGCAAATTCAAAAGTGCAGGTCTTGTGGGATGTTCCCAGGCTGCAGTGGTCAGAACAAACCAAAAGTGAACCAAAAATCAGGAAAACTGGTGACAGGTTCAAGGGAGACCAAGGTTCACTGATGCACATGGGGAGTAAAGGCTGGCTGGTGTAGTCCGATCCAATAGAAGCACCATAGTGTAGATTAAATTGATTAAAAGGTTAGGCCTGGTTCTGATAAAAAGGTATAAGAACACACAGTGCATCACTGTTATGGTGGCAAAAGGGAGACCTACAATACTTATTATTAGGCAGGTGGTCATAATGTTATGGCTGATCGATGTATATAATGATCTCAAAACGTTTAATGTGTTACAGCCAACATTTTTCTTATCAGTTTTTTTATTTTTTTTCTTTGGTCCAAATGTCTACCTCATGTTCTTACAGCACTTCAGAGCTGTCCTTTGCTTCAGAATGCACTACGTGGCTTCTAAATCCTAAGATTTTGTACAATAATGTGTACAATAAGTGCAAAACAAAAAAAAATAAAAAATAAACAGGGAGCGTCTCGTCCAGTTTCCCTGCTTGTCTTTCGGACACGCCTGCGGTCGGAAATGATGCAATTCCAACCGGAGCATTACAGCTTATGATGTATTATATTTTACAGAAACTTCTTTATCTGGCTTTTCAGTCCTGTACCAGTTTCTTATTTTTAAAGTGATATTTAAAGATTTTGGCTCAATTCTTTCTTTTTTTTTCTTTCTAAGCCCGCAGTGTTTCCAACTTCTAATATATACGGTATTGACATCTTCAGAAAAGTTCTCTCTCTCTCTCTTCCTTCCTCATTCTCTCTCTCTCTCTCTCTTTCAGGGAGTTATGCGTGGGAAACACAGCATATATAAATATTAAAAGTTACAAGTTCATAAAAAAGTATACATCTAGTTTTAACAATGCAAACCCTTGCCCAAAACAGATTAAGCATTCGTAGCTTAGAGACTGTTACCACACAGAGACGCCTCTCAGGACTTTTATCTATCCTAATTCTCAAAAAAAAAAAAAAAAACTTATCAGATTTGAGGAACTTGCAACATGCAATATTTCTAACATGATAAGAACTCTTAAAGCTCTAGTAACATTTTATGCAAAATAAATTACAATTACAATGTGGTATCAATAAGGCCTTGTTCACACGGGCATTAGGTTTGTGGATAAACGAACGTGCTCTGAACGTCCTAAACGTTTACGTTGCGTTTTGTAGTGGCGATCGATTGACTTCTACACCGGCGTTCGTTTGTCTCTGTCTAACGTCAGCCTGCAGCCCAAATTGTAGTTTGTGTGTTAACCTGTGGGGGCAGTGTGTCGGGAACTGGATATGAAAGCCCGCCGCTACCGGGTTCACTCTCTGACTGCACGACGTCGGATTAAAGGAAGGTTTTTGGTGGTTTATGGAAAAATTTATTTATTTTATTTTGCCCTTTTCCGCATTTCCCTATGTATAGCATGGAGGATCATGGGATATATCCGGAAGCGTAAAATGAATGCGAAGAAAACAAACTACAAGCGTTTTCCTTGCGTTCGTTGGGTTTTGAACGGCAAGAAAAAGTTGCATGCAACGTTTTTTTAATGCCATATAAACGCGCAGCCAGACAAACGCACGTCACCAAAGCCCGTGTGAACACACTCATTGACTCCTACGTGTAGAAAACACTCTGCGCTTGATCTGCGCTCACTGGACGCTACGAACGCAAGAAAAACGCCCGTGTAAACGTGGCCTAAGTTTCGAGATTAGCGCTCTACAGATTTAATTGCTTTCACCATACGTCCTCCCTCAGACGCCTTAAAACCTGGCAGTAGACTTGGCTATAGACGGTCTGGCCCCTGGGGACAAGTTCTGAATGCACACAACGTGAATGTTGAAAAAGACGATGAGCATGCACTTGGTCGAGCTCATCTTTCAGTGATGTTCTTCCGCTCTTAAAGCGTGCTCGCCACACAAAACACCTCGAACAACTATTGTTTCATCGTAAACTTGATTAAGCCGAATCATGTCAAACGTCTCTGTCGCAAATTCTCCCAGTTTCACACGGAATTTCAAAGGCTGCAAATTATTTCATATTTATTTATCACCTTAATAATATAAACATATTTATTTAAATTATAGACAAACCAAACATAAATATACTATATCTATATTACCTATAATATATAATATGCAGCCTTTTGTGATTATGATATCCATATCGCAACTTCCATTTTTATTGTGCAGCATTGAAAATAAGATACACCCTGTATCTAAAGAACCGTTAAGGAACACCTTTTTAATGTAAGTGTAGGTAGATTATATCTACACATAGGTCACTTTGTAGGTCTAGAAATAGTGACAGCAGCCCATCTGTTGGATCTGGGCGCAAGATCATAGTGTACTTGGAGACATTTTAGAGTACTGATTACCTTTATGAACATAATGCCATTATTTACATATTAAGCTTTAAATTATTTAAATATAAATGATTATATATTCTGGCTTTTTAGGTGGATGTGCGTATTATTTTACTGTACTATAGTACTATATTTCTATAGCAAAGTTAAGGTACTATAGTACTATACTGTAGTTATACTTCACCATACTATGTGGAGTAGATGCTGGCCTGCTGATTGTAAAACTGGGTAAAAACTGGGTCCAAACCCCACTACCACCAAGCTGCCGCTGTTGGGCCCTTGAGCAAGGCCCTTAACCCTCAACTGTCCAGATGTGTATTGAGATATTGAGAAATGTCGCTCTGGATAAGGCCAAATTGGAGTTGACAATATTTACAGAATGACTTGTTCTCAAGTTCTCATGACTACATTTGAAAAATTGCTGACGCCAATGTGACTGATTGTTGTTTTTATGACTGATAACCCAGCAAGCAGGATATATCTATAAAAAAAACTCTATTTAACTCGTGTATTATCTGAGTATCAGCTATTCTGTTTAGACTACTCAGGATTTCTTTTTGACTAATTAAGGCAATCACGGAAAGCGTGAACTAATGCGTTTTACACAGATAGCGGCTCCGAGGCATGTGGCGTGCACCGCGGGTCGAGAGCAGAGTCATTAACCGGTGATTAAACCTTCACAATGGCATTTTTATTGCTTAAGAGGCCTAAGAAGAAACAAGGCCACAAGGACGGAGCTGATAGGTGCAAAAGTGTCTGTGTTATGCTCTGATACGGCGTGCTATTGTTTTCTAGAGCATTATTCTTTTTGCTATAGTTGCGTTTTAGTTCTGAGTGATCTTTAAAGTGACCGTGAAATTAGAATTGGTATTTCAAAGCTTTTTTTTTTTAACTCTCCGTTAGAGTTATGGATAGCAGTATGGTAGATTCAGAAAATAGTTTTTCTAAAAAGTTTTTCTTGTTTAAAGTTTGTAGTTCTTTAATTTTAGATACACTACCGCGCAAATGTTCGGGATCACTTTCTAACTCCATGGTTGTTCCCCTTTTCTTTCTTTCTTACACTGTAAAGCAATTCTGAAGGCCATATACTGTATAGTCTAAAATATTTACTGTAATAATCTGCTTTGACTAATTGATATTGAGATCTGCTATGTATGTTCTGTAAAGCTTCATAACGGCTCTAATCTGAGGTGCTGTTTGTTAATTGGTGATTTTTGAGTCTGGTAACTCTAAATGAACTTAGATGTCAGTTTTGGTCTTGCTTTCCCGGGAAGGTCTTCACGAAAGACAGTTTTATCATAGGGCTTAATGGGTTTTACAAATGCACTTGACATAACTGTTCTGCAAGAACTGTTCCAGAAAGGCTCAGAAGTGTCTTAAAATAACAACTGACTGTTGTTATTGTTACATAACTACCTAATTTCATATGTGTTATTTTATAGATGCGGCACGGTGGTGTAGTGGTCAGCACTGTCGCCTTGCACCTCCAGGGTCCGGTTTCGATTCCTGTCTCTGTGTGCATGGAGTTTGCATGTTCTCCCTGTATTTGGTGGGTTTCCTCTGGGTTTTCTCCCACAATCCAAAGACATGCAGGTTAGGCTAACTGGCGTTCCCAAATTGCCCGTAGTGTGTGAGTGTAGGTGTGTGTGCCCTGCGATGGATTGGCACCCTGTCCAGAGTGTACCCCGCCTCGTGTCCCAAGCCTCCTGGGATACAGGATAAAGCGGTATAGAAGATGAGTGAGTGAGTGAAATCCGCAGTATTGTTGTAGAAAATAAATCAGTAAACAAAAACAAAGAAATTTGCAAGTGATCCTTTTGAGCGGTATGTACAGTATATAAATAATCGGTTCCTTTTTTTTTGGTTATAAGCTTGTTTCCAGTCTCCAACCATCTCATTAGTATCAACTACCAACTGGGGACGGTTTGAGTAGGGCTCTTGTCAAGACCAAGAATGACTAAGACTTAGTTTTTTTATTTGTCTTGTATACATTATTAATTTTTCATTTTATCTTCTATACCACTTCATCTATCTTCTATACCTGTACAGAGGCCTGGAGCGTAGCCCAGGAGACTTATGTCATAATGGTACAGCCTGGACAGGGTGCCAATCCATCACAGTGCACACACACACACACACACACCACGGTCAATTTCGGAACGACAATTACCATAATCTGCATGTCTTTGGATTGTGGGAGAAAACTGGAGTACACGGAAGCAACCCACACATGCAAACTCCATGCACACAGACACGAGGCTAGAATCGAGCCATCTACCCGAAGGTGCGGGGCAACACTGCAGACGACCATGGCACTGTGCTGCCACATAGACATTAAAGCACAGTGAAATTCCCCTGCTTTGTAGCAAGTTGAAGCCAGAGTGCAAGGTCAACCATGATACAGCATCCCTGCAGCAGAAAGGGGTAAGGTCCTTGCTTAAGGGCACAGGAATGGCTGCTTGATGGAGCTGGGGCTTGAACAGCCGACCTTCTCATCAGTAAGCCCAAAGCCTTATCCTGCAGAGGTACCACTGCCCAAGTTTTGTGCTCGCAGGAATAAAAAAGCAACATAAACTCTCAGTCTCGGTTCAAAACAGTATAATATTTAGCAAGTCCACTACCCAAGGCTGAGGGTGCTTTCACAATAAGGTCTCGGACACAGATCTGAGTACACTTGAAGCCAAAAATTAGTATGTTTGTGTAATGTGAACTATGCCTGGGCATTAAGCAGCATACCATGCTCGGGAACATCTTAAAAGGTGAACCCGACCACATTCGGGACAACCGTCCAAAAACGATGAAGTAGGTCACAGCATCTTCAACGCTGCCTGTCTTCTCGGATATTTGTGTAGGCGTCCAGCATGCGCCGATCCCATCCTCTCAACTTTATAAAGTAGAAAGGCAGACGACAGGGTCTTTCTTGAAATTTCCACCAAAATACAAAAGTCATAATATGAATGCTAACTTAATGAATACTGCCAGGTACTGTATGAGATCGTGAGTTCGATCCCTAAGTGACGCTGTAACCTCTTGCAGCCGGAGGCCTAGAGAGAGCTGATTGGCCGAGCTCCCTCAGAGGGGAGGGATGAGAGGTACTTCGTGCTTTCACATTAATGGCGGCTCTACAGCCAATCAAGGGCGTCTGTGAGCTCATGCAAGCGGAAGAAGCGGATAGCGCTGTCCTCCGAGTGTGTTACGCCGCCCTAACGGTGTGTGAGCAAGCAGTTCGAAAAAATACGGTCGGTGACGTTACAGTATGTGGGTCAGAGGAAACACGTGATAGTCTGTGGCCCTCCCGACTGAGTGGTAGTAGAAGCTTAATGTGGGACAGAGAGGATTGGACAAGACAAAAAATTGGGGAGAAAATCGGGGGAAAAAAAATAATAATAAGGAAGAGGGTGTAATATTTATGCCCACATGCATTGTATGGGTCCTGGTTATAACCGTGTGGCTCTCAGTCACCACTGGTGCCATTGACAACCACGATCTGGCTTAACGACATAACCCCAAAACACACGTTATGTCATACTGTAGTTTTGGGGATTTTAGTTAAGGGATTGGACAGGCATAGGGTAAAGCCTTAATTTTCAGCTACTCATGAGTTTGTCTGGATTATGTGGGGGCGTGGTAAGGTATATCCCAAGTGCTATTGGCTGTTGTGTTAATGAGTCAAGCAAATCAACACGAAATGATTCGATACGAAATGCGCCACTGTATCAAACCGAGTTATGCGACGTTTGAGGATGCATTCGAGGAATTTCTTTTTAAGACTTTCAAGTCTTTTCTTTCTAGCACCAGCGAAGCTCAAAGCTCTGCAGATAAGAGAGTCTGCTAATTAGAAATACGCACATCTGCTTAATGCTGTATTCTGCTTCTATCTTTTGAGGTTTTGAGAAGGTATACAGTCTATTTTTATAACGTGAGGTTTTAGTCACTGTGGCCACTGAGAGGTTTCTAAAATGTCCTCGTCTGAATGTGATATCTTAAGTTCTTATGTGTGACATCTCGAGTTGTTTATGAAATGACTGTTAGCATAGTAATCGGCACTGCTATCAGCAGCGCACGAAAATGTGGTAAGGGAGACCTGATAAAAATGATAAAGCGAGGGAGAAAGCGAGGGAAAGTGTCAGAGTGTTTGATCAAAGGCCTTGCTGCTTGAATATTCATGAGGCAGACATCACGTCTCGTTAATGTGCACGGTGCGTTCGTGATAGCGGCCTGTTTGCTACACAGATCTAGAGGCCTCGCTCCTGTTTCACTTCCTTGTCTGTCTTCGGCTTTGAATTGAGATGCTTATCACATCGGCGGGAAAATAAACAGACTCTTAGCGTCGGCTTAAACACACTACGTGGGGTAGAAATTGAAAGACAGACGGATGAAGAGACAGACAGGCTGTGAGGTAGACGTGCCTGGTGTACCGAGGGGAAATATATGAGAAAGGAGAATTCCTGAGCATGATTGATGGGGGAAAAGAGGAAAGGAAAGCGTGACTGGTCTGTCCTTCGTTCCGGAGCTGACGAAGCAGGATCATCTTATCGCAAATTCTGCAGAGGAAAACAGGGGATTCTTCGGCCAACCTGACTACATCTTCAAAGAGGAATTAACATAGCGGTAGATCCCTTTTATCTCCACATTAGTTTCAAGGGTACCAGGTGAAGTTTAAAATTTAGTGCAAGTTAAAGAAACTGAAAATACACTCCAACAGAAAGAGAAAAGGAGGAAGCAACCTGACTGTGAAGACTTTATAGAAAAGAACATTAAAGAGCTATGCAACATGTACAGAACTCACTCACTTACTCATCTTCTACACCGCTTTATCCTGTATTCAGGACCGCAGGGGACCTAGAGCCTATCCCAGGAGACTAAGGGCACAAGTCCTGCGTACAGGCCATTGCAGGGCACGCACTCATACACACACGCTACGGGCAATTTAGGAACGCCAATTAGGCTAATCTGCATGTTTTTGGACTGTGGGAGGAAACCGGAGTACCCGGACGAAACCCACCAAGCACGGGGAGAACATGCAATCTCCATGCACAAGGCCCCGAGGTGGGGAATCGAACCCAGACCCTGAAGGTGCAAGGAGACCACTAAGCCACTTTACTGCCTACGATATCAACTAGATGTCTAAATTTAAAATGCAACAAATACTGTATAACGCCATTTAGAACAAAAAATTGCAGAGACACAAAAACAAGACATAGAATACAGCTGTAGTTTCATACACTTGTTTAACTGGCTGTAGGGTAACATAGGGTACCAAAAACAAAAGACTAAACTGTAGACAATTAATTTATGGACAAAATATTACATGACATTTTGGCAGACACCCGTATCCAGAGTAAATTTTTTTCTTATTATACAGTACATCTGAGCAGTTGAGGGTTAAGGACCTCGCTCAAGGACCAAACAGGGACCCTCGTTGGACCAATTCGGCCATGGGATCTGAACCTAGGACCTTGCAAACCATAGTCCAATGCCTTAACGACTGAGCTGCTTCTGACATTACAGCGAGCAACGCAACAGGCAGCAGAACACAGCCGCCATCTTTGCTATGACTGTAGTTAGACTTGTTAGTTAGACCTAAATCTCTATTATGTCAAAAATATATATACTACTTTATCTTTCTCACTTTAAACAAGTGACTTTAAACAAAGGGATTTTGTCCTGTGAATAAGATGCTGCTTTAATGGTGATTGGTGCTTTATTGATTCAATCAAGAAGGCTTATTACCTTATCAGATCAATAGCAATAAAAGAAACTACTCTCATCTTAAATGGGTGTGAAGTGAGGCAAAGCTCGATAATTAAACCAGTTCGATAATTACATTAACACGTGGGCGAAGAGCTATTTATTTATTGCTTCTTTTATATCATTGTTTTATTGTTCTACAAGACTTAAAGACCGAAACCTTTAAACCTATATAATATGCAGTTCATTATTTATTAATACCAGAACATCCTGAAAACATCAATTTCTCTTTGAAGTCAGAAAAGAACAATACAGTATATTATTTATCAATTAATTACCAAAAAACTCGCTCACTCCGTCTATACCGCCTAATCTTGTAGTCAGGGTCGCGGGGAGCCTGAAGCTCATTCATTATTCATAATTTAGGAACGCCAATTAGCTCAATCTGCGTGTCTTTTGACTGTGGGAGGAAACCAGAGTACCCAGAGGAAACCCACTAAGCACGAGGAGAACATGCACACTCCATGCACACAGAAGTGGGAATCGAACCTGGCCGGGAAGCGAACCCGGATCCTGGTGGTATGAGGCTACCCATTAAGCCACTGTGCTGCCTTATATGTAGTATATCTATAAAAAGTACCATAGTAAGGTAAAAATGCTGTGGTGCTACATAGCATGGTGCAGTTACCACTGGACTACCATGGCAACTACTGTATAAAGTAAAATTTATTTTTTGGTTATTACAGCAACTTATACTGCTAAATCTTCCTAATGTTTCCTAGAATCAATTCACATGGGTCATCTGACATGCAGGTCAATAAAAATAAGCCGTTACTATAGGAACATAACGTATTAAAATAAGACGTTTAACACAGTAGATAACATCGTGGCAAAAAACGAACACACTAAACAAAGCAAGACATTTAAATAAGGTTGCAGTTAGAACCTGACCCAGATATCTGGGTCAGTAATCGCCCTTCTTTTTTTTTTTTTTTTAAGTAAAGTGTGTACAAATTTGGAAGAATTTGGAAAATAGGACAAACATCCAACTGAGACCTTGTATGCACATGACCTTTATGTAGTTTCCAAGGCATCTTCGGTTCATTAGGACACCGAAACAAGGCGTGTAAGGCAAAAGTAGGTCAATGGACTTAAATTACTTACTAACCTGCCAATATGCAAGACAAACAACAACAAGAAACCCAAGCGTGGTCTCACATGCGAATTCAGATCGATTCCTTGCCGTAAGTTTGTTTTAGCATCAGGAGTAAGGGGTTAACGCTTATACCAAATTCATATTAAATCAGGTTGGGAAAGACTTAAAATAGAGTGATGCTCACTCATATCACTGCACACAATAAAGCCTCTTGAGGACCAGGACGAGAATAAAACTGCAAGCCTAATCAGAAACGAATTACAAACACACCTGGAGCAAATCCACACAACTAAAGTCAAATGCGTTTTCTTAAAGAGGCACGTTGCTGAGGTTTACTACCTGAACATGAAGATTTATTAAAACACAAGAGCCATGTTCGTGCAATACAAATTACTAGCCACATTTTGAAGTTTTATTTTTAACCCAGGAGACGTAACTTTGAAGGATTAAGTTCAGTTCTGTTCTGAAGAATCCAGGTCATGTGTGGAGCTACAGTATGCAGTCTCGTTCTGAGGTTCTGGGATTTGAACTCTCAACCTTCTGGTTATTGGAGAGAAAATCCACTGAGACCAGGAAGTAAAGAGTATTTGAACATATTAACTGAATTGAATAAGAAATCATCTAATATAAATGTACACGGAGTTTTCATGTCAAAGTGGGGCTTTTGATTGTGCAGAATAATAACAACACAGTTATGAGAGTAAAAACTCCCTTTATTTCTTTATATAATCTCTAGCTACACTGATACAGTTATCCAGCGCTTGTATACCATCATGGTAGAATGTTTTCTCAAGATCTGGCTGCTTCTTCACATCTGAAACGCTGGCCTCCCAGGAACTCCTTGAACGGCCCAGGCATGTGGAAATGGCTTGAATTCAAACATTTTACTGCGACTAAGAGTCTCGTCACCATTCTAGCTTGAACTGTTCTATAAATACAAATCAGTTACATTTTATAATGTAACTGATCTCACGGCTGCTGGGTTGAGGGTTCGAATCTCACCTCCTTTCATTGTGCCTGGAGTTTGGTGGGTTTCCTCCATATGCTCCATGTTCTGAGAGTGAGCAGGTGTTTAAGGTGATATTTATTATGATAAAAGGTTTTCGTTTCTTTATTCACAATCTATGCCACTTATCCTACACTGGGTTAGGATAAGCCTGGAGGCAACTGTGGAGATTTTAGGGAACAAGCCAGGAAACACCCTGGATGTGTTGCCAACTTATAGCAGGGCACAAGCATCCCCAAACCTAAACACCACAGTCAATTTGGAACGCCAATCAAACTACACAGCATGTCTTTGGACTGTGGGAGGAAACCGGATAACCCGGAGGAAACCTACCAAGCATGGGGGAGAACATGCAAACTCCATACACACACAGGAGGCTACAGCAGGCTTGAACCTCGAACATTACCATAAAAGCACACACTGAAGACTGTGCAATGTTCCTTACAGAAAACCTATCAGTTATTTGGTGCTTTTTATTTGTGGACACAATCCACAACTGTCAGAGCTGCTGCTGCCACAAACCGTCTGACCAACCCAGAAATCAACAGCGCTCTGTAACTGTAATAATCCTTATTTCGTATAGGAATAAATTATACATCTGAATGACAGAGGAAAAGAAAAAAAACGTTCTGTTGAGAGAGGAGCGTAAGCACCTGTACTTGTTAACGATGTCGGAACACAGCGCCACAGCTGAAAAACCTTCCGCCAAAACCTCCAAGTGGAATTCACCTTTAGCCGTGTCGTGATTTAGGGTGGACATTCACCCAGAGACTGGAGTACGATCGCTGCGTTAATGAGAGTGTTGGATCGACACACTCTGGCTTCCTCTCTGCCCCCGACCTGAGGCTCGTCCTTCTGCATACATAATGTGAACGTGTCCTGTGTTTAGTTCAAATACTATCTATCTGTAAGGAGTGATAGAGTGACGTTCGGTACAGTGGAATAAGCGCTCTGTAGTAAATCACTCACTCGGTATAGAAAACGCTCAAAATAGCAGCAGGATATTAATATCGATTAGATGAAAAATGCACGCTTTGCTCTTTTTCAGCCATGGCATACTGCATGTTCTATCACACACACATACAGACGAGCAAGATATATTGCATGTCTATTCAACAAGAATAATTCTATTGGTGTAGAAAATGTATTGATTAAAAAAAAAGGTTGATCTTTAAAAAGAAAAGGGTGACGTCTAAATATATGATGGTTAATATTATAAAATATATGGAGATGATATCTACTGTAGGTTAACCATGAAATTAAAATACCGTAGGTTTTAGGGTGACCCTGGTGCCTCGGGCGTGGCTCTGCAGGACCTCTGATGGTGTGCTGCGGATGCTCCATGGATCCCAAGGGTGCTTGGTCGGATTGGGATCTTGGGAATTTGGATCCCGGATCAATAACCTTGAACTTTTTGCCTGCTAAGCCCCATACGATTCAGACTGTTATGCACTGGTGCCTTTGTGTCGTGGCCAGCATTGACGTTTTTCAGCAATTTGTGCTGCATTGGCTTTTTCGGTGGTATCGGACCGGATAGGCTTACCTTTGGACCCCACAGCCCATGGGTGAGCCTTGGTCCTGTCGCCAGTTTAGTATTGTATCATTGGTGATCAATATTGTTCAAGTCACCAGGCGGTGGTGTTGATGTTATGGCTGAACAGTGTATACAGAAGTATATATAACTGTATACTAATTTCTAGGGATAGGAATCATCAAAGACCACCTTATACAGTATGATGTTATCATGATACCTACTGTAGGTGCTCATTCAAATTGTATTGCGATTCTATCAAGTATCAAGAATGTATAAAACACCAATTCAATATAATTTTTGTAGATTTAGTTTTAATTCGAAACAAACTTTGGCTCTAACCACACAGGATGCTGTACTGCTGTATGAAAAGTTCAAAGCCTGTAGAATTATAGAGGAACGGTAATGATCATTGTACCACCTTAAATGCAATACTTTTAAATAAAAAAAAAATTATAGGAATAAAGTTTGGAGTCGGTGAAACAGTGGCTTAGTTGTTACCACTGCTGCCTTGCACCTTCCTGTTCCAATTGCTCGTTAATTGAAATTTCCAATTAACCTAATATGTATATGTCCATGCCCTGCAATGGATAGGCACCCCATCCAGAGTGTCTCTACAGTAAGTCCCCCATGAGATAGGGTCCAGGCCTCCCGCGACCCTGTAGTACACAGGATAAAGCGGTGTAGGCAATGAGTGAGTGAATGAGACAATATGAAAAGACCTGGACTGCAACACTGATTCACTTCATTCCCTCCATCTCTACTTATTTCTAATTCCAGATTCCCCCAGGATCTATATTGTTCTATATTGAGCATATTTTGTCCTGGACTTCTTAACTATTGCTTCCTTTGCATGGTGGTTATGCAATCCAATTATATGATACCAAGATTCATTACAGGTTAAAGCATTATCCTTATGCCACATTCTTAAAACAAAACAAAACAAAAAAGCTGACAACATGCTTACAATGCGGTTTTGACTGGGTCGCATTTCAAGGAACAAAAAAGAGAAGGAAAGAAAAAAAATCTTTGTATAGTCACATTATCCAGAACGCATTGGCACATTGCTGGGTTTTGTTTCGAAAGAAGGGCTAATATTGAAGAGCGTGTACGCATAGGCCAAATGGAACACCTGGGAAATCTTCAGGATGGAGGGCTTTGTGATTTCTCAGTAATGTGACAAGCTGCATTTTTTGCTTTCAAAGGGGAAAAAAGGGAGGCTGATGAAGAGAACAACTGCTCTAATGTATAACGTGACCGTAAATGGGTAAAAACTTTGAGAAGTAGAAAAAGAATCTATGGGTATACTTAAGGATGTCCTGCAGTGTGGTAACAGTTACTTCATTCAGCATCATTGTTTACATTCCTATATCCTCTCATCCTCTGTGTTTTATTCCATTCTTTTCCTTTTCTTGGACCCAACACGAAAAAAACCCAAACATATCCAAATGACGTCCTCGAATCGAGCAATTATAAATAAACTGGTGATATAAATGCAGTGGTACATCGGACACACACACACACACACACACACAAACCCAATAAATAGGTCCTGCTTAAATCTAAGGGTGATGGAGAGATTGAGAAAAGTCTGTATGAGTCACAGGGAAAGGCGGATTTATCGTGGGAGGGCGTTCCGTTCTCGATCACAAACAGCTTTCCTAAGTCAGGGCCTCTTCCCTGATCCATCGAAAAGGAATCGTCTATTTTTTGCGAAGCCCACACGCCCATGCTAGATCCCTGGAACACACACTGCTTACAAAAACACCGCCTCCTCAGCTTGGACATCTATATTTCATAACCTGCAGTCTGTCTTTGAAAGTTTGCCCAGCTTGGACTCTTATAGGATTGCTTTCATTCTTATTTTCATCCAGTTTCTCTCATCCCTGATCGCCGTTTACACCAACACAGGTTTAAGAGGAGGAAAATAAGATGCTTTGCTTTGGATTGACGGCTCCACGAATTGTCTCTCCTTCATCAAATCACCGCTGTTGATTCTTCATACATGGAATACTGGATCGGAAATAGTGGTGGAATAGTGGACGGTGCTTGAATACGTACGGTATACATGCATGCTGAAGCGAAGGTCTCGGAAGAGTTTTTATCCAAAGCGGTGAGCACATTGAATATTGATGCTTTCCTCATGCATTGAGGGCTCGCCTTTTATCTCTCCTTGTCCCTTTCTCAGGCTCTCTGTCTATAAGACACTACCTTTAAATTCCTCGGTTCAGAGAAGCAGTGATGCAAGTAACTCCACAGCATCCAGCCATCCATCTTCAGCCATCAAAAAAGCCCCTAGAGACATAGTCATAGAGCGGGAGAGCTCTACTTCCCATATAGATCAGGGACAAACACAAGAGGATGCTAGTGTTTGTTACATTTAACAAGGTAGAACAGTATTCGAAAAAGCATATAGCCATGAAATCGGTAACAAAAATTAGATGAAAGGGTGACATACTGTATACAGTACATATATATACTTATATACGATGAAATATATAGACTAAAAGTTATCGCGCCTTCTTACATCAAATAGCGTGTCTTTGCTCCGATACAAATCTGTATTCATAACGTAACCTTTAATTAGTCCCAAATACAAAGGTCAGAATCATTTCTGCACAGCACCGTGTCTTTTAACAGGGATTAAATCTGCCAAAACGAACCTTACACCTTATTACATAGTTACTCATAGGGCACGTCTGAGTGGCAGCGGTGACTCAGTGGTTAAGCTTCTGTACCCGTGATCACCAGTCTGTGAGGTGAAATACCGTGACTACCGACAGAAGAACACTTGATGCAAAGATTTTTTTCTTGGAAAATCAAAGAACATTTACCATTAAAGTCCATGCACCATCATGGAAGGTTAATACATATTCAGAAATAATAATACAAGCAAAGCAGAAGCAATACACACAGTAAAGTAATGTGAGAACTTTTTTTTTTTTTTTTGCGTAATAAGTTGCCATGACTTCGCAAAGAGCAACGTTGACATGGGGGGATAAATTATAAAACAGAATCAAGGCGGACCACAAAATAGGTGCGATAGGTTACTAACAAAATACCAGACAGACAGGGTACAGACAAAACAAACATACATACTGAAGCAGACCAACAACAACAACAACAGCAACAACAAGAAAAGCACATTAAAATTGAAAGACTGAATCAAGTAGCGCTTGCTGTTTGAGGAACCATGTCTGGCACTGAGAGGAGTAATTTGTGACACTTGGACCTTTGAGTAAAATCCTTGACCTTCATGGTGGTAAAAATGTCTGACAAAAAATAGTTTCCCAACTTTACTTTTCCTCAAGAGCGCCCGCATTGTGTAACCGTCAAACAAAACCCACTGCACAGCGGACAGTTACGAGCCATAATCTTTATGCTGTCATTTACAGGGGCTTGATATGGGGTGCAGTTGTGTCGTGTTTTAATTATGAAAAAATAATGATTGGTTAGCCTTTAAAACCCAGAGCATTGTTTTTTTTTTTTTTTTGCATGATCATTTTGAATTTATATACTGGATATAAATATATATATATAAATAAAAAATGACCATGCAAAAAATGATAATATATATATATATATATATATATATATAATATAATATATATATATATATATATAATATAATATATATATATTTATATATATATATATTTTTTTTTTTATTTGTTATTTTTTTTGCATGATCATTTTTAATTTATATACTGTATATAAATATATATAAATTAAAAATGACCATGCAAAAAAAATAACAAATAAAAAAAAAAAAAAAAAAATATATATATATATATATATATATATATATATATGTATAGGGTCTATCTCCATCCATCTAGGAACCTCTGTAGTTCAATTCTGTATTCCCATTTTCGCAACCGTGGTAGGTCACTGGAGTACCTGGAGGAAACCCACCAAGCACAGTAAGAACATGCAAAGTCCATGCACACAGACCTTAAGATATTTTGATATAGTTTGATGGCTGAAGCTCTCCCCCGTTGACACACACTGGCAGGACTTTGGGCCTGGCGCTTGGTCATTGACCAATGCTGTTTTGCCATGCAGCATGGATCCGTTTTATGGGTTAAACTGGGAGGATCCACAATCAGGAACAAGGTAAACAAATGAGGCATAAAAACAAAAAGTACATTATAGTATTAAGACAACCTACTGTATTCCATTCAATAGATGTTCATAAAACAGGTCATGTTATGTTTAACTTGATTCTGGACTAATTAGAACAAATATGTGCCAGAACCTTTACTTAAGATAGGGGGTCCACCTGGCACAATACGTTTATAATGTGAATTATAATGCACTTCTTTGGCAAATTTCTGTACATGATCTTCAGGAAGCAATCAAACAGGCATCAAGTGACACCAGGGTACTGCAGATGTCTTTTTGCCAATCCGGATGCAGCAGGTTTTGGAGAATAAAAGCACTTCACACTAAATATTGATTGTTTTAGAGCAATTTTGCTGCATAAAATAAAAAATGATTCTTATTATCTTGGTGTTATTAGTCTAAAAAATTTCAAAATGTTATTAAAACATTTAATACTTTTGGCTGGTACTAACTAGGCTTGGGCAACTAACAGTGACCAACCATTTAAAAGGCACATTAACCCATAAGGAACACAAAACAGATGAACACGTTAGGGAGACAAATTGGTGGTATGAGAGGAGACTGGAGCAAAAAACAGGAATCAAAACAACAATACGGCAACTATATTTCACAGCCCTGTACCGTACAGAATACAGTGATGCTTTGGCATACGAACGGCAGAACATGCCAATTTCCTTTATTGTAGACATACAGTAGAATGCATAAATCAACTTCGTTATTGTTAAAGACCGAACTTTCCCTGAAGACGTGGGACACAATCCACGTTCTGCCTTGATTGGCACAGGTCCTTTAGCATCTGCCTGAGATTCACCATCTCATCAGGAAGTCGTGAGTTTGAATCCCGGAGATGCCAAGCCATCTGTGGCTAGGAGTCCATGAGAGCATTACTAGCCTGTTCTGCGGGTCAGAAGGAGGACACTGGTCTGTCCTGTCAATCAGAGCAATGCTACCCAATCAAAGATGCTGCATGAGGAGCAGTCTGGAAGGATGCAGTAGCTTTATGCATCACAGGATACACTTGATTGGCGAGATAGATCAGGCTAGTGGCTGGATATTGGAGAAGAATCAATTGAAAGATTAAACTGGGCACGAGTCCAGAAACATAATTAACATCGTGACACATATCATCAGAAACAACTTCTAATATCTGCTATGTGTTGATGGTGCCTGGAGTGTAACACTATATTAACTCTAAAAATACTAATTTAGTGATATAATTTGAAGACAAACTTAACGTATTAATGAACCAATCAAGTCGCTGTAATCAGGATGAGCAGCAGCATAACATGGGTGAAGAAGAAGAAAAAAAAACACTACTTGCCCTTGAGGGGAAACAATTCAGCCATCAGATTTCCACTTACTGAAGAGGGCAGAGTTGCAACGTGAGCTGAGTAGAATAAAATTTCATGGTACATTAGACTGTGTGAGGACTCACAGCTGCCAGCAGGTCTTCTCACCTTTAGCTGACGTAGTGAGTCTCTCGGGCTCTCTGACGCTCTCACACACACACACACACACACACTTGTACAGGATGCACAGGCAAAAATGTAGCCGTTAAATATCACTAGTTCTCAGCACGTGTAGCGGCTATTTTATCCCTTGTCATTAATCCCTTATATACCGTTATGCCCAGGGCTGTTTCTCGCTATAAGTGATATAAGCAGTTCCTTATGGCCCCCGAGCCTCCAAACAAATAAACACAAACAAAAAAGTAATGGTGCCTGATCGCAGTGGTTAAAACTAGCCCCCTAGTGTTTCTGATGGATTTGAAGTAGAGAGCCATGACAACCATGCTGGTAGTTTCTACCTCTAGGGGGCACACTGGCTGGGTAGGATGTACAGTAGGCTGTCATTTAGGGCCATCAAAACTTCAGAACCAACCCTGCTCATACCCCTGTTCCTCATCAAATATTCAGGATGAATGTACAGTAATTGTTCTTTAAAGTACAGCATAGATTATTTTTTTCATTCCCTTTTTTCTTTGTCAATAAATATGGAGCTGATCGAATAGATGGGATGTAATTTATGACTTTGTTTATTTGAGCACCTGTTTTACTGCCTTGCTTGTTTTATATCGTGTCATTTTCTTCGTTGTTTTTATTCGTCGTCGTTTTTCTTGTCAGTTTTATCTCAAGTCATTTTTCCTTGCTGGTTTTATTTCATAATTAGGTTATGTGTTCTTTAATCTCAGTGGGACGGATCAGCTCTTATCATTATTTTAATGTACAGGCAATAATAAAGTAGTCATGGTTTATAAGGTCACGCATGGTTTCAGGACAAAAGTTGATTATATGTAAAAGGTGCATTGAGTTGTCGCCATGTGATTAGTGTCCGGTAAGAGTATTTACCTTTTCCTTCCAACCAAAAGGTTCCTTAACTCCTGTTCAAGAGAATGGAATACTGTATGCCAATTTGTATTAAAGTTAGCTAATTTACATTTACATTTACATTTAGGCATTTGGCAGACGCTCTTATCCAGAGCGACTTACAAAAAGTGCTTTAATGTTTACATCATTGGATACATACTTACACTGGGTTAACCAGGTTAAGACTGGGTTAACACTGGGTTAGCTAATGTAGCTAGATAATCTGGTCCAGAGTTCTAAAGGTTCAAAACATAAAGGTCACTGTGATAAGGTTCCATGTAGAACTTTTACTTCTTCAACCAGAGAGATAAGGCGAGTTACCCTTTCAAGTCATCTAATCAAGATTGACTTGAATTAATAATCAACTAGTAACAATAGTAGTTGACCCCTCCCACTGAGGTTAACTGACAGGAGGACATATTATAAAAGACAACAGCCAAAGTTGATCATCTATCGACATGGTTCTCAAAGTGGATGTCTAATACCTATGGTTCTTAAAGTACATCCTCAATATGCATGATTGTCAAAGTACAGTAAATCTGCTAGATCTCAAAGATAGTATTGGTCATTTTCACCAAATATTCCTATGGTAGATATTAAATGTTCAGGATTCTCAAATAGGCTTCTTGATACCCCTGGTAGTTAGAGTGGGTCTTTTATATTTAAGGTTATTCAATTAGATCCTTCACATCAATTGTTCTCAAATTAAATCCTCCTTGCACATAGTATTCAAATATGAACCTCTATAACCATACATCTCAAAGAGATCATCTAAACCCTTGGCTCTCAAAGTATTTACAAATCTTCAATTCCTAGATCATCTAATCTATTTCTATTCTTTGTCTTCAAATTAGATACTGGTATCCCATAGTAGTTAGAGGAGATCATCTACACCAATGAAAAAGATCCTGCACACTCATTGTTCTTAAGTTAGAATCTTCCTGCACACCATTCTCAAAGTTTTACCCCCTCATATCTGTACTTCCTAAAGAGATTAACACCAACCCCCCGAAACTCAAAGTAGATTAAAAAATCTCAAAGTCCCCATGCCCATGGTAGTCAGAGTAGAGTCTCAACACTGATGACTATTGCGTAGATCCATTGTTCTCCAAATAGATCCTGCTTGGACATGGTTCTCAAACTTGACCATCTATATCAATACTTTGCAAAAGAGATCCTCTATACTGTACCCCTGGTAGAAAGAAGTAGATCTTCTATCCCCTTGGTCTTCAAAGAGATCCAGTAAATCCAATAAAGTAGATCTTCACAACCACTTCTATTAGGAAGAGCCTGTTAATTAGTTGATTAATTAAATCAGGTGTGCTGGGAGCTGAGAAAGCACTTAACTGCCGAGGGAAGTGGTCTTCCAGGACCTGTAGAGCTGTAGATATTCTACATTTATGGTAAATAAATTAGCTCCTCCACACCCAACTAGATCATCTGTGCCCATGATTATCAATTTAAAGCCTGTATAGACGTGATTCTCAAACTCCTCTATACTGTACCTATGGTTCTCTACATCAAACCAATAACAGTTCAAAGGAATACTGGAAAATCTCCAACCATCTATTCGTCTGTCCAAAATATACTGTTTAAAATAGTTTTTGGCATAACATATTTTACCTGGATTTAAGGGATTTATGTTTACACAGAAAGACATCACTGACTACAAGACATTTCAGAAGCTCCATTCAATAGTACTCTTCCAATCGTAATAATTATAAATGAACATGTCAACATGGCGCTTCCTATTGCGGGATTTTTCATCCAAAGTCAAACATGGCTTATCATGACTTGATTATGGCCCCCTACTGCCTAAGCTGATTTAGTACAAGTGTCAGAGATCGGTCGGTATATTTGAAATCGTCACTCTCGATCTACTTATTACTTAGCTCCTCTAATGCAAATGATGAGAAGGTGATAAACGGATATGGAGAGACATGAATGAGATAAGGTAGGAGAAAAAAAAAATCGACTGGATGTATTTTAAAAGAGACAGGCTCACAGTGGTGTTCTGGCAGAGGATTTACCACAGATCTCCAGGAGATATCAATTTCCTTTTCAGACACAGATGGCATATTTCTCTGGCTTTGGATATCTAAAGCCTCGTACGGTTATAAATTAAGCAGGAATTGCCTTTAACTGATGAGTGATGGATTAGCAAGTGTGAAGATCTGACAAATGAGCCGATGAAGCGATCAAAGAGAGTTATCAAGAAACTCCATTTTGTTCCGTCAGCTGCTCTCTCCCACCACCACCGGGTGTCTTGCTTGTCAGTCAGCAGTTGACGGCAAATCTCCAAGCAATGCCATTTTATGTGTTATCAGACTTTCTGAGCTTAGACAAGGCTGCCGTCTGTCTCGTCTCTCTCTCTCTCTCTCTCTGATGCCTCAAAAATATCCCGATCCAAAAGGAAGGAGTGTGTGCGTTTTCGTGTGTCTGAGAGTGTCTGAGTGTGAATGCCAGTCACTGTGTGTGTGAAATGGCAGGTGACTGAGTTTAAGCCAGAGTGAAAGCCATTGTTTATGTGGATGCAGATGTTATCAGATCTCATGAGCTAGAACTGCCACTGTGGTCTCCTCCAGGTGGCTTAGCCAAGAAATAAACAAGCAGTGCTTCTCTTTTAATCTCCTAAAGGCCAGACTGAGCACTTAACACAAGAAGATAAGCAAGCTTTCGCTGCTGATAGCATCGCCCTCTCGTCTTTCAGACATTACCAACTTGCTTGATTTAAAGGGAAAGTATTAAAATGATGCCATGAGCTGCCCAGGCTTTTCCCCTCGTACACTGACCCCTGTCTTTCTCCTTCTTGTCTCCACCAGAAGTCTTCATGGGAATATCTGTCATAATGCACATGCAACCAGAACGGTACAAAACTAATAAAGCTTCTTTTATCTGCAGGCTGCACTTTGATGAGATGTGTTATGTGCCAGGAATAATCAGGATTCGTTTTCTACTGCCGATGTCCATGTAGGAAACACAGTAGTCACAGACGGACGTGATCTGCAACTTGCCCTGGCTGCATATTTACAGTAATAGAAAACTGGGAAAATGGCAGGCACCCGGGTTATTCGGTCCTTTAGCGGATTTGATCGCTGTTCAAACAGGCGGCTGGAGCTGCGCGCAAATGACTTTGACCTTAGCGTATGGGACTAATTAAAGGCTGCTGTCAGCCTTGACACGGTGAGGTTTTTTTTTGTTGATCAATGACAGCACTGAGCACAGCAGCATCCGTGATTTATTTCGGACAAGTTTTAAAAGCGGAAGTTCCTTTATGGGCTTTGATAATGGCACAATGCTATCAAAACAAGCTTTAAATTCTCTAACTTGGCCATTCGTGTGCTACAGGTTGGCAAGGGTGAAATACTCAGGGTTGGGTGGGAATTAAAAAAAAAACAGCAACTTGACTGTGGTTGTTGAAGGGATTTTAAATCAAACTGACTGTAAGTCAAAATATATTATGTTTTTTTCTGCATATCATAAGAAAAAAATAATAATAAACTATGGACATCACATCTGGTTATTATATTTAAAATCAAATAAGTAAATAATAGTACTAACTAGAGATGGGGGGGGGATCAATTAGGTTGCAATTTATGATTCTTTGTGGCAATTCATACAGTTTATCGCCACTCTGACTCCAAAATCGATTTTTAAAAATAAATTTTGAATTTATATATGCTTACATTTAAGGTTGTAAAATGTTGCCATTCCTCTATGATCCTACAGGGGGCGAGGTCTAAACTATTCATATGGCACAGCATTCTGTGTGGTAGGAGCAAATGATTTGCTAAGTTTGTTTAGAATTGTAAGATAATAAATAAGTAGACAAATATACAGTATAAGGTGGCACAATAGCTTATTAGTTAGCTCTGTCGTCTCGCAGCTCTAGGGTCGAGAGTTTGATTCCCGCCTCTTCCCCTTTTAGTCTAACATGCGACAACCACCTCAAACCTGCTGAAAGCATTTTCTTATGTTTTTGGTAGAAAATGCTAAATGCTAATGACTAATGCTAACGTATTTAATAAACTTATACAGGGGTGTGCAAAGATAGCGTGTGGTGGCACTGGGCGGTATACATCAAAGGGCTGGTTCATAAGTTTGAATCTTTGTTAATGGTCAGTTTATTGGGGCGGCAGATTTCTCTCTTCTGCAAATTACGCCCCTGCAGGCTGCTGTATATGGTTGATTGCTTGGGCATTTAACATCCATGCCAAAATGTCCATCTAGGTTTCTGCTTCATATGGTGTAATACTCGGGTTCTACTGCAAATCAATGCGCTACTGCGAAACCATCTGGATCATTTTACTTCCTATATTCGGGCTAGTTTTTCATTCCACTTAAGGCCCACACCAATTTGTCACGGCAGAGGAGCCTGAACTGCTGAGATAATAGGTTTGGGTATCATTGCAGGATCTTGGACTTTGTTTGCTATGCCTTATTGAATCATAATTAGGAGACCGAGCAAAGCATAGCATGCTCAGGAGAAGAAGAAGAAAACGGTGGCTGAGCTTCCATTAATTGCCATCGATCACGGCTCTCACTCCGGGGCATGCCGGGGACTCTAAAAACACACTTTTCTGGGTTGCACCGAAACTCTGGAAGTGTTAACTTGATGCCTGTAAAGTCTACTAAGTCTTACTGTGAGAATGTTAAGTAACGTTCTCCTTAAAACCTTTCCTTCATTCTTTCATCTTCAGTAACCGGATTATGCTGGAGGCTTTTACAAGAACATTAAGTGCAAGGCCGGTAATACATCATGGATGGGAAGCTACGCCACTGAAGGGCTGAAAACCCCTATCTGTAATTGTTATTATGATTCCATGACAGGACCAGAGATTAGTGGCTATCAAAAGAATTGAAATCAACGCATGCTGCGATATATTGCTCCTTCCGAAAAAAAAAAGGTACTAAAAACAACTTCCATTGAACTATTGAGGATAAAGCAGTTGCTTCTACTCATCATAATGTCTATAAGTCCAGCATGTCTTCTGAATTGTTCAGTGCTACAGGATAAAACGTCACGGGGATTGTACCTTGCTCATTCATGGTCTCTACCGCTTTATCCTGTATACAGGTTCGCGGGGGCCTGGAGCTTATCCCAGGAGACAGGCGAGGTACACCCTGGACAGGGAGGCAATCCACTACAGGGCACACACACACACATACACACTTGTTCATTCACCACTACAGGCCATTTGAGAATGCCAATTAGCCTAATCTGCTTGTCTTTGAATAGGGGAGGAAACCGGAGTATCCGGAGGAAACCCACCAAGCACTTTGAGAACATGCAAAGACTCCAGGCTCAAATGTTAACTTAATCCCATCTGGGTTGGTCTAAGGTCCAACTCTGAGATCCTTATCTCATCGTACAACCCTGAGGTGATATCATCTTGTGTTTTTGAGACCCAAAAAACTCTACAATGCACTTGATTGATCATAATGTACCATAAAGCGTACCGAATATTCAGTGATCTTAGTAAGAGGACCGAGAAGGTTTTTCTTTTTCTTTTTTGGAAAGTATTAAAGCGGTTTTGGAAACCCTTTCTAGAAGGTAAACCCTTTGTTTCATGGTTTTGCATAGAAATTAATTGAACCTTAAAAGGACATCCTGGGACTGGGTGAATGAGGCACAGTAACAAGTAACTTCACAAAAATCCTCAGAACATATTTGTAACTGGGTTTTCAGGGTTTTGTTGCACATAAACCAGTCTGCTAATCCATTTTTTTTGATGGTTTGTTTTTTTGAAGCCCTTAATTAAATGTAAATCTACTGTTTTTGGATTTTGTATGGAATCTTGAAAAATTCAAGGAAGCCTTGTTTCTTAGAGTGCAGGGAAAGCAATCAGTGAAAATGACCAATGTTATTGATGGATTTGATTACTCTCTCTTCATTGAATCTACTTCACTCACATGTTCTTATCATGTAAAGGCTAATGCAGATGAATACCACTTAGCAATTAGGTATTGACAGCTGGAATTAAGGCTTCCACACATAAAGGCCTCGCTGCTAGCCTCCTCCTCTCCCTCTCTGTCTCTGTCTCTGGGGAATCAATGACCCATAAGCTTAGTTAAAGATGTGGCTTCACATCAATAAATAAACCCAAAGTACATGGACTCTACATCACTGCCAATCTCAGCCAATGGTCACTTGAGGCGAAGTGAGGGGGAGGAAATGGACAGGATGTGCTTCAGCCCCACCGAGGATGATGATGAATGGGAGGAGGAAGGGGCGAAAGTGGCGGATGCAGCTGGTGTCGTCCTCTTGGGCACAATGACACTGATCATCAGTCAAGGCCTATCAGAAAGAGCAGTGCGAGTTTTATGAAGGATCACTCTCACTATGGGTGTGTAGTCGATCAATATTCGACCACAGAACAGCCGGCGTAGAGATTAAACCACAGGAACGCTTTCCTAACAAGCTAACAAAGCAACTAGAGGCTTTGAAGTTGTTTATGTGGGTGTACAGCGTGGAAAGACTTCATCCAACCATGCCCGCTTTGGTGTAGTATTCTGTATAATGCTCCCTCTGTGCGCTTTGGTCTTCCATAGATTGGATCGGTTTTGCTTTTTTTATTATAGCATTTCCAAGTCATTTATTTATATCTTAGTATTTATGACGTGCTGCTTTCAAATAAAGAGTCGAATGTCAAATTGCAAAAGCCTGTTAGGCCCATATAATTAATAATTCATGATTTGTAGTACAAGATCACTTCTGTTGTAACAAATTACTGTAAATGCGGACTAGTATAGCAGATGTTAGATGTGGGCAATTATGGATATGGTGAAGTTTTTATGGTTATATTATTTATTAAAAAATCCATCAATCTTGTGAGAAAGCTTGGTGCACAGTGAAGGGAACATCTTGAATGGGGGCCAACCCTTCACAGGGCACAAGCACTGATCGCATACTGTAATATGGCAATATAAAAATGACATGTCTTTCAACAGAGGAAGGAAACAGGTGAACCCAGAAGGAAACATGCAGGGAACATAAAGGAGGGGTGATTGGTCTATCTTTAATTACAAATGGTGTTCAAGTCAAACCGGTACTTTTTAATTGTGCGGAATAACAGAACACAGTTATGAGAGTTAGAAACTCCCTTTATTTCTCTTTATAATCCTCTGCTACACTAATGCACTTATCCTAGCATTTCCTTAGTGCTTGGACACCATCAATGTAGAAAATCTTCTTAGTACAACGCTGAAACGCTGGCCTCCCAGGAACTCCTTTAATGACTCGAACATGTAGAAATGTCTTGGAATGAGGTCTGGATGTAAGTGTCTACAAGTCTACAAGTCTACAGTCTTCAGTCTACAAGTTCCGGTTTGACTTGAACATCCTTCATACCAAAATTGAAATGATTATTATTTTATCTAAAAAGAATCATCGTCTATATGGTCGCATTACAGTATCTTCGCATTGCATCAGTCTACATAACAACACTCCATCATCGATTTGTCTCCCCCTGGATGCCCCCAAGTCATCTTACCTTTTACCTATAACAGCGAGCCAACCCTAATAGGTGGTCAATGCTTTGTTTTCTGAACATCTCAGCTCATAATTGAAGTATTCACTCCCACATGTTGGTGGCCTCCTCTAGAGATGAAGCTGGATGTAGCGTATAAATGCAGCTCTCACTAACACTGGCCTGCAGGCAGAGCTGTGATATTAAAACTGTGGTAGTCATGATTTCCAGCGCTTTATCTAATTCAGGCAGGATATGAGCAAATGCACTGGAAAAAAAAATCGAGTAAGGGAGGGGTTCACGAAGGAAAACAGAGGAGACGTTGAGAGAGAAAGAACGACGGAGAGAACAGAGAGGGTGAGCAAGAGAGAAAGTGAGTTTGGCAACCTGCTGTTTCTCTCTCTCTCTCTCTCTCTGTGCTTTTCTAATGAGATGTGGTCCGTCCTGCTACTGCTGCTCTCCTTTAGCCAGCTCCGCTGAGACTAAAACACACAGATGGCTCACTCTATAAAATGTCTGCATCAGCCCTTATCGTGCCTCTGAAATCCATGGCAGCGTTTGTGAAGCACTGTCTGGATTTTAGAAGAACGACTCTAGGCACGCATACCAGCAAGAGATGCCCAGATTACCAGCAAAGCATGGATTATCTTTTTCATTTTCTTTTTCAGACCTTGTATTGGCTACGTCTTCTTTGTTATTCATAAAAGTAGTTATATGGTATTCAAAAAGACTCTGGCCTTTATATATTTAATCCAAAATCAAAAGGATAATCCTGTCTTAGTGATAATGCACCAAAAGCACAATATTTGTATGGTTTGTCTTTAAAAAGGTATCTTCAAACAAAAAGTTCAAGCAAGCCATCTAAATCATATGTGTGCGTATAGAGTGTTATGCATAATCTCGCACTGCTGGTAAAGAAGGTCATCTATTATTTGATCTGAAGTCCTCTGGGAGTCGCAGAAACACTAGGGGGCAAGCTTGAGCTTTTCTTATCGACAGGATTAAGGAGAGAGAGAGAGATCATCGGAGAACCCTATTAATATACCCTGCCTCTCTATCTCTCCTTTCAGAGCTCTTCTTTCTCTCGTTTCAGCTCATGCTTCAGCTACATCAGTCTTGCCACTCATCCTTAGTGCTCTTCTTGATGTCCAGTACACATAACCTTTCTCACCTGTCTGTCTTCATTTTTGTTCCACCAGACTTGGTTTTCTTTCTACTCAACTTAAAAAAAAAAAAAAAAATGCATCACGATGCAAAACATGTACATACGCCGCTACCTACTTGCATTAATGTTTGTGCCGGCCTGATTCGAACATTCAGGCTCTGGGCTGGCGTCGCATCCTGAGGGATTCTCGGCTTATTTTGTTCAGCCTACATTTAGCTTAACTTGTACCTGTGCCACATGAGCTCTACGACAGTCCCTGGCGTTAAGGGACTTCCTGTCACAACCACAGGAACTTGCAAAGCAGATGGAAGGCTGGAGGAAGAAAGAAAAAAACCTGCTCTCAAGTTCTCTTTATGCCCCCCCCTCCTTCATGGTTCTATTAGAAATCCATTTGGAAACTTTCAGCTCTACTGGACTGAGGAATCAGTTTCCAAGTGTAACCAAGTCCATGTTGATAAATATGTCTGGAGTTTGTTTAAGATGGATCATTCATATAACCAGAGGCTATTTCCAAGACATACTTTAATCCATATTTTTAAATCCATAAAGCCTCTGGTAAAACGGATAAATTAAAATCCATGCTATTAAATGATAAATGGAATGTTAGAAAGTCAAATCTACACTTTGTTTTATTCCCCAAACATGCTGGCAAGAGCGTACCAAATCATCACTGGGTGCGTCGTGCTCTTTTGGTTAAACCGACACACCCAGCTGGAACCCTAATGTTCCATGAGCGCTGGACAAATTTCCTTTTCAAAGTTGGGATGACTTTAATAAAATGATGTTGAGATAACATTGAATGAATGACCTAAATGCAACCTTGAAACTATGTAAATTTTGACCTTTATTTGGAGCATTTATGCCAGGCATTGGCGGTATTGGTGGCTTACCATGTGGGAGCTTGGGTTCGAGTCCCAGCCAATAACCAAACCCAAGTCACTGGATGAAGTTCCAGCCCCAAGTCCAGATAAAATGGGTATGGGAAGGCTGGGTCAGGACGGGTATTCGGCGTAAAACCCGTGGCAACATCCATTCACACACACATCCATGGTCCCTTAAGTTTCTCCCTTAAGGTTTAAGGGGAGGCAAGGGGGAAACCCCACCCTACCCCCCCCCCTCCGAGATAACAATAGGAAGAAACCTTGAGAAGAACCAGACTCAACTGGGGCCCCATCATCATTTGGCTAATACGAGGTTTAGAATTCCGATCAGAGATTGGGACGGACACAACAGCTTCCTGCTATTTTATGTTGTAATGCTACCTAGATTAACTGTTTCATTGTCTTTCATATTGCCATGAGGATATTGGCATCTTAGCTCCCAAATTACTTAAAAGTAACATGCTTCGCTTTCAAGGAAACAAATCTCAGCAGCGTTAAGCTGTTCGAATTCAGTGCTGTTGTTCAATATTTTTTTACTGCTCATTGCTACATATTTGCCTTTACTCATACTAATAGTATGTTACCTAGTGCAATGCCCAGTGTTGTGCATGCAGTGCTCATGCCACAGTGACTGAAGTTCAGGGGTCATTCGTCCAACGTTATTCAGTCATTCAAACATTCCTGGCCAAAATTGAAAAAAAAAACACACTCCCAGGGTCAGACGACATGACTATATTAAAATAACTATAATACCAGATGTTATTTTAATTAGTATTTGAATTTAGCTATTTGTCACATGTACATTACCACACGGTAAAATCCATCCTCCACATATACTGTACCAGTTAGGCAGCTGGAATCTGAGAGGATACAGGGTCTTACTTTAGGGCTCAACAGTGGCAGTTTGGCAATAATAGAGCTTGAACCAATGATCTTTCGGTCCATCACCCATAGCATTAACCATTTGAGCCACCGCTACACCGCTTCACATCTAATGCTTAGTCAGTTTGAGTCGTCCCCTGGTGTGCTTCCCCTTCTAATCAGATTTTTTTAGGCATTAGCATTCTTTTTCTTTGTTGTTCATTTAATTCTGATCATTACAGTGTAAACCAAACCACACCACGTATCCATTTTGCTTGGATTCAATCTCTGAAAATGGACTGCATGGTATGAATGCGCTCGTTAAGTATCCATATTAAGTGAAATAAGACCTCTTTTGGAAATCAGTGTTAATTCGTGTTTACATAAAGGCATATGAGTTCTGACAAACAGAACCAGGACCACATGGGAGGTGCTATATTTCAAAGCATGTATGAAAACTGAGAAGAGATGCTTGGGGGGGGTAAAGCAAGCAAATTTCTCAGCTTGCAGCAGCATTAGTAGTTTAGTAGAGCTCTTAAACCTGGCCACCCTGAGAGAGCATGACTTTGTGCAGAGAAGTTTAAAAGCACGCAAACCTAATTAAGAAACACTGGAGAACGATCACAGGGCCATTAAACAAGCAGTGTTGGGAAGAGCTGATAGCAGGGGCAGAGCAATGACACAGGGCGATTTTAATGACTCATACCCGGGCTGTTTTTCAGTAACAGCTTCAGCATTACTCTAGCCTCATACTCCTCATGTGCTGGAGGGCCCATTAGTAATGGAAAAATATATAGATCTCATTGAAAATGGCTGATGCTCAAAGCTTTTAGATAACTTCTTATGCCACTTTGCGGCACTTTCATGGCTTCCCAAACGTTCGAGTTGCAAATCATTACTGTAGGAAAGAAATGCTTATGGCCAAAAAAAAAAAAAAAAAAAAAGTAAGCAGACATTTTGAAAGATTTGAGAGTTTTATTAGCTCCCAGACAGTGTGTACTGACACACTGAACACTGCAGGACTGTCTCAAATTAGCCGGCCTGTCCCTGACGATGCTAAGCAGTTCTCCCGATTCAGCGCTTTCTGGAAATGTCTTTTGTCAGGTGCGGCAGGCGGAGGTGATCACAGCTAATGGCTTCGTAAGCAGAAATCTGCCGTGTCTTGTCTTTGTCCGTGAATCGGGTTGCGACGGTGATATTGTCGCTTTTCACCGTATCCTTTCTGAAACCGCGAGGTGGGGAAAACAAAGGGAAAAGTAAACAAGTAAGAAAATAGGCCTTTGGAACAGCATCGGGAGCAACAAAAGGTGTGCGAGAAAGAAAATAATATTGATTTAGGACAGAGGAGAAGATACGACGAGGGACAGAGGGAGATCAATATTGTGGGGATAACCAGGTGGGGGATAGAAAAAGAGAGAGAGAGAGAGAGAGAGAACCGAAGACAATATGCAGTGAATAAATTACCTTATCCACCTCAGCCTTGTCCTGGTGTGTGTTCTCTGGCCTAATGATCTCTCCAGCACGCTAGTCATGCTTAGCGATGTCTGAAGCACTGCTACATGTAAAAGCCACTTAGCTGAAGCGTGAAGGCTAATTACCTATGTTAAGGATAAACCATGCTTCTTCTTCTTCTTCTTTCTTCATCTACTTTACCTCTCAGTTTAATTCGATGATGCGTCATCTATTGGTGCAGATACTGGCTTTTCATAACACGCACCCCACTAAGACACCTTTCTCTGAAGTTGATAACGGCTGATCGGAACATGGAAGACTGTTGCTGCGTGTCGAAAGCTCTCATTAGCGCCACAACAAAGCGAAAGCTCGAGTCAGCTGGGTCATTACACCAAATTGTTCAAAAGGTCCATTTCAAGAGGAATCTTTTTACTCGGTAGGTAATTAGCACTCATAGTCTAGAAGCTAGGATTAGCAAGTCCTACGCAGACGGAGCTGCCATTTTGCAGCATGCCTAGAGGTAGCATTAAACAGTAAGTCTACTGTACAGAATCCTTTACTGCATGATTTCCACATATTTTATAAAGAGTATTATCTTATACAGTATAGACGGTGTTACAGTGATATAGCGGTTAGCACGGCGATCTCTCACCTGCAGGGTCAAGGGTTTCATTCCAGCTTCTCCGATCCTCAAAACAACTGTCCATCTAAATATATGATATAACATTTTTTAATAAGCCATCCAAATTTGAAACAAAATATAAACATTTGTTCAAAGTATTCTTTCTCTTTCTCTCTCTCTCTCTTGTATTAGAGTAGCATTTAGCTGTAAAGTCTAACAGCTTACTGCTACGGATTTAGCATTAGCATAATGTATGCTCATATCTTTCTCTAAAAGGTGGTGTGTAAGAGCACAATTTAAAACTGGATTAGAGTTGACACAGTTTACATTCGAGTCCCTCTTGTGGATGTCGATAAGATGTGCAAAAATTTATTAGCTTAGCCTCTTTGGAAGCAAATCAGAGGCGATAAAAGAAAAAAAAAACAGCTGTGGTAGTAGGAGAAAAACAGCAGAGCAGGCACAAATCAAATTAGCTAGTTAACTTGAATAGAAAAATATGCTAGAAAGTACAGTAATCGTATGCTAGTATGCATTTGTTAGAGGTGGCACGATGGTGTAGTGTTCAGCACTATTGCCTCGCACCGTCATGGTCTGGGTTCGATTCCCATCTCGCAGTCTGTGTGCATGGACTTTGCATGTTCTCCCTGTGCTTGGTGTGTTTCCTCCCGGTACTCTGGTTGCCTCCCATAGTCCAAAGACTTGCAGATTAGGTTAACTGCCGTTCCCAGATTGCCTTTAGGTTGTGAATGTGTTTGTGTATCGAAGGATTGATACCCTGTCCAGGGTGTACCCCGCCTTGTACTTTAAGTCTCCTGGGATAGGCTCCAGGCCCCCCGCAACCCTGTAAACAGGATAAAGCGGTATAGACCATAAGTGAGTGAGTGTTTTTGGTAGTTGCTTGAAGCAAACAAACTTTAAATTCATTGGAACAAAGTTTGGGGACATGACCGCTACTTTTTGCCACTTTGCTCTTGACTGTCTACAGATTTATACGTTTGCCTATAATACCTGGAAATACAATTCATTACATGGCAGATAAGCAATCAAACCCCAAATCATCCCTCTCCATGACATGGTTATGTTCTCCCAGAGAATATTTTCTCTTATCTGAAGCCTAGGTGGTGGCACCTTCCACGTAAACCCCTCATCCTTTTAGCGAGGCGTGTGTATACAAGAGCGTGGATCGACCTCCCTCTATGTTTTACTGTCAGACAGGAGATAAAAGCCTGGCTGATAAGCTCCCTGCATCAGGGAGAGCGAAGAGCAGAGTTGTGACCTTTAAGAGAAAGAGGGAGTGATCCATAGTGAGGGTACATATAGGACGAGCACTTATCAGGCACTGCGACTGAGAAGCAGGGCGAGGCGATGACAAAAAACGAAGCATGCAATAGAGAGCGAGAGAGTGAGATCGAGAAATTTGGAGGTGAAACACAGGGGAGGACAGATGAGATACGGAAAAAAGTAGTGAAGCAAGAAAGATTAGAATGGATGAAGAAAAATTTCACAGATTTTAAAAAGGACAGCCAAGGGGAATAGAATGAAAGGGTGGAGTAGAGGAGCTCGGGGTGAGCCTTGGCTTTCTGGTCGTCAATTCCTCCTTTCTCAATGCCTGCACTAAATCTGTCTCGGTGCAGCGGAGAGAGCTTTATCTGAATGGCCCAGCATGGTGGAACACAGGCAGGTGCTAAATAATGCAGATGCTGTTATTAATTTTAGCAAGGACTGATTAGCTTTCCGTACTGGGAACTCAAGGAGCAGTGGTATGACCTTTAAAAGGAAATGGTGCTCTGTATATCGTATGCTTTAAGACCATTTACAGGGAACTAAACGACCATTGAGATTTCTATTTCAGCGGGAGCCACAAGGCAATTCCTGGCATGTTCCATCAATAAAGCTGACATGCACATATACTTGTAATATTAAGCTCTTGAACCTTGTTAACCTTCATCACAACTACATTAGGGGACCTCTTAAAATTCATGGGTGTTCAGAACTTGGATATTTGTAGACAGTCTGTTAAACAAGGTTGTAGGACAAATAAGTAAAAGAAGAAGATAGAAGTAGAAAGGTGGAAAGAAGAACCAGGGTGGAATTGGAAGTTCTATACTGTAGTTCCTGGGAGGCCAGCGTTTCAGACGTGAAGCAGGCAGTCCGATACTGGCTCTGGCGTAATGAGAAAACTTTGTGCCTTGTTGGGATCCAGGCACTAGTGAAACACTGAGATAAGTGCATATAGAGATTTTTTTTTATTTCTTTACACATCTGAGCAGTTGAGGGTTAAGGGCCTTGCTCAAGGGCCCAACAGTGGCAACTTGGTGGTTGTGGGGTTTGAATCTGGGATTTTCCGAACCGTAGTCCAATGCCTTAACCACTGAGCTAACCCTGGCCCTTGGACTTCTTGTTTGCAAATTAGCCAATCTGAATACTAAAGGTGGGGTCAAAGGTGAAAAGCCTTGATGTTTCTATTCCCATTCACTACATCTGACCCCAGGCTCTTATAGAGCAAAGGCCATTGCTAGCTATAAGAAGTCCCTTGGGATCTCTGAGCCACCAGGAGCCATGTAACACTGACAGCTGAAAATAATGGCTACCAACAAGGGGACTCCAAAGTGCAATTATTAGACACTGTCTCACAGTGACACCAATTAGACCAAGTCAAGCAAAATTGATGCGTTTGGTTTGTTTGCTATTTGGTTGGGTTTCACAAAGCACAGAGGTGTGTGGAGCTGAAATCATAAAGAAATAAAATACACTACCTTGCCAAAAATGATTGATTAGAAAGAGACAAATGTTGCATTGTAAAAACAAACAACAACAACAAGAACAAAAATCTAAATAATAATCAGCATTTAAATCATTGCTATAGTAAAAGTAAGAGCACTTCCATCTACATCTACACAATGTGACAAGAACTAACAGGATTGGGATGGAACAGCTGTGTGTCCATAAGAAAACCACTTGTTAGTAAGAATAATCAAAAAAAAAAATAAAAGGCTTTAGTTGCTAAGGAGGATAATGATTGGACTTTGGAGTGATGGAAAGAGGTCATGTGGTCTGATGAGTCCAGATTGAGCCTGTTCCAGAGCAATGTGTGCATCAGCGTAAGAAGCGATGCACCCATCATGCATAGTGTCCACTGTTATGATCCGGGGTTGCTTCACCTGGTCAGGTCTAGACTCTACGTTATGCAAAGTCCTGAATGTACTGAATGACCAGGTTATCACATCTCTGGAGTTTTTCTTCCCTGATGGCATGGCCATATTCCAAGACTCAAATAAAGAGTGAAGGAGTTGTTTTTTGGCCGAGCAGTGTAATAAAACCCAATAAAAGTGTGATGTGTAATTTGTTGTCTCCTGCAGATGAGTTGATTTGCAGTTACCTAACAGTTGACTTTAAAGTGAATCAAGACCACCTCGCTCCAAAGCGTAATTGGATTCTATTCAAAAGTGTAGGAAAAGCACCAGACTTTTACTTTGCTATAACAAATTGGATTATTACTGTTCACATTCACGAGGCTTGGCCTGCTGCTGCATCTCTTTAACCCCTCACTCCATAGCATGAGACTCAGAGGGGGTCTTGTTCAGGCTGATTTGCCTTGTAATCGTCGGCTTACAGCGCAGACAGCAGCGAACATCTAACAGGAGACAGATGGTCCTGCCTCTCACGTCCTTCTCTGGGAGGGATCTACACTCGATACACACTTGATAGAATTGAAGTGCTTGGACTTTTAAGCCTCCTGCTGTCTCGTTGTCACTTCTGCACTTTTTTTCCCCTCATGGCTCTTTCTTCCTGTTGGTGGCTTACTGTCTGTATTTCGTCCCCTTGTTATAGCAGCTATGCTTACGCCGTCGTCTTTTTTTTCCTCCTCCTTTCTTAGCTATCCCCTGCTCTCCCGCTGTGCTCTACAATCTCTCCTCTTCAGTCCTTAATTCTCTCTCGTCTCGCCTCGGAGTGGTAATAGTGCAGAAAGGGCATTGTTTTGATTTGTTCGACTCATTTTCCGCGCTCTGTTTTTTTTTTTCGGAACTTTTTAAGAACAGTGAGGGGAAGCCAATTTAACCAAGGACGTTACTATAAATCCCAAGACGTTGACTGTTTCGTCAAAAGCATGATTGTGGGAAAATGCAAATTCATAAAAAATAAATAAATAAAGAAGACCGTAAAGCTTTAGAGGTGATGCAATTGCGTGATAGACCTTCTGCTCCCAGTGGTGCTAACATGGCTAATAAGAAAATGCCAGCCGGCAGAGAGAGAGAGAGAGAGAGAGATAGAGAGAGAGAAAAGCAGTGTCAGTCGATGCAGTGCCTGTCTTTTTTAAGATAAAAAAGCTACAATAAAAAAGCAGAAAAGCATAGTTTTCCAGGGGTCTCCCATATCGTGGTAGTCAAGCTGAATCCTATGTAGTGGAGCTCACACTGCAGATTAACCTCCATCAGTGCTCATCTTACAAAACAATGCACTCTGTAAGATCCCCGTTATCAAGAAATCTAAGCTTTCCCAGCGTTAACCACAGATGCAGAAAATAGTCCACCGTTCGCTCCGGCCGTAATGCGTTTCATAGACTGTTTAGAGCTGAAAAGAGATAAAAGAGGGAGCCTTTTCTTTTTTTTTTTTCAGGTCAATTTGTCTCCGGGGTGTTTACACATGCTAAATAGAGAGAGAGAGAGAGAGAGAGATCAGTGAGAATCTGGTGTGAAAGAACGGAGGTTGATGCACTGTGTGGGTTAGAGTATGCATCGGCTAAATCCTACGCAGATCCTCGACTGGGAAATAACCCAGGTCTGAGAAACACTAACTGAGGCCAGATTTCCTGTTTATTTGAATCCCTTCACTCATTTTTAATATCGCTGTTTGTTTCAGTTCGGATTCAGCATGAGGTCGAATTCGTGACATAAGAAAGCGTAAGTGGAAATCGAGTTCCTGTGTATGGCTGGATTAATGACATGTTTAAATTTTTATTTTTTTGTAGCAGCCTATTTTTCCTGTAAAAACAAAAAACCAAAAAAAAAAAACAATAAAGTACTCATGATTTTCCTCTGCATGCTAAATTTCTATAAATTCCCTCATCTCCTTTTTCTTCACAAGCTGCCTAGAACTCCAGCCCAAGTTTTACAGTTACACAATCACTCCTCATGTCATTCTCAGCCCAACTCCATCCCTGGGGTAGGGGTAGCTTAGTGGTTAAGGTGTTGGAGCCCCTGATAGGAAGGAAGGTCACTGGTTCAAACCCAAACATCACCATGTTACCACTGTCGGGCCCTTGAGCAAGGCCCTTAACCCCTCAGCTGGTCAGATTTATAACGAGATAAAAATGTAAGCCGCTCTAGATAAGGGCGTCAGCCAAATGCTTAAAAGTAAATGAGTTTAATGAACTGGAGTATCGCAGTCGGGAGGAACCAGCCATGTCAAAACACAAAGCGGCTAACAGCCGGTAAACAAAACCAAGATGTTCAAAATATCAGCATGTCAAACACTTTTATGATCTATCTGAATTAGCAATGTGATGGAAATCAGGTGTTGTAGCAATGGGTTGGTGTTCTGATGATAGTGACCCCTGGTGGTGTGGACTGGGATTGTCAGGTCAGGTTACTTTATTGTGAGAGTCTTGGGTGACCAGATTTATGATTATTGTATATCAGGAGGTACAAATCCTTTTAATCCACGTAAGATGAAAAGACATTTTGCCATGTTTATAGTATAGTATAGTAGTAGTCCAATGGTACTTACTATCATATAGTACATGTAGCACTAGGATACGTGGTTCTATAATGCATACAGTAGTTGTACCCTGTGCAGTAGTATGGCATTATGGAACATGTAGCAGGATGCTGTCAAAATATATATGTCTATATATCATAATGGTAATATTTATATAGTATGGCACAATTGTATGTATTTATGTATCTTTAAATAAATACCATAGAGTACCAATTTACAGTGCACTCAAAAATTCAGATGTACTTTGGTACAAACCATAATGCTACCATGGTACCCACCTAGTCTGGTACTCTACAAAGTCCCATGGTGGTCACCATGGTAATGTCTTCAGTGCCACAGTAAAACTATGGTACAGTATATATTATGGGATGCACTGTAATTTACCATAATACACTATAATACATACTATAGTAAAACTTCTTATGGGGAATATCAACTAAAGTAATGGTGGGAGCTTGGGTGTAAACTGTTTATGTGAACATCAGTTTCTGGTTCCAAATGCAAGGCCAAAAACATTTCAAATGTTTTTTCCTGCTCAAGTTTAAAAATTTCCCAGTTTCCCCATGATTGCAACAGTTCCTGTATAAATACTAATAAATTCTTATTTGACTATGTATTCTAAATATTGTAATGACTAAATATTATTGCATGTTCCATAACAATCCACAAACATGCAATACAGAATATGTCACATCATTTCAGCTTGCATACTGTACAGTATCACATGCCAGTTTTGTTCCCCCTTAAGTCTTATTATTCAGATTTACATGTACAGCTTTTGGCAGACACTCTTATATAGAGTGACTTAAATTAATCCCATTTATGTAACTGAGCAGCTCAGGGTTAAGGGTCTTGCTCAAGGGCCCACCAGTTGCAGGTTGGCAGTGCTGGGATTTGAACTCACAACCTTTTGATCTGAGGTCAAATTAAATGCTGCTGGTTTAGTAGTGATGATAAGAAACTCGAAGTGAAGATGATCCTTTCTCAGCAAGAGCTGACACCAGGCTGACCTCCGGTGAAGCACCAGATGCGTGCAGTAGTGTTTTAATAAAAGAAAAAGAAAAAGAAAAGTGCATTGTTTAAAAAAAAAAAAAAAAAAAAAAACCCTGTGAGGGACTAAAACTTGGAACAACGTATGAGATATCAGGTATCTGTTTATTTACATCCCACTTGAGTTAAAGTAACAGATACCATCTATAGGTCAAAGGTGGAGTCTCATATGAACAGTGTGCGCTAATATATACGGCAATGCAGCTCGGAAAGTCTTACGTTCTGTTGTAAACATTATCTAAATGTAATTCTATCCATATTGAGTATGATGGACTGGAGCATGGAAGGCACATTTTCACTCTTTCGATCATTTTCTATACCGCTTATCCTGTGTCGCAGGAGCCCTGGAGCCTCTCCAAGGGGACTCAGGGCACAAGGCAGGATGCACTCTGGTTGGTTACTCAAACACTATGGGCAATTCGTAAATGCTAGTTAGTTTAATCCAGATGAAACTGAAGTACCAGGAGAAAACGCAATTCAAACATGCGGATGGTGGCGGTATATCTGAGTCAGGGTAAAAACAAATGTACTGTACACTTATAGTTGTTTTTAGCCCAGTTCAGTACAATATTTGTTAATGATTAAATCTTAGTTTTGCTGTAAACCACATTTATGTATAATAATATTATTTATACTGTAAACAATAATTATTATCTGATTAAATTCAATTATTATTGAAATTATAACAAAAACTGCAAAACTGTTAGCAAGCTTGTGTGAGGTTAATAAATCCTGCCTTCTGTGTTATGATTGGTTACAGGAATTTTGTCTCATCTTGTGATTAGTTAGAAACCTAGAGGATGAAGGCAGGACTTAGGGAAATCATAATACTGTATATTTAACTGCAGTTTAAAAGTCATAGAAGTTTATCACTTACTTTGAGATTTGTGAAGGTAATAAAATGAATCGTAATTTATTTTGTCTTTCATGTATTTTCATGTAAAATTTCTTCAAAGCGAATGATAACAATAGGAGAAACAATCAGCTGATACTTTACTTTAGCTGAAACATTATACAGCGGTACTGTAACTCGGCATGAGTTCTTAGGGTGAAATTTTGTTTTGCAAAACGCGTTTTCCTATAGGAAATAATGTAAATGCAGGTAATAAAAAAATATTACCAATATTACCAATTTCCAACACCATAATCATATTTTTGCATATTTAAACAATTAAAACATTTAGGAAAGACATGTGCATGAAGTAAAATATGAAATAAAAAGACATTAAACCTCACTTAACATTAATTTATGATTCCTCTTGTCACCGACTGCTTTAAAAAGCAAACTGGAAGCGGCTCCCTTTTTTTTTTCTTGCTACCGTCCTTGCTAACATTCTTGGGACCTCATGGTATGCCTTCAATAAATCTTGCACAAAATGCAAAACAAAACAAACTGAAAACATGTAAACTTGCTTCGCTTTGCAAACGAGTTTTAAACGGCTCCTGGATGTCGCTTTTGTTCGTGCGTTCGTTTGCTGAAAATGCTTCATACAGTACGTATGCCGAGGCAATTTTCTTGCAAAACTTCAGTTTTTATCTCAATAATTTATGCAGCGGGGTGTTTGTATGCTAAGGTACAGTACCACTGTATTTAAGTGCAGTTTAGAAGACACAGAAGTATATGATATACACAGAGATTTGCAAAGGTATTCCAATAAAAGTAAATCATAATTTATTTTGTCTTTTCACGTAAGCAGATGACAACATTGGAGAACCAAATAATGGACACTTCTAATATTTCTAATATTTGTTATTGATGGAGGCAAAGCCTTAACCAAGATACTTTTATTAAATTGGAGAAAGGCCGTATGCCTCATCATTCGTACCAACACACGCAATGTATTTGCTGTTTTGGTGGAATATGTTCAGGGTTCCTTAAAGTTGAGATGACCATCGGCGTTTTCAGTTGATTCCTCCAGTTCTGATGTTTCAATAAATATTGTTGCATAGATTATTATTCTTTTTTATTTATTTATTTTTATTATTATTATTATTATTATTCAGAAAGCTTTATAGAAAATGATGCAGAATGATTACACCATCGGTAAAGCGAGAAGTTTAAATGCGTAAGGTTAAATTAAAGTCCAAGGTTCCCATTATGGAAGTTGACCCTGACACCTCTCTTCTTGGATAAAGATTGCCACAGTGATAGTCTCTCCTTCAGTTTTAAATACAGAAATATGGAAAGAGAGAAAAAGAGAGAGAGAGAGAGCTCAGATATCTTTTTAGATGGCAGCTCTAGTAATATTATCAGCCACACGCTGACATTTACCTCTGATGATGTGCACCAGCAAGATCAGGTCAGAAAGAAAATGATCTGGTATTTTTTTTTTTTTTTTCATTTTAGATCTCAGGAGCACATCGTTTCAGGTCTGTAAACCCACGCTAAAGCCGGTCTGCGATACAATTCAATGAGCCATAATACTGTAATTCAGCTACTGTAATACGAGATGTTTTCACACCGGCTCAGGGACAACGGCAGCGTATGGAAAGACATAGGAGGACTGATTCAAAGACTTGAGAACAATGCTGTCTGGCCCACAAGCCAACTCACATGCATAAATACAGCAGACCAGCAATTCAGTAGAAATGATAGAGAGCCTCTCTGATCATACAGCAGTGAGTCATTACTTCCCATTTTCCTTTTATTCTGGGGTAATGCATTTTTCCACCCTCAAGGCTGGCAAACCAACGAACTGCAAATTGAATTGTATTGCTAATAAATGCTTTGGGGGGGGAAAATGGTGAGTGAAACAGTTAGTCAATCTAGCAGAATGGGAGGAACACCTTTTTAATAGTTTAAATAACAGCATGGTGGTTGGTTCGCTTTGTGATTAAACAGAACCTCTAAAACTAGGGCCTTCTTTTGCTTGTAATAGCTGGAAAAGAAAAGAAAAAAACAGCCACTTGATTCAGAAGTCTCATTTTAGGTATTTGCCTCAAATTAAAAAAAAAATGGCCGCTTTCAGCATCCGCAGTAAACGAAGCACCACTTTTGAATTTAACAGTATATGGGTTATACAGTATACAGAAGTATTACAGGTAGTTTAAGAAAAAAAAAACATGATAAACACAATGTCATGTATTTGAATGGCATGCCATTTTATGTCTGTAGTGTCCGTAACTTATTTGAATTCAGCTCTTTCAATGATCTTACCTGTCATTCAAATGAAACTTGGCCAATTTAGATTTCACATAAAAAGACATAACCCTGAAAAGGTGTATTATTCTAAAATGCAGAATTGTTAAGATATTGCAACATGAATTTGACATGTAAAACCATCATCATGGTTACGGACACTACAGATTTTTACCAAAAAACAATTTAAGCAACAATTTTTACAGGTCGTATGCTTCTAAAGGCTTACACCAATTTTGGTAGCAGTACTCATGTCAAATATTAATAATTTGCATGTTAAATGATTAAAGTTAATATAATAAAGACAATATAACACAAAAAAATAGCCATTTTGGGGGCACATATAAAATAATCTCTCAAAAACCGCTAAAGTTCCTGTAGGCACTTGAAATTTTTAGGGAAGCAAAATTGGTCATAAAGCTTGTTGTATAAAGCTTTTTTCTCACACACATTTTCTGTATTATATGTATAACGTAAAAAGTACAAATTTAATTGGTTATACTGTGCATATATGTATAGCGTAAAAAAAACTACAAATTTAATTGGTTATACTGTGCAGTTGATAATTTGTTGGTTGAAATAATTAATTAGGTCAGGTTTTAATTCAAAATAAATTCACACATTTTTACATCATTTAGGTAAACCTACAAATGTAAAATGTTCTTAAATTGACAAACTCCTTAACACTATTACACAGTTTTCGGAGGAAATACAAACCATCTTATATCTTGTGTAAATACTCGCATTTTGCGAGAGTATTGCTTTTTTTTCTTTTGATTTTATGAGCAAGTGGTGCAATAATGCCAACTACAGGAGTGTGGAGCAGAACGACACACATTACACTACTTACATTAAATGTTAATTATCTCAATAATGTACAAAGAATTTAAATTTTAATACTTTAATATGTTTTAAATATTTTAATACCAGACAGTAGTTAGTAGTGCTGTTAAATCAATCCCCCCAATTCCAGATGCTGGCCCCAGTTTCCCCAAATCCCCATTTGATTGAGCACCCATGGGATCTGACAGACAAACAAGTCCGATCCAGAGAGGCCCCATGCTCCCAAAGGATCTGCTGACAACGTCCTCACGCTAGACACCGCATCACATCCCTGGAGGTTCCAAAGAACTGTTTTGTTAGTACAAGGGGAATCTAAACACTAGGTGGTTTTAATGTCAATTAGTGCTGCACAATTGCTCACATAAAAATGTAAATTGCAATTCTGAAATGTGCAATTATTCCATCACAAAATACAAAAGGTAATAAACACATAGTTAGGAGTTTATGTAGAGTTTATCGCTAATTATTTGTTTATTCAATTGAAGATAAAAAAATATTGGCAAACAACCTCCTTTTAATTTATCATTGATCATTTGTCCAATTAGTTTCTGTTAACCTAAATAAATACATTTGAATACAAACGGTACACAGGTTTTAGTTTAAATCCAAAATCTCATGTCAAAATGATCTCAGTGTGATTCTTTTTCCTTTTTCTTTTTTTTTTATTAAAAACCCCAACATTAATGTTTTAATTTTATGGCTGTTCCATGGACGAGATTAATATTGCAAAGTCTAGAATAAAGTTTCCAGTTTATGGCTTAAAATATGCTATTTCTTTGCTCTCATGAGACATATAAAGGAAACATCCAGCCCTTTTAATGGTTTCTGCCATTTTCACCTCGTGCTCTGTTTATGTTGTCTGTCTTACTGCACTTTGCATCATCCTCTAAGCATAGTGAGGTGGTATACTAAAAACTAAACCTACACATAGTGAAATACGACCCGTATTGTTTTCTGGCTCAATTTTGCACCAGCACCTTAAAAACAGTAGGCTTGTGTACGGCATGCAGACTGTTTTCGATTCTGATTTATAGTCTGACTTCATCATATTGGGGATTTTCTCGAAGGAAATGATTAGTTGTCTATAGAAGGGCACTCGCAACCTACTCAGATTTCTGGTCGATTGTTTTTGCTACACTGCTAACATTTGAGTGCAGCATACACAGGTTAGGATCACCACTGAAATATTTATGAGGGCGGCGAAAAAGTGTCTACTGTGGTCATGAAAACTTGATCCCCAGTGGATGGAGAGACAAGGCTATAAACAGACACTGGATGTCACGTTAAAATCATAAGTCGTAAAAATAATAATAATTAAATAAATAGATTTCGCAGCATGCCATGCTTTGCAAATGATCATAATAATTATAATAATGGGAATTATTTTCCATGAGATGGTTGGGACAAGTCGCACAACTGAAAATCATCAGAGTTAGACAACTGTACAGTACTGTATGCAAAGCAGCCTCACATTACTGACAGCTGTCTACTTAATCACTTCTCAAAGCAAATTTAAGGTTTTTACACATTTTACTTATTCAAGAATAAATTTTTTAGTACATCAGACAGATTGAAATCTAATCTGAATATATTGTTCTTACACCATTTGCTTCATTTACATTCATTCATATTGTCATTTTCTGATACAAAGTAACAGATACAATTGAAAAACAAATGAGCTCTTAAGATGAGAATTATAAAACCATTACATAACATGAAGGGGGCAGTGGTGGAACAAAGGGTTAAGACACTGAGTTACTGATGGGAAGGGTGGCAGGTCAAGCCCTGGCTCCATTAATTTGCCATTGTTGGGCCCTTGAGCAAGGCTCTTAATCCTATCTGCTTTAGGGCCCCTCTTTAATAGCTGACCTTGTGCTATGACATTTTACATTTACAGCATTTGACGCAGACGCCTTTATCCAGCTATACTGGGATATGTGAAGAAAGAATTTCACTTTGTAGTAATTTTATATGTGACGAATAAGGGCTTAATTTAACTTGAAGCTTAAAATAATCTTGTAAATTACTATATGGTGTCACGGCGTGCGCCTGTGATGGACGAGCGTCCAAATCAGTATCGCTCCTCGCGTACTCTGTAGCTCAATAGATAGGCGGCCTTCCCTATTTGCAGATGTGCAAAGGAGCGGGCCCCAGGGACGTTAAAGAGGCGAGTATGCCTTTGATCGCCGCAACAAGGACAGCCGCAAGCTCACTGTTTGAGCTGCTGGAGCTCCCGTGGCTCTCTAGCTCTTAATGGAACGGGTTCTGGTGACCCTGCTGCCGAGGAGGGAAAGGCCGCAAGGAGGTTCACGTTACGGCCCCTGTTCCCAGCCGGAGAATGCCGGCCAGCCACCGTCTTCATAGGCCACGGCCACAATGAGAGCTGGGAGGGGCCGGTCTGGCTATACGCCGAGAGTTAGTGCGACCGGACGGGGGCAGGATCTTCTGTCCACGCGTGCCCACGCTGTCCACCGCTCACCAGCCTGTGCATGCATGCCAGCGGGGCACTGCCCATCAGAACTGCACGTGCACATTCTTCCTCTCCCTTTCGTTCCATCCTCCCTCCTTCATCCCTATCATATTTTTCCCAAATAAATTACCCTTTTTCCCATTAGACCTCGCCTCGTGTCCGTGCTTTATGGTGCTGTCCGTGCAAAATGGGACGAACCCGTTGCAATGGTGAGCTCACAGCTTAAACATGTCAATACAGGCTACGAGGAGTAAGTGAGTCCCTGGTCCTCATCTAACAATGTTTCTAATATACCCAGTCATGTTTTTGGCTATTAGGCCAGAGTCTGTATTTATTCTCAATACTTTTATCAATTCAGTCAATGTTTGTTGTTTTCGTAAAATGATATGATCGTGGCTTAGTTTTTCATGTCTTACATTCCTGATCCTCATATGAAGTTTAAAGATGGCTTTTCCTCTGGTTGCTGAACCCTAAAAAAAAGTTTCATATATCTATATGTATATTTTGAATTATATATATGTCTGGTCGGTAAATAACATATTATATATGTTATTATATTACCATTACTACTAAAAAAATATATTTTTACAATTACTACTAAAAAAAGCAGCCCAAGCAGCCTAATTTAAATTACTATGACCTTCAGGCAATTACTAAGGATGAATGTATAAACTCTGGAAATGTATCACACAGTGCCCCATGCTTATGGGAATGTTCTTAGTCTTCATTTAACCAAAAACATTCTATCCTTATCTTACTGTTCAGCCAGATGAAACCTTTTGTGTCCTCATCCCTTGTTGCAGACCTCTAATCTCGGCCTGATGTACTATATGGTGTTTATTGATGTTTGTTGGTGTTTTTGAATATTCCTTAACCCTCAACTGCTAAGTCGCTTCTACTGTCGATCTGATGTTTGGTTTGAGGATTTGTACAAAAAAAAAAAAAGTTCTCAAAAACAGCCACAGTTTAAACTTTCAGCTTTATTCAGGGTAGTGATCTAATGCCTATAGGCTGCCACCTCCTTATAGGACCAACGCAGTTAGCTTTATGTCCTTCAAACTAAACATATATCATTTGGTTGTCACTTTAGGCACCAGGGACTCACACTATTTATACCTTGTTATTCCTCGTCACTGTTTCTGTTCATCAGAACTTGACAACCTAATATGAACTTTAAACAGAAAGAAGTTTGTCTAAAGAACAATACCCATCTGTCCTCATATGACTGTCTTAGAACATTTACTGTAGTTGTGAGGAAATATCATGTCTGCAATTGAGAACATTCAGGTCTCAAGTGGTTCTCTAAGATGGCCAGACTGAAGAACCTTACATGGTTCTTAGTAAAAACCAAATGGCAATTACTGTATATTAGAATATTAGATTTCCATGATTCCCTAGACAAAATCCATTGGCAGTTAACTAAGACTTCCGAACTTTACTGTGCACCCTTAAAGTTTGCTTTCTCAGCGTGGTGTTTTGTCTGTGCTATGGCTTGATCCCTATCATCTAACGAGCAATGTAACCACAGCTCTTCCTCACCCACTTCATCACGAGAGTTAAATATTGGCAGCTGACAGCTCCGTTCTCGGTTGCTCCGTTACTTTGCACTGCAGTTCATTGAAATGTGATACGCGGTTGTTTTAGCCCATGGTGCTGAGTACAAGAAGACAGACGCCAGCATGAAGGGTTTTTGCGGTCTATGGCCAGGATTGCAAATGACTCAGAGGAGATAATGCATTAAAATAAGATGTTCTCATTGTTTCAGAGTGCGTAGACACGATGTCATTGGGTATCACCAGCAATATAACTGCAATGCCTTCGTAAACGATGTGGGTGGACTTCACAGCGATGTGTGCAAAAGTAGGAGTCATTAGATATATCGTTTTTTTTTTTTGCTCTGAGACATCTAATTAAATAAATTGTTACCTCAGTGCATGACTTAACATATGCTTTGTGCAGTACTTAATTTGAACTGGAAGTTTTGGTTTGCAATAATAAACACTGCAAAAGCTAATTGCAAATAAGAGTATGCAATTTAGAAAAATACACATGCTCCATGCTGTTCCTCAAATTACTTGATCACACTAAAATGAATTAGTCTGTCGTTTTTGCTAATCCAAGATCTCATTATGTTTGGCATCTACAGGAAGTCAATCTGTGGAAGTTGGGAGGCGTCCAACCTCCACCTTGACATGTAGGGAAATTAATTCTTTATATATTGATGAAAGGACCACGTTTGGCACTCGGTTGATGTGTTATTAAGAGAACAGCCAGCACTGCAAGTTTTTTACACTTTAGATGGATTGGGTTCGAATTCTGCTTCGTGCATATGCAAATGTATTCTAACAGGACACCACAGTTTATAACTTCAGGGTGCGCTCTTCAATCCGAGCTCAGGAGACTCTCTGTGAGAGGATTTGCATAAACTCCCAATAGTTTATGTGGGTTTCCTCAAGGTTCTCTGGAAACTTTCCACCTCTGAGGTGGGCTGGCATTTCAAAATCACAACTCAGTGTGAATTAGTGTGTGGGTGATCCCATCCAGCATCTCCACAACCAGTGTTGTCAGGATAGACTCCAGGTCCAGTGCCATTTCAAACCAAAATAAAAAGTGTTTACTAAAGATATACACACCAATCAGACATAACAACCGCTAAATGATGGCATGGACACCATTGTTTATCCCAGGACAAGGGCAACTGTTGAGGGATTGGGAATATTATGCAGCTGTTAGTTCTTAAAATTGAAGTGTTGAAGCCAGAAAAAAATCTAAGTGACTTTATCAAGGGCCAGTATATGATAGTTAGACAACTCGGTCAGTAGACACCAAAAGTGATCTGAACTAATTGATGTGTGTGAGATGGGAAGGTTAGCCCAGGTTGGTGCCAGATACCACAACACACCTTCAGAGATCATGTGGAGTCCACGCATTGTCTGCTTAAAGCTGTTTTGGTGGCACCAATGGTGTATGAGTATGGGAAGGGACTAATTCTATTTCAAAACTACTGACAAATTGCTGTGATCCCTGGTTTTTACCCTGTTGTCATTTTATTCAGCCAGAGTTTTTTTTATTTTATTTACAGCATTTGTCAGACTTCCTTATCCAGAGCAACCTACATTTTTTGTTCTTCAATCTCATTATACATCTGAGCAGTTGAGGGTCTTGCTTAACCTGGTTGTTGGGGGGTTTAAACCTGGGACCTTCTGTACTGTAGTCTAATGCCTTAAACCTCGGTCACAAATATTCTTACGGACAACAGAATTGAGACGAATCACCCTGTTCCTACAAATTCAGACCTTCGTGGCGGGAATGAAAGTTTTGTACAGCCTCCTTAGAAAGAAGGTTTAATTCTAAAGAACAATTTAAGGAATTCTTGAGAAAATTCTTGACTTTTCTATCATATGGTGGCTGTAGAGTTCTTACATTCACCTTAAGGTTGCATTAGGACCTTCCTACAGCCTACATAAGGTGGTCGTACGGCACCCATATGTGCAACTTACGGTACTCTCGAGTAGTTGATCGGAACATCTTCGGTCTGTCGGCACATTTTGTCATGGTATATAAAATGGCAGCTGTCCAATTTGTCTGTTGTGAGAAAAATTGTGAAGATAATAAATTGTTTTTGAGATGGCAATAATGCCGAGAAGACTGCAGTTCCACCAGTTGCAGCTGCAGGTGCAAGACGAAGAAGATCTAGTAGGTGTAGCAGCAGGATGAGCACATTATGATCTATGCAAATATTGCAGATTAAAAACATAGACCCCTACCTGCAAGATATGCAGAAATATCCGGATAATCCAGAACTGGCGAAGAAATGAACTGTCATCTCTAGAAAAATGAGGAATCGGTGCACATGCAGCTTTATACGGACCCCATAAGAATGGCACAAATGACGAATATTGTTTTATACAGTGTTTATTGATACTCATACTGTATAAATAACTAAATGTGTTCCTGTGGCCTACCTACAGCCACCGTAGGAATAGGGGCTCCTGGAAATGTCTTCTGAACCTGAATCATCCACGATTGTCGAGTTGTTCCAAAGGCACGCCTAAAGTGGCTCTACGAAGAGTGGATTTCACATCGCATTCCGAGAAAATCTTGGACAAAACCATCGACCTGACCACAAACTTATGACCAGGCCAGTCACAAACGCTGGATTCTTATAAAGACACCTAAAGAAGACCGTAGGAAATGCTCGTTCGGACGGCGTTAGCAGCTGTTTGTATGGGTATTTGTGACCGCTGCTTTAACAATTAGTCTTTCAACCTAAAATGTGCATATCATCCTTAATTATCAGTAAAGGGACTGAAAATTCCGATAATGCGCCTGATTACCTGACCTTCTAATCCAGGCTCTTTGTCTTTAGAGTATATCGTATTCATTTTAATGTGGTTCATGCGTTCCAGGCTTGGTTCACTGACCTGCTAAATGATGAAAACTCTGTCCCAGATTCAGGTGTTTACCACATGCGTTCGACATTTGTTTTCTTTTAGGATTTTACCAGCATTTTGTTCTACTCGTTTTCCTCTACAGTCCTAACACCATTTTTTTTTTCCATTAGAGACCTCAAAGGCGTCTGTAAAAACAAACAAAACAAAAAAAGGTACAGAGATCAAGTCCACAGAATCATAAGTGGTTGTGTCTGGAGAAGATTATTAGGGCATTAGCATTTTCCGCACAAACACTACATAATGTTTTTTTTATTTTCACTTTTTTTTTACAATTTTTTTTTATTCTTTTTTGCAAAAAGAAGGACAAAAAAAACCTAAAAAGCATCATACATTATTTTCCCTATTTCTTTACTTTCAGCCATATAAGAGCTAAATAAAATGAAGATTTACTATATACACCATAACAGTCTGTATCACAAGATGCGAAGCTGGAAAATCAATGATTATTGCGGTTTATTGCCTCGTTGTGACTTTTATTGGCCAAACGCCGTAATGTGCTATGGAACGATGCAAGAAGCTTGTTCCTCAATTGGATCATTAGTGCTGGAGCTGTTCTTATTTTTCACTACCCTAATGCTCTCCATTCGTCAATGTGTTTTCATTCATTCATCAAGTACTGAGCTGTAGGGTCGCTGGGGGCCTGAAGCCTATCCCAGGAGACTTGGGGCATAAACCCAGGGCGTACACACACATACAGTACACACACTCACATTCTCATTCACGCACTACGAGTAATTCGTGAACGCCAGTAAGCGTGATCTGCATGTCTTTGCTTTTTGGGAGAAAACTGGAGGAAACCCACCAAGCACAGGGAGAACATGCGCACTCCATGCATACAGACACAAGATGGGAATCATACCCTGAAGGTGCAAGGTGACCGTGCTAACCACTAAGCCACTATGCCACCCTGAGCTTACCTTTTCTTTTTTTCTTTTTTTTTAAATCATGTGACTTTAGGGACGCGGCACGTCTGGGTTCGATTCTAGGCTAGGCTCGATTCCCGTCTTTGTGTGCATGGAGTTTGCATGTTCTCCCCGTGCTGGGTGGGTTTCCTCTGGGTACTCCGGTTTCCTCCCACAGTCCAAAGATATACTGGTTAGGCTAATTGCCGTTCTCAAATTGTCTGTAGTGTATATATGTGTGTGCCTGTGATGGATTGGCACCCTGTCCAGGGTGTACCTCGCCTCGTGCCCTAAGCCTCCTGGGATAGACTCCAGGTCCCTGCGACCCTGAATACAGGATAAAGCAGTATAGAAGATGAGTGAGAGTGAGTAAGTGAGTGACTTTAGGGTCAGCACATGGGGAAGCTGCATTATCACCAAAATCTAGAAACAAATAAAACAAGAGATTATGAAGAAACTATCGTATTTTGGAATTTTGAGGTGGCAGCTTGACTCGTATGACAAGTGCATTCGCATACTGTAGGTACTGTATGATTTGTCCCCCCTATTTGTGAAGCACATACTTGTGATTTGTTTTAATATGAGCACCCATGGCAGAGCTCTACTCCCTCTTGGCACCGCAGTTTTCATGTGTCACTAAATCAGTTACTTGGCTTGGCAACAGCTCTTAGAACAGTTACCGCATACAATAGACTCTGGCAGCAACAAATAGGTTTGAGACCAACCCTGAGGCAGTGAATGTCATTCGACTTTGACTTATGACCAACACCCCATGAGCCAGATGGCACATGCAGCAAGAAGCTCTACAAATAATGTTACTATTCATGTCAGTTTTATAACCAATGCCTTCTTTATTTCTTATTATATGCCCTTCGCCAACTCTGGATCTCTATGCTATGTGATGTTGCTTTGCTTAGAAGACAAGAACGGCTAAAACATGGCGAAAACACAACTTTTTACATACACAGGTTCCCCGAGGGCGGAGAGACTAGAATGGATAAGGTATCAAAAGGAGGATTTAAGGAAAGCTGGCATAAAGTAAATGGGCTCACAGGTTTCCTAAGGCTTAATTTTGTCTGACAACAGCACCCCCAATGGCCATAAGTAAGAATACACTAAATGGTATAAATAATATTTTTTTATTCTTTTTATTATTCTAAATAACTCGCACTCACTAACTCATTTTCTATACCGCTTGCACTATTCAGGGTCACGGGTTTCTTTATTTTGATTTAAATTACAAATGACCTTCTTATATGAACGCTCTGATATGATCTCATCTATGATTGGTTAGATGCTTTACTTCATACGGAATGTGAGCAAACACGATCCATGTAAACACACCTAATGTTTCAAACCATCCTTCGCTGATATTCTTTGATCCTGGTTTTGAACTTCTTCAGTTTTACATCCTTGATAATATTTAAAGTATTAAAATCAGGTTATTCCTTCTATAACTGTTTACTTTGTGCCTATTTACTGACTCTTCCTTACCACTCCTCCATTTTGGCTGCATTATATGTTTATATAAACTAATTATGAACATAGTCTTGGATGGTCTATGAATTTCCTGTTTATTCTACATAGAAATAAATCATTTCTAATCTATAATTTTCAATTTGGATAAAACTCAATACTATTCTATTCTCTTCGTTTCTAAATATCTTTTCGTTATGGAATCAAACTTGTTATTAAATATTTGAATAACTGTGTTGGATGGAAGGTAGCACAGTTGTCTCCCACCTCGAGGATTGGTCCCGCCTTCGGTCTGTTTGTACGTGTGTGTGGAGTTCTCATGTTATCCTTGTGCTTGCTGGGTCTCCTTGAGGTTTTCCGGTTTCCTCCTACAGTCCAAACCCATTTGGTGACGTCTGATTGTCTGCATCAATTTTGATATATTTGTGTGAATGTGTTGGCACCCCAACGTTGGCTCCCTGGCATAGGCTTTAGGCTCTATGACAGTTTAAGTACTATACTGTAGATAACGGATAAATAACGGATAGATGGATATGGTTCAATTTCCGCCTCGAGGTTTGTGTGGCTGGAGTTTGCATGATCTCCCCGTACACATGCAGATTAGGGAAATCGGCGGTCCCAAATTGCCTGTAGTGTGTAATCGCACGTGTGAATGAGATCCTACCACGGTCAAAAAAATGGGTCTAAATACAACTGGCCTCCACAGTCCATAGTTGGACTACAGAGGTTTCTAGATGAATAGATGGATGGTTGGATGGATGGACGGATGGAATACATCATAGGCTAATTACACCATAATTGCTGGTGATGGTGAAACAAACACAACATCTTGAATGATGTCACTTTTGAGTACAAAGATCTGCTAATTGGATAGCGTGTTAGTATTCTTATTAATTATTTCAAACCGTGAGCATGTGTCCTATAGATATCTTTGAGACGCTTGCCATTTCCGTTTTCAGGAAATGTTATAATATATATCTAAAAGCATTATCTTAGCAGCTACAGTACGTATGTTGGTGGCATTTAATATGCTTTCACTTGGTCAAAATCAGGGCATCCCTAGTGTCCATAATGGCATTTACTTTATGTGTATTTGGAGCGCACGTGCACATGTGCTTCGTTCTTTTCCCATGGTTATTTTGATTCCCTGTGACCCGTGAGTCTCTGTTATTCATGAGCCATCTGCTTGGCTGGTACAATAAGGGACAGCAGGCAGAAATAAACGCTCACAGAGTCACTTCTTTCCCTGCATGGTGTTAGTAGGATTAACGTCTGTATACCATGCTCTCTCTATCTGTGTCTCTTTCTCTCTCTGTCTCTCTTTCAATTATTATCACTTTTCTTCCATCAAAATGGACGATCTTAAAATTACAATAATAAAAAAAAAAGAAAAGTAATCAAAAGTCTTGTTATTTAACTGCTCGACTGGAAATCCCTTTTAACAGCATGTTACGTACTGTTTTGTTTCAGCTGTTTCTTATTTGTATCTGGATTAATCCCTCTCTTGCTTTTTCGCTCAGCAGTCCGCTCTGGTACGTGTGCACAAATATGGTACATGGGGAGGTGAGTTTTTATTGTTCCATCAGCATAGAAATCTATAACAAGGTAATTAAATCAGCAGGGCAATGGGAAAATTTTATTTACATGTTCGAAATACTTCTGCTTGGCGTGTTCTCACCCTGGGACTCACCTTGGGATCGCGAAATGATTCTCAGCCTTACTTCAGCGGAGGATAATAATAGTAATAATAATACAATTGGGACGGCACAGCGGTGTAGTGGTTAGCACTGTCGCTCTGCACCTTCAGGGTCTGAGTTCTATTCCCGGCAAGGTTCGAATCCCGTCTCTGCGTGCATGGAGTTTGCATGTTCTTGGTAACTGTAACTGAATTAAGTGTAGTGTATGACATGGTGTGTCAATGCCTGCAATGAGCTGACATCCCAGAGTGTACCCTGTCCTGTGCCTTGTGATTGAGCCTTTCCTTCATATTGAAATATGTAGATTAAATTAAAGAAATGAGAACAAATGTTTTACTGTGACAGGCTGCAAAGTGTCTAAAGATACTATTTAAAATTTGGTTATTTATTTAGCAAACTCAGCAGCAGCCTCATTTCCCCTCTCGTCTGTTCCAACCAATCAGCATTCAGCATCACCAGTGTACTAATCACCGGCCTGATCATCGGTCATCATCTGCACCAGTTTCTCACTCGTTCATAAATTACATTAGAAGCTTTTTTATTCTTAAAGAAATCATAGGTCACTGTGTTCTCAAGACTATATTAACAATACAATAGGGGGGGTTAAGACTTTTGCACTGCACAGTACAGTACAGTGGATAGATAGATAGATTAAAAGATAGATAGATAGATAGATAGATTAAAAGATAGACTAAAAGATAGATAGATAGATAGATAGATTAAAAGATAGACTAAAAGATAGATAGATAGATAGATAGATAGATAGATTAAAAGATAGACTGAAAGATAGATAGATAGATAGATAGATAGATAGATAGATAGATAGATTGATGTAAGTTTTTACGAAGTTTGATTAACACCAAGGCAGTCAGTTCATGTTCTAACATCACCCTGCCTCGTGTTAATTTAGCGTTAAATTTTGCACGTGTCGGATTCAGAGGCGCGACTTGTCTGTCTGCGGTGTACGCTCCTGGCGGGTTTCACACCGAACGTGTCAAATCAACAGTGGCGGTGCACAGACATGCTAAATTTAACCTCTCACTCCTTGCCTTGTATGCTAATGAGTGTAAATGAAATATACAGTCTGGTTAGTGTACATAGTGTGCTTGTGTGTATACCATGCTAGTGATTGTGTAATGGTTATAACCACAGGAAAATAACCTTAGTGTAAAAGCTTCCTGTTCCTCCTGCTTAATAGTCATACAGTATGCATTTGACGTGGTGTTTAATGTATTAATATTAGATTATAGACACATCATTTTGGCCGTATTGCTTTACTTGTATATATTCTTTATATCCACACTTTAGTTATAATGGTTTCATGGCCCAGCGTTATGGTTTGGCGTAATGTTTATGTTTATTACAATGTGCTATTTGACTCGGCACGTATATGACTTCATTGAGTCAAAGTAGGACTTTTGATTGCGCAGAACACACTCATGAGTGTTAAAAACTCCTTTTATGTCTTTATTTTACCCCTCCTATTCTAATGCACGTATCCCAGGGTTTCAGCATCAAGGTAGAACGTTTTCTCTGTTCACTGGTGCTTTCATGATCGGACTTACTGCTTCATGTCTAAAATGCCAGCCTCATAGAGACTCCTTTTAAATAAACTCCTAAACATGTGAAAATGGCTTGGAGCGAGGTCAGGACTGTACGGGCGATTGTGAGCTCCTGTAATGTGTAGTGTGCAAGTGGTGTTGGTGAATGATTGTGTGTGGAGTTCACACAGACAGATACATCTCATCAGCAAGATTGCTAAAAGTTATCCATCGATTTTCACGAATCAGGGGTTTCACTCTCAAAACTGCAGTGGATTTCGAGCCACATTGGCCCGGGATCGTCATTCACGGCCGTACGACATTCCTGAAAACATTCGCAACCATTTAAACACTGTGCGTGAAGTCTTCTGTAAATGTAAAATATAAAAATCACTTTTGCTCAGCAGTACTCATCACAAGTCCCGGTTTGACTTGAACGCCCCATTTTTTTTTTGTACAAGCAAAGAATAAATGATTAACTATTGTATCTTAATATACGAATTCAGTGATATGGTTTTACAGTTTTAGCTGTTTGTTTGGGTCACATGACTTTGTGGTTACACATTTTTTGTATCATGCCATAAGCCGTTATTAAGACAACTCTCTAATATTTCTGCAGACTTTCTACTAACCATCTATTAGGAGCAATCAACCTTAGTCGTTTTCGAGCATTTTAGCCCATTACGTCTCATCCGCAAGCCTTTAATCATCCCCGAAATGATCAATAACACCCCGTGTCCCTCGGGGCATGTATTGTCCCCTTCTCGACATGCCCCCGGTGGCATCGGGACAATAGTGGTTAGGGAATGGGCAGGGCGCGCACCGCGCTCGTGAGGGGGAGATAAACTTGGAAATGTCTCTGTATTCACCCCGAGCTCTGCAGGGACGCATGCAAATGAACACAGCGACGCGGATTGCCACACTTCACCGCTCAAAGTCAACAAGATCCCTCCCTCCCTTTTATTCTTTCTGTCTCTCCTTCTGCATTCACAGTTATCTCAAGTGTCTACTCTGTAGTGCTCCTCTTTTTGTTGTCCTCACAAATAATTTAATTAGACGCGAGTGTATTTGATTTTTTTTTTTTTTTTTTTTTATGGTTCATCTGTGTTGTGGTGCTCATCTTTCTAAAATTCTTTTATCATTATGAGTGTTTTTTTTTTTTTCAGTGAGAGAGAGAACAGCAGTTAATGCATTTCATGCAATGCCGAGTGCTGGTGTTCGGCTTTCCCTGTAATGAGTCAAAGAGGTCCTCTTCATGCTAAGAGGCATCCTAATGTTCTTGTCAGTCGAGAATACCTCCTTACTCTTCCGCAGTGTGACATAGGCAAAAATAATAATAAAATGTTACTTATCAGTGCATTTTCTGTAATTAGAGAAACTCTTGGAAGGCAATTTAAACAGGCTTTTTCAGTACCAGTTATCGCTTAAGGATGTTACTCTATAGAGCGATTACATTAGTTGAAGGTTATAATGTTTAATGGCTGTACAGCTTTTTGGGTGAAGCTACTCGTTGTTACTCCTCACTTATCGTCTCTAAGCTTTATGGAGTGCCAAACCATTGCAGGGCACACACGTACATGCTTATTCAGACGCTCATTTGGGAATGGCAATTATCCTAATGCGCTTTGAACTGTGGGAGGAAACCTGCGTACCCCGAGGAGAAGGCTCACCCATGCCTCAAACACTTCAAAGACATGCAGATTAGACTAATTGGTATTTCCAAATTCCCCATACTGTGTGAATGTGTGTGTTTGTGTGTGTGTAAGTCCCCCTGGGTCCCCCGAGTTCCCTGGAATAGGCTCCAGACCCCCCACAAGCCTGTACAGGATAAACGATATAGAAAAAGATCGATGTTCGTTTTTTTTTAATATTCACTAGAAGGCACAAACCAACTGAACAACTTTCAAATAAGTATTACAAGTAACATCACTTACAAATATATGGTCTTTAGGGACTAGGGAAAAGTAAAGGAGAACAGTTGAACTTTTACAGTCGACAGTATGTATGGTTCACAGCAACAACACTGTGCTGCCTGCAGTTGCACCCGCCTGTTAATCGGCTTAATATGCTTAGCATTCAGCCGGTGCTGATTAAAAGAAAAATGTGAAAAAAGGCAGAAAAATTTTTTAATTGGCTAACCTATAGTCAAATCGCACTTTCCACTATATTTTCCACTGTTAACACAAGATAAATATTATGCAATGCAGTAAAGATGCAAAATAATAAATCTGTGTCATAATGCACCAATTACTCTATTGCACTCGTGTGGACGAGAAATATCTGAAAGCCTGAGATTGTTGATTCTGAAGCTCCTCACAGCTTAATGATGGTCGGAGATGCACTGATGCAACAATGTCTACAACAGAGGTTTTGCCACCATCTCCATCATCCAAAAACTTGTCTGTATCGGCTTCCTGGAGCGGCCTCATGCCTCTAATCTGACTCTAGCTGAATGGTGCAACCTGTGGCTTTGAGCATGCAAAGGACAACAACAACAACAATAAAACACTAACTGTAAGAGGAATTGTTTTAAGAGCGTGCAGTTGTGGGATGTTAAAATAATAATAATAATAATAATAAAGATAATACCAGTCCTGTCTATGCATTTTCACTTAATGCAATATGATATGAAATTGCTATTTATTAAAGAAATAAATAAAATAAATAAATAAAAATAAAAAACTTTTCCCCAGTAGAGTCGTGTTTAATTGGCTGTATAATTGGCTTCAGCTATTCCAAAAATGTTTTCCGATATACAAAATGCACTTAACTTGCTTATTTTGCTTGCAATCTGCCTCACTGGTTTCTAATCGACAGATTTCTATAATGGCAACAAATAGTGGCCAAAAGTATTGAGGCAAAATCAGAATAATTACAATATTTTTTTAGAAATTTATGCAATGAAATTGCTATACAACGATGATTATTTAGCATTAAGTCCTTTATTCTATAAAAACTTGCTGGATCTGACAGAAGACATCTTGACTGCTACTACCTTAGCTACTCACCATTGTCCAACATTTCTCCATTGGGTTGAGGTCTGGTGATGACCCAGGCCATGCATCCATAAGCTGATTGTCATTTTTACGTAGTCGGTTTTTCACTAGTTGTTCAGTTAATCAAAACAAATCTACAGCCAGATAGGCTGGTGTAATGGTTAGCACTGTCGCCTTGCACCTCCAGGGTCCAGGTTCGATTCTCATCTAGTGCCTCCTATGTGGATGGAGTTTGACTGTGCATGGTGGGGTTCTTTCGGGTACTCTGGTTTCCACCCATAGTCTAAAGACATGCAGATTAGGCTAATTGGCGTTCCCAAATTGCCACGGTTCTAAGTTGGACTACAGAGGTTTCTAGATGGATGATGGATGGTTATCTTAATGTTTTGGGCCACCACTTTATTATTCAACGTGCCTGTTTAAACCCTTTAAAAAAAAGGGTTTAAAAAAAAAGAGCGTGAAAGGTAAAACCAAACAAGACTATTGTAACCGTGATCAAAAAGGAGAGACGTGGAAAGGAGGAAAGCAGGACGAAATATAAAAAGAACATGGACGTACCTGATGTCAATCAAAGGGTGACTAACCATAAAGAGTACGGACATGTGACCATCCATGAAAGCAGATGGTCCTTCAAAATAATTGGAGGAGTGTGAATGACATTTGAAGAAACTCTATTAAAACTAACTAGATGAAAGGAAAGAGAGGCTGCATGCAGGTTAGCACAAGCGGCTGAGGCAAAGAGAAAAGGGAGCTTTGAATGCAAATCTTGGCTATGCTTTGTGTAAGGGTGTGCATAGTCTGCTAATGACTAGCAGATAAAAAAAAGGCGGCCTGATGGATTCATGAAGCCTAACGCAGAACAGCCTGGCAATAGAATATTTTTATCCGCCGCGAAGCAGAAAGAGTGAAAGTCTGACAGCTTTCCGGCAGTGGATGCTGGTGGGAGAGGGGATGAGGGAGGGAAAGGAGAGGAAGAGGGAAAGAGAGAAGACAGGTTTTGAGGGAAAGTGTAGCACAGGATTGCTGTCAAGCCTAAAGCAAGCTCCATTTAACAAGCCGCAGGATGGAGGGACAGACACAGGGATGAGCTGAGGGCTGGCAGGATGCTAGAAATATGTCCATACTTCTATCTCTATTCAACACATTGTACTTTTCTGCTTATTACCTGATATGAAAAAAATGTCTTTTTTTTATTTTACTTGGTATGGATATAAAAGAGTAGTGAAATGTATTTTTATTGCTTTTAAAAACATTATTTTCAACACGCAGGCATATTACCTAGTCTTTCCTTTCATATCTTGTTACAGAATTGAAAAACACATAGCTTAGACAGTTTATTAGGTCACATGCCATCTCATCTTCAATACAGCACTCGAAAATCTTTATATTGTCAGGAGACTTGTATATATTTAACATCCCTGACCAATCCGGCCACAAAGTCATAAAGAGACCCATCGAAGCACTCATCATTCCTTGGACAGACTACATTTTCCACCATTACTGCCATTAGTTTCACCGCTCCTCGTCGTGCCAGCTAATTTAGTGCCAGGCCCACTTCCGTGTTTAATTTATCAGCATCCCCAATTGCCTGGGTTCTCATGCTTGCACTGGCTGATAGATGGGATTAGGTCTCAAGGCGTAGATATCCGCTGGTAGTGCTTTTCTAACTGGAACGCTACAGACACCAATTTTAGGGGTGCTGCACTGTGAAGCAGATAATTGTAACAATTTTGAAGGCTCTTACCAAATCCAAAATCAGAATTGTTTGTTTCCTGCGTCTGGATAATCAGGCAAATGTACAGTAGAAAATAGGTTAATTTGAATATTTGGAAACCTTATTCATTCCGTGGCCTAAAAGTGTTTTCCAGAATACAAGGTTTACAAGCTTTACCCGGAATTAACTGTTTTCTTTATGCTTTTGTTTTCTGTATAAAACAATCTGCTCCACCAGAAATGTTCTGTTATAAACCATACAAGAAACTTTTTCTACTTAAGAATCTGAACTATCAAATAAAATAGCAAATATCTCAAACTGACACATTGTTCTTTGTCCTCTTTCCTCAGGAGGCCGACTCTTCTGCCTGGTGCTATGGCTGAATGTTGTGCCAGTGCTGAACGGCTGCCCAGCAAAGTGTGAATGCTACAGTGAACCGAGACCAACTATGGCCTGTCAGCAGCAAGGCCTGTTCTATATTCCTACCGAAATCCCTGTCCGTAGCCAGCGGATATTCCTCCAGAGCAACAAACTCACAGTGGTCCGTTCCACCAGCTTTAGCTCGGTGCATAACCTCACCGTCCTCTGGATGTACTCCAACAACATCAGCCACATTGAGTCCGGGGCCTTCTACGGCCTAGAGAGACTGGAAGAGCTGGATATCGGTGACAACAGTAACCTTAGGATCATCAGTCCATCTGCGTTTCGAGGTCTGACCAAGCTTCACACGTTACACCTGCACAGGTGCGGACTGTCTGAACTTCCTGTTGGGGTGTTTCGTGGACTCTTTTCACTTCAGCACCTGTATTTACAGGACAACAATCTTCTCGCCCTGCACGACGACACTTTTGTGGATCTGGCCAACCTTACCTACCTGTTCTTGCACAACAACAAGATCAAGGTGGTGACGGACCACATGCTGAGAGGGTTGATCCACTTAGACCGCTTGCTCCTGCATCAAAATCGTATCGTTCATGTACAGCAGCGTGCTTTTAACGACCTCGGAAAGCTGACGACCTTGTTTCTGTTTTACAACAATCTCACTATGTTGAGTGGTGAGACGATGGAACCGTTGGTGTCACTGCAGTATTTACGCCTCAACGGGAACCAGTGGATTTGTGACTGCCGAGCCAGGCCTCTGTGGGATTGGTTCAAACGCTTCAAAGGTTCCAGCTCTGATCTTGAATGCCACCTTCCAGTCACTCTTGTGGGGAAGGACCTGAAACGACTTAAAAGCAATGACCTGGAAGGATGCATTGAGAACAGCCATCATTCTGGAAAATTTCTACCCTTTGATGACCCGATAGGAGAAAGTATCCCAAGGTGCTGCCTTTCCGATAACGACAAATCCTCTATCATTTTCAGCAAGACTCTACTTGATCCCTCATCCAACAGCCGTCAAATTACAAACAACCCCCAGAAGGAGAAGGAGAACATATCGAAGACGAAGGTCCTTGAAACGGAACGGATAAAGAACGACACCCGCAGCAAGCAGGGAGTAAGTCTGAATGACGGGCCCTTGGCAACCCTTTCCAACAACCTAGATCAGTCGCTGGACAAACTCAGCCCAGACATGTTGGATATGGAACCTTCAACAGCACCAGCTAAAAAGAAAAAAAAGTGCTCAAAAAAGCCCAAGTCAGATCAGTCATGTTTGAAGAGCCATGGATCTAGTCTTAGAGCACTGGGCCTTCTCTTTTTCCCCATGTTTTGGTTGTCCTTAACCATGTCTTAGTTTAAAGAAGACCTACTTCTCAGATCAGTTTTGCTCATGACAATGGCACAAAAAAAATAATACCTAGAGTTACAGACAGAGACTGTAGAATGGGCTGTGAGGTTAAGCTGCACGGTTAAGAATGAACAACTTCTAAAGCTACAGACACACTTAAAGAAATGGATGCCTTTACAAAACCCATATTATTTAAATGTATATAAAAACTCAGTGCCCAAATGTTTGTTCTATGTAACTTTAAATGTGCCGTGTTTAAGCAACACCGCAGACAGAGTCCTCTTCCCCTTTACCCGCAAAAGCTTACACTGACCAGAAAGTGACTACCGAAAAACACACTTCAAAAAAATATGGAAAAAAAAGAAAAAAGGAGATTATGGGGGAAAAAAATGAAATACAGAGAGCCGAAAGCACACAAGAATGTTGAAGGTGCGAAGTGAAGATTTCTGTTGCCAGTGTTATTCTTCAAAGAGTGATACATTTGTTCAATACTGTTATGTTTTTTTATGTTTTTAAGTATTTCTGTAAAGATACAATGTTTATTTCTCCCTGAAACATGCAGCATTCTGTCTGCGTCACAACATGGTTTTTACAGGTGGCGACCATCAGCGGAATGCTATCTATCTGTTCACTGAGATTGCGATGGAATTATAGATATGCATTTTATTTTACTGGTGAACAAGCATAAATATATTACAAATAAAATATCTCATTTTGTATAACGGCTTTTTTATTTATTATTACGCAGTCTGCTATTGCACTTTTCACCTGCTGTCCAACGTAAATAAGTAATGATAATGATTGGCTGAGTAATTACAGGAACATGTCATTAGAAGCCTGTTTCAATAATCAAACCATAAAACCATGACTGACAAATCAGACACATCTTTAAGGGAAGACAGAAGAACAAATGTTCATTTTATGTGGTTTCATTATGTCTAGAATTATTTGGTTCATTAAAGGGCATGGACAGAACAGCTAATGAGGTCATATACAAATAATGTGCTGTTATAGGAAAATAAACTATGACAATGACAAGGTGACATGATGTAGTCCAATGGTTGCCTTAGACGTCTATGATTCTCATCTCTGGTCCTGTGTGTGTTAAGATTGCATGATCTTCCTGGGTTTCTTGATGGGTTTCCTCCAGTTTCCTCCTACATTTTAAAGAACTGCAGTATAGATAAAGTTTCCACATTATGTCCTGTGATGGGTTGGCACCCCATCCAGGTTGTACCCCGTCTTGCGCCCTAAGGCACAAGGCTCCAGGCACTCTGTGACCCTACACAGGATTAGCATTATAGGTAATGAATGGGTAAAACCTCAGTTTCATTACAGCACATCTAATCCAATGAATTTGAAAGTGGTTAAATTTTCTTTCATTTCTTAAAAATTGACAACATTATTTTATTATATCATTGATGTTTTGAAACAGCTGCAAGTCCAATTAGTTCCTCTTGACACATCCATCTATTCATCTAGGAACCCCTGTAGTACAATCAGGGACTGTGGAGGCTGATGGTGGCCTTGTCACTTATGAATCATAAATGTACATTTTGGCATTTGGCTTCCATTTTTTTTTTTTATCTCATTATACATCTGAGCAGTTGAGGGTTAAGGGCCTTGCTCAAGGGCCCAACAGTGGCAACTTGGTTGTGGGGTTTGAACCTGGGATCTTCTGAACCGTAGTCCAATGCCTTAACCACTGAGCTACCCCTGGCCCTAAATTTGTACTTAGCAATCATGTGAGATGGATTGTTGAAGCAAATATGAGCATGATTGTGATGTGCTCGTAGGCAAAACAGCACAGCCTGAGTACTGAAGATATCACGGCCGTGCTGATATTTAGTACAACAGCATGACCTCAAGTAATATTGCTTTTATACAACAGTTCTACAGAACAAGCACCATATATTTAATTATTAACCTTAGCCACAGCACAGTACCGAACTCTTACAGTGTTGAATCCAAATAGCATAAAATGGGAAGCTTGTGCGTTATGTAGCTATAATTCCTTAGTCTACACACCAAGTAGTGTTAACGTCTTTCTATCAATGTGAAACATCTGCGAATAAGAAATTACATATCAACAATTCTTTTTCTCCTTAATTAATTTATTATTGTATTTACTGTAGGTGGTGCATCCACAACCCAATTCCCTGTGTAAGTTCTTACTATAGAACATATTAGATTAAGCACATTCATCTAAACCTACTGTACCATCCATGCAATTATTGCCTAAAAAATGAGTTCACACTTTCTGATTTAAGAAGTCAACACTAGTATGGATATACAGTAGACGTGGAACATGTCTGATGTATGTTGAATTAGTGTTTTAATAGTTACTTTGCTAGCATGTGCTCCATTCTGTCTATCAACACATGCATTCCCTGTAGCTCTTCATTCCTAACTAGCCACCAACTAGCATGTAATTGAACTAATTAGGTTCTCTTCATTGGTAATTAATTGTCAGCTCATCAGCTCATTAACATGATATTAAACAAAGAACCTACATTTTCTGTGAACAAAATCACATGCACCTGACACGCAAGGTCTTACGTAGCTTATATATATATATATATATATACTGTATATATATATGAGATTTATGTAAATATATTAAGCATAGAATTTCTAGTCAAAATGTCCAGCGCTCCCTATTTTTAAGTCATTCTTACAGTATTATACTGTAAGTTATCAACATTAAAACTCCATGTTTCATTCTCTAATGATTATATGTTTAAACATACTGTATGGCAACTCTGTATACAAAAAGTTAATTTTTTTACATAATCTTCCACACTAAATTGTAACTTCAGAATGACACGCACTCCAGTTATCAGGCCTCATTTATCAAGCTGAATTCTAAATGAGGTTATGGGTATATGTAAATTTATGCATAAGACGAATATATGATGTAATTCTCAACTTAATTGACTTTAAATCTTCGCATAGATTACTACATTTATACCTGGAAGATACTGTCAAAGTTACCTTGTTTTCATTACATTCGCAGAATTCAGCAGACGCCCTTATACACAATAACTTATAGAAGAACTTTAAAATCATTATTAAAAACACATGCTCATGCTAGTTCACTAGGTGAGGGACAATTTTCTGACAACTGTTAATTTTATACTATTGGGAATAACTGAATAATATATCAAATAAATAAAGTAAGCTAAGATAAATCTATAAATCAATACTTTATAAGATAATCATAGAACTGCTTGGAAATTTAAAATTTCAAGACTTTTTCCATGACTTTTTTTTTTTTTTACTTTTGTGATTTTTTTTTTTCAAAAAGGTTCCCTGTTGTCCTTTTTACATTGTGAATCGAGGTCAGTGAAGTTACCACATATGGTTTCTCGCCTGTCAATAATCATAATTTTTCCTAAAAGTTTGTATATAAAAAACAGATAAAGTTAAAGCCATATTTACTGACTCTCACTCAACTTCTATATTGCTTCACCCTGTATTTAGGGTCTTAAGGGCCTGCAGCCTATCCGAGGAGGCCTAGGGCACGAGGCAGGGTACACCCTGAAGTGGTGCCAGTCCATCGCAAAAGCCACATTTATTTAAACTTTTTTTTTTAATAGGCAAAAATAAAACAATTATGATTTTCTACGAATAGATGTTTTGTTTTCCTAGCAAACAGCTCATCCATATTATTATTATTATTATTATTATTATTATTATTATTGCAAATATGATATTAGGTAGGGTTACATGATAGTGAATTCTAGGCATCACTTAATGGTGGATCACAGTCTGGATCTGGACTGAGTGACAGTTCTATTCTGGACCCTGATGCTTTTCTGATAAATAAGAATAATTCATATATCAATAATCTAGCGTTTTTTTTCCCTCTAAGTTGGCATTGTTTGCTTCACTCAACAGTGCCAATCAATGCGATACTTTACTGTGTATAGACAGAGTGTACAGAAGAAACTGAACCGAAAGAGCAACACAGCATGGCTTAGTCCAAAAAAAAAAGAAAAGTAGACTATGAAAACTGAACCTTCAAAGATGAACGGACAGATCCATATATGTTTATTCTTTCTGCTGGAACTTTAAAACCAGTTTTTCTTATATGTTTAGAAACCGTGGCGTTAATAAAAAGAAGTAATGTGAAGCGCCACTATGAGATATAACACAAGCAAACACATATGCGTCCGAGGTGAGGGCGTGGAAAATACGCAAACTGAGAACCCAGAATGACAGAGCAACCAGAGTCCTTTTACCATCATTTACAGCCCAGCTGTATGGAAATACAAGTAAATATACAGGGCCATTAAAGTTCAAACTGTCCACATGTTTAACGTAGTTACTGAAAATTGCAAAATTTACTTAAATTTACAGTAAAATTTACAGTCATTTTTTTATAGACTTTCATTAACTTTAAGATCTAAATCCCAACACAAACCTAAAATTCGGACTTTGGCTCGAAGAAAGTTTTATTGACTGGACCTTCTTAAATTTTAATTAAGTCCCCCTGGCATGGTTGTTAGCACTGTGTCTTTGCACTTCCAGGGTTGAGGGTTTGTGGAGTGTCCATGTTCTTCCAATGCTTATGGGTTTCCTCCAGGTACTCTGGTTTCCTCCCACAGTCTAAAGACTTGCAGTTTAGGCTAATTGGCCATTTCAAATTGCCCATAGTGTATGTGTGTGTGTGTGCGTGTGTGTGTGTGTGTGTGTGTGCGCACTTGTGTGCCCTGTGTGGTGTACCCCGCCTTGTGCCAGAGCTCCCTGGGATAAGCTCTAGTCCTCCTGAGACCCTGTACAGGGTAACTGCTATAGAGAGTGAGTAAGTGGAAGAGTGGTGTTATGTAATTGTATATTAGTTTATTTGAATTATTTCACGAAGTAATTTAATATCTACTTTAAGTCTGATCACAGCTTAAGTGTTAATTATGCACGTTTAGTTTCAGCCCTGAACACTGTAAATGTAACCAACCCAAGCAATTCCAAACAGTGTGTTTCTCTAGAATTTAATCAAATGTTTTTTATTTTTTTGTCTCCCTGCTACATGCATGGAAAATATTAGAGTACATTTTTATTAAGTTACGCAATACTCCCACATAATATTCCATAAACTGTGGCAATATCTTAAAACCTTTCTCCTTCTTTTTAAGAAATCAAATTATATCAGGAGGCCACCTGGCAATGTTGGAGTGCATTGCATGTGTTTTCCTTGATGCATTCCTCAAGCAAAACATATTAGACACTTGTTATTTCCTCACTTTGGATTGAGGTTCGGTCTCCAGCATGAACACCTTCATAAGCCGATGTACACACAGAAAACACACTGCGACAGCCCTCGCTCTTCTTCTCTCCACTCCCTGAAACAGATGGCATGCCTTGCTGTGATACGCTCATTGTTTGCGGATGATGACCCACTGCTTTGTCAAATCTGGCCATGGCTCAAGTCCCTGTCCTCCACATTTAGGTACTTCTGCTCGTCCTGTTTCATGGGACTTCGTCTTAAGATAGAGCAGCAGTTATTAGACTCCTGGGGAGGTTTAGCCTGAAATCTCCTTGCTCATTTAATATCCTCAGTGACAACATAAACATTTCTAAAATAGCACAATGTGAGAAATCAAATCACATATGGTGAGTACAAATAGGCAGTTTTGGATCAGATCAAGGATTCAGACATAGTACCTTACAAAAACCTTTTGTGCAAACACACAAGTAATGTAATAGTGCAGTATAATATTTTTTGTGATCCAAATGAAAGTGGTTACATTATGTTTGAATGCACTATGACATTCTACAAGCTATTAGTTCCCAACCCACTGTTCACAATTTCTTGAGATCGACTCGTGATTTGTTGATGCAAGGCAAACATGATATTTTCCTAACTTGAACTGAAAGGTTTGATCTTATTTACTATAAACTTCAACCTTGTAAATGTCCACTTTATACTGTATGTCAAGTAGAACTGTAGTCAAGACCACCATTGGCAAGTCCAAGACAGGTCCACGACCAGGACTACCCAAAATCGATTCAAGACCGAGTTTTGAGAGGTTTGAGGCCAAGAAACGTTCAACTTCAAATGAAAGGCGAGACAAGGGAGTCAATACTAAGACAGAAAACCATTTTCGGGGTCAGGACATTACTTTAACTTCCTGGCTTCTCTTGTGCTCTGTGCCAATTAGGCTGGTACATTTTCTAGAAGGAATTACTTCTTGTCAAACTTTGTGCATGGGAAAGCAAAGACGAATAAACTTTTTTTTTCAGTCAAGACAACCATAACAACGCTGATGCCAAGACTGAGACAAATCCAAGTCAATATGAAAATGTCTCAATACCACCAATCTCCACTCAGACAATTCAGGATATGAATGCAGGATATATAGTAGACTGGCGGCACGGTGGTTTAGTGGTTATTGGTTCTCACCTTGCATCTTGAGGTTCGATTTCCATCTGTGTGCATGGAGTTTGCATTTTCTCTCTGTGCTTGGTGGGTTTCCTCTCAGAAGCCTAATTGGTGGTCCCAAACTGCCCATAGTGTGTGAATACATGTGTGAATGTTGACCGGAGGTACTTCCATAGTCATACAATGGGAATTAATACAATAGCAATCACCAGTGGACTCCACATGGGTACTGGGATGCCATTGGTAGTACAATTTTTTTGATTGTTAACTGCATGATGTTAAGATAATGCTGAACAAACATCATTAAAACAACAATGCAAAAACAGTATGACTTCAAAACTATAACTATATATAGCGTTAATATGCTGCCAATAGTGTTTTTTTCTTGCCCGGAGTGGGTTGGCTGTGGCTCCGCTGTGAGAGTGCTCACCACTGGTCCACCAGGGATTCTGCTGCTGGGGGTAATAAACCCACATATGTTGCCTTGTCAAGCAATAAGCGCTACATCAAAACTCCTTCAAGTAGTTTACCAAAACAGTAAATCAGGAAGCAGAAAAAGGAAAAGGAAAAAAAAAAATCTCACATAACATCCGAGATCTGTTCAGTAAAGCTGGACGTGGTGCCGTGCGAGCACCGTATAGACGCTTCTCCAGCCTACGCTATGATAGTGTGAAACTGGAGGGAAAACAATGGAAGCAAAAACAAATCTCCTCAGGCTAATCAGCTACTGAAAATATCATCTTGTTATATCATCTGTGTTGCTGTGTGCCAAAATCGAAGGGGTAATGGCTTCAACTTAATATAAAGAATAACTATTAGATTGAATATTGCATCGTGTTTTGTAAGCATGGAGTCTGTAGTTTGTCATGCCACCTAATATTAATCGGAATTTGGGGAACCAGGAAAAACAAGGTTATGTGATTTATCCCACATTCAAAATTTATTTGTCATGTCCAGAACCATACACAACTAGTGTAATAGGCGGAAAGATAGAATAGAATAGAAAGATTTCACTACAATAAAAGGAAAATTGCACTGAAGGAATCCAATAAAGCTAAAGATAGAATTTCCAATAAAAAAAAAACCTAATATAACCCATTTCTAACACTATAATCAAGTTTTTGCATATTAAAACAATTAAAACATTTAAAAAAGACCTTTAAATGAAGTGAAGTATGAAATAAGAGCCATTAAATCTCACATGACCTTAATTTATGATTCCTCTTGGCACCAGGTGCTTTAAAAACCAATCTGAAACATTCTTGGGACCCATGGTGTTATGTCTTCACTAAATCTTGCACAAAATAATAATAATTTAAAAAAGTAAACTCACTTCGCTTGGCTTTCCACTGATGCAATTACTTTAAACAGCTCCTGGACGTACGTGCAACTTAGCTGGCATTCAGTTCAGCAGTGCATTCGTGGCTCGGAGATCAGTCTTAACAATTTTTTAAATTAGAGAATACAAAAGCTTGTTGAGAAATGGACAAGTGTATTAAGAAGCAAGGAGATTATGACGAAAAATTATATATTTGTCTTTTCGAAAATGGATTAAAATAAATTCTACAGCCAGAGTGCGGATAATTTTTGACTCACCCTCGTATATGTAAACATAGCTGAGCTAAGCTGATTTGATTGGTCATAGCTTGGTGATTCCTTGATTTTTTTGGATGTACTTTGTTTGCTACTGATAATAGATTTAAAAGCATGTATTTAATATAAAGGTAAAAGGCAGGTCAAAGACATTTAACATGTCCTTTACGTTATCCGCTGTGCATGTTTTAGATAAATAGCGTAAAAAATCCTCTACAGCACTGGAGGGGGAAAAAAAAGCATTTTGTCAGCACCATCTCACAAAAACTACACTTTACTTTGAAATCACTGAATCATTCAAATATAAATATTTAAAGCCCATTCCTGAAACATCCTTTTCAATGAGTCATACTTTGAAGGTTATATAAAAAAAAAACTTTATAAAAACCTGCAAAATTTTTTAAACCAAAACACTTAGTCAATCCTGCTAGTTCAACAAAGTTTCTCTACACAAATTAGAGTACAAGTTAGAGTTTAAACACGGCAATTAAATTTGCCCTAGTGTGACATCATATAGGAAGTAGTGATGGGTCGTTTATGAACGATTCTTTTTTGTATTTTTGAATCTTTAATGTGACTCAGAAGGACGAGTAGTCTCGGAGAGTGATTCATTCATCTACTACTGGGTGCATGCGCAAATCATCGCAAAACCCCTGTAGGTTATGTACAGAAAAAAAGATTTAGGCGATTCTTCCTCAATGACTCTTCTACTCCGAGTCGTTCATTCTTTTGTCACGTGACTCCCATAGACGCTATGCAGTGCAATGGATTCAAAGGAACGAACGACTCAGACTGGAAGATATGAGAGGTGAGCTACTCATTCTGTTTATCATGATATGTCCTTAGCTGCATTGTGATATTTTGATTACTGGAACTATAGACAAAATTTGTGTATGTAGACGTATCGGGGGTCTTTTTATTGAAAATGCAACATTTTATTTTATTTCCTATCAAAAGAACGAAATAAACTAAATGATTTAAAAAAAGATTTGTTCATTTTGATGAACGAGATTCAAAGAACCAAATCACTAAAATGATTCAATCTTCCCAGAAGAGCCACTCCCTCGGCTTGTTGCTCACCTCTGCTGTTCTCTGGACGGGCGTGGCTCAGCAGTAGCTCATTTACATAGACACTAAAATGAGAGTCTTGAAAAGAAGTGAAACAGAGGCAGTTTAAGGACTGAAAAAACACATTATTTTTTAGCTGGAGCATTAACACACACATTGGAAGAAGATCTGAGATGTGAGTTAACTTGGTAAAGAAATAGTAAAATACGGGACATTTTAAGTGTTTAAGTGACACATCTGTAATCAGTCAAAAGATCGAAAAAGCCATTAAAGCCAATGTCATAGGTGAAATTTAGTTCCATCCATCCATCATACATTTATGAAAGGAATTTTAGGTTTTTCAAGAGATTATGAACTAATCCCAGTAAAATATTCAGTTTAGCTTTTCTAATTAATATCTACTGGTGCAGGTGTTTGTTTACATTAAACAAGCTTATTTTAAAGTAGATTATTGAATCCGAAACATACTGTAACTGTGCACAACATCCCTTTTAATCAACATTTTAATTTCACTTATGGTACAGGTTAAACGTCTAAAAGTACTGCAATTAAATCATTAAATTCTGTCCAGCGGTCGATTTAAGACGCGCCCACAGCTTGACGCATGTACAGTACCGTGTCAAAACTTGCAGTTCATAATCTGGCACAACGCTCATAACTTCATTTCTACTCAACATTTTGATTTAATTTAAGGTGCAAGACTTAATGTCGGGCAAATATCTACAGTAAGGACTGGCAAAGGTTTATTAAATTCTGTCCACCCAGTTTTGTGTGATTCTGTGACAAGATCTGGCTGGACAGACATACAGACAGACTGGTTTCTGGTCCTCCAGTGCATGAAATGTAAAGATATCATTAAAAAGTGATTTAAATACATTAAATCATTAACAGACGTTACATATGTAATATAAAAACCAGGCATGAGTGTTAATATGAACAGTAAAGGTGAGACTGAAGCGCTTTATTCCCCGGTCTTAGAAAGCATACGTTTTATCTGCAAAATGAAAGAAACCCTGAGAACTCCATTAAGTTGAAACTCTGTAAAGTGAAAAAGGCTTTTAAACATATTGACTAGTTGGGAGAGAGCCATCCTGGAGACTGTTTTCTCTCGTTTTATGTTTTTTTTAACCCCATTTTTCTTTTTAAGACTCAAGGTCACTGGCTTCAGCACCATCCGCTCTGAACGACCCGAACTGACATTCAAGAGTTTTCTTTTATTTATTTCTTTACATTCCTTCCAGCTTTTATTGGTGCTTTATTATTTAATAACAGTCCATGTTGTCCTTTTTTAGTTCTCAAAGAAAAGCTAAAAGTTTGTGTAATAACATATTTATCTCATAAAACTTCATGTGGAAAACATTCACAAAAATGGAGAAGATTCACATTAAACTGTTTTATTGGGCTCCTATGGATCAGATCCGCTAACGGTGAAAAGCAGAGGAACGGCGCTGCCATAGTGTGCCGCGGTAATTATTAGAGTTTCCCACTCCGTCCTGGCATGACACCTTAGGCATGTGCACACGCACACACACACACACACACATATATGCACACACATACTGTACAGTATATGTGGCAGTGCTTGCACCACGCGCCCTAGGCATCTGCCGCTGCCATGAAGAAAAATTTAAAGCGAGTTGGCTTATGCCACCCACTCTGCATATGTAACAGTATCTCCCATTTACATGCTTTCACATGCACAAAGACAATAAAGTGAAAAATAATACGCTTATTTCCTTTGAGAAAATCTTTTCATTTCATCTATTATAATGCTTTGTTTAATGCAAGAATCTTTGATTTCCTTTTGGGCCTAGTTTTTCGCTAATATGAAAGCTTCCGTCTCTCTTTTTTCAGCTCCAGTCAAAACAAAGAAAATAAAGAAGCTTTTTAAAAATGTTTTTAAAAATTGTCTAAATTAAAATAAATAAATTAATTAATAATAAATAAATTAATGCATATTTAGGGTTTTACACTAAAATAAAAAATAAAAAATGTGAGGTTCAGCTAATTTAGGCAAAAGTCATGACAACATTTTGAAAGTGGACTGCCTTTCTGTTCCCCCTCTTGCTCTTTTTTTTAAACCTAAGAGTCAATGTTTGTGGATCATGATCAATGATTGTGGATCATTTGATCTACAAGGTCTGGCACATGTTTACACCGGATGCCCTTCCTTGTGCAATCCTTCCCTTTTTTAACCAGGCTTGGGACCAGAACTGCATGCAGTATATGGGTTGTATGGGGTGTAGGGTTAGGGGTCTTGGCCAAAGACCCAGATGTGGCAACCTGACATTGGTGGGCCTCGAACCCGTGATCAATAACCCAAAGCCTGGTCGCTACTGCCCCTGAACGCGACATTAAAACTAGAATAGTTTATTTGAAAGTTTTACATACGTAACTGCACTTTTTCAACAGCACAGGTGTTCATTACAGGGAACATACAATAATAATAATAATAATAATTGTAATAATAATAATAATAATAATAATGATGATGATAATAATAATGATAATAATAATGATACTAATAATTGTAATAATAATAAAAACTAAATGCAAGGCACCTACTCTATGTAACGATATTAATTCAATTACATTTTTTTCCAAAGCAAATTTAAAAGTCAAAGCAGACTAAAGTGCATTAAAGCATGTTTTTTTTACTGCATCATGTGACATAGCAGGATGTTCATAATACAGAATACAATAAAACAAAACACAGTAAAAGATAAATAGTAATATTTCTTATTCTTAGATATTTGTACACATATTAATACACAAAACCTGCTGTAGAATGACCAGACCTCTGACTGGGCATGAGGACTGTATAGCAAAATATATAATTGGTTAAATAATATTTCTGGTCCAGCAGCAGAGTCTCAGACATGACAATTGATTTAATAATAATAATAATAATAATAATAATAATATGATGATGATGATGATGATGATGATTGTGATGATGATTGTGGTGATGAAGGAGATGGATAGATTAAGTTAAAGCCTCTACTTTACTACCAAGTCTTTACTTTGTCTTTATTTATTAAGTCACATATGCATTACTGCACACTGAAATTCTTTCTTTGAATATCTCATCTTGGGGCCTGGGGTCAAAGCGCAGTGATACTTTGCCCTTGGAGTAGATAGGGATGATGGGCCTAAGAGCCTTGCTCAACAGTGTTGGACGATTATTGATCACTAACCCAAAGCGTTAACCACTTCCTACCACTACTATGAGCGCTGTGGCATCACTCCATTTGGGTGGAGGGCTAAATCCCACTGCGCCACTACCAGATCGTGGCAAGCCAATAGGTGTGTTTACACGGACCCAAATATTCCACTAATGATGGGAATAACAGTCTAATTGGAATAAAAATACACCATTTAACCACCTCAATGGGAACAGTCCGACCTGTATGGCCTGATCGGTTTTGGAATTCTGTCTTTAATTCAGAATTTTATCCACTAGGTCTTTGGTGGCGAGCCCCATCCGCTATGTAACCCAAACCAACTGGCTTGCATTTTACACAAAGTGAAGCATCTAACCAATCATAAATGAGACAGAGTTTTTGTTACAAATCATAATGCAGAACACAGGGTTTATCATAATTGATGGGATCACTTTGTACATCTAAACACACTTCTTATCAGATCAGCATCCATGTAAACACTCACTCATTTACTCAATCACCGCCTAAACCATCTTGTATTCAGGGTCGCAAGGGGCCTGGACCCTATCCTGGGCAGGATGCCAATCAATCGTAGGGCACACACACACTCTCATTTACACACCAATTAATCTGCATGTCTTTGCACTGTGGGAAGAAACCTCGGAAAGTCTCGGAGGAAACCCACCAAGCATGGGGAGAATATGCAAATTCCATGCACACAGACCCCGAGGCGGGAATCAAACCCAGAACCTGGAGGTGGAAGGTGACATTACTAACCACGGAGCCACTGTGCCGCCTTCCAAGTAAACACTCAAGTTAAAATCCCTAATCAGAATAGAGGAAATATAGTTCATGTAAACATAGCTAACGAAGGAAGTTTAACAAGTCATTATGGACGCAGTTGAAGGTCACATGTTAATTTTAGGGATTAGTATGCGAGGCTTTTAGGGGGAAATTAAGGAGGAAAGCTCTAATCTCATATACAGCCATATGATTAAACACAAGGGCATTGAAAATCCCAGCAAACAGCCTCGGTGATGATTAACGTGCTGGAACTGAACTGAAAGGGCGCTGGACTGGGTCAACAAACAAGAATTCACCGAATAGATTACTTTCTTTCTTTTTTAAACAGTAATTGTGGCGGCAGCAGTAATTGGGGCTGTGTGTGCAGCACATCACTGCTTTCGCTAATGAGTCAACTTTGTAGTTCCTTTTAAGTTCTAAATCTGCTTACGCAAACCGAGACAAATGGACCAACATACACACAGCATGTTCGTAATTACATGAACACACATATACGCTAACACATACAGTACACGCATGAGCAATATAGCATGTGTTGGTTAGCTGATATATTTGACTCTGTATCAGGATGAGACTTCCTGGAACTTTCAGTCCTCATGTCACTCACAGTGAATTCTCCTCATTAGGCACTCTGTGTTTATGCTCCTCACAATAATGAAACAGAAAAAAATTAGCCCTGATTATCACACACACACACACACACACACACACACACTGTCTGCACAAACACAGTGACTGCAGCACAGATTAGCATCCCAGCACTGGAGCACGACATCAGTGTCAGAAAGCACTTCACGGTTGATGGTTTGAAATAGAAGTTGCCATTTTCGAGATTGAGAATTTGCATTAACAGGAAGCGACAAGCTAATTTAAGACAAAGTTAAACATAAGGACACGTTTAAGCTAGTTGACTTCTTCCCGAAATTTCTTAAAGGAATACTCCAGCAGTTTTAGAATTATCTCTATACAAGGGCATTTGTATTAAGTATTTGTATTAGTAACAAAATTTGTAGTTTTCGTCTGAAGGAAGAAATCTACGTATATAAATAAAAAGAAATATTTTGTCGGTACGTTGGTCAGGACTCACTATTTCAATCATTCTGTATCTTTAGTGTTTCATACATTGCAGGACCAGAAACCAGTCTGATGAATAGACACATCAATATATGCTTATTGTTCCTGCGGGAAGTTTGTCTTATATGTTCTGAAACCGAAAAAAAAGCAGTAATGTAAAGCAGTCCAAGGTGAGGGCGGGCGTGTAAAGTACCCAGACTGAGAGCCCAGTGTTATGCGCTAAAATGCCCAATTCAACAACCCCCCCCCCATAGCATAATTGCTAATAAAATATCTATTACAACATAATTTTAGACCGCAAAACTGAAAAAATACTTTATTTATTTACATTTATTTTTTAGTATTTACATATCTGCCTCAAGTTTAACCTACGCGATGAGTAAAATCTAAACGGTGAGTAAAAGTGATGTTATGAACAGTTATGTGCTGGATTCAATGATCAACTTTAAAATAAGCTATTAATGTGCTAATTACTCAATGTAAACAAACACCTGCACCAATAAATATTAATTAGAAATAAAACTAAATATTTTTTCAGGAATTAATCCATATTTTCACTTGTATTCTATTGTGCTGGAGTCATTTTAAGAAAAAAAAAAAACATTTGAAAATCTTTATCCGATCTACTTTTTCAATTTCTCATAATTCACTCTCAGATTACCGAACAGGAAGTGTATTTGGCTGACGACAAAAGAAGTACAAATTACTCAACAAGGCATACTTACCCTTACTTAGTGTATAATCGCTTTTAAAGGCCAGCTATTATGCAAAATTCACTTTTCAGTCATTTTAAGATGACTGTTGACTGACACTGTTTTTTTGGCCTATTCTGCATGTTCACATTGGTCAGGGCTTCCTGTTGGTTGGAATCCAGTGGGTTGCATTATCGTCGCTGTAGATCTCATTCTTCCTCAACTTCCCAGCCTTTTAAAGCCGATGTTCCAGTCCAGCCATCTCCTAAAAAAGAACTAATGCTTCCTTTCCTGATCTTGTCTTGTCTTGTTCTGTGTCTCAAACCCTTTGTCTGCTTTTATCTTGCACTTCCTCACACTCTATCTTCTCTACATGTTCCCTCTTTGTACCGCTCGCGCTTTTGGTTGGAGCTCTGTAAGTTACATCACCTCATTCTCCCTCAACTTCCTGGACCTTTAAAGCTGACTTTCCAGTCCAGTCTTCCTCAAAAAGACCATTAAATGATTCCTTTCCTGATCAGTGACTCCCCATTCGCCGTCTACTCTCTCTACTTCTTGGAGCTGTGCCAATAAATCCTCTCCTGCATATATTTTCTGGACGATATACTCATACACATCAACACTCACTCTTGTCATTTTCTGCAGAGAAAATCTGAAAAATACTGAACTGTCCTCTGTCTGATTGACGACTGCAGCAGAAAGTATTGAATCATCCTCTGTTTCAACCCGATTCTATTTGGTCTTTTATTAAAAGTGAGACTTTGATTTTGTTTTTATGTTCTTTCCCCGACAGGAGGCACGGTGGCTTAGTGGTTGGCTTGCACTGTTACCTTGCACCTCCAGGTCCCGGGTTCAATTCTCAGCCAGGTGGCTGTGTGCATGGAGTTTGCATGTTCTCTCCTTGCTTGGTTTCCTCAGGGTACTCCGGTTTCCTCCCACAATCCAAAGTCATGCAGATTAGGGTATTTGACATTCACAAATTGCCCATAGTGTGTAAATGAGTGTGTGTATGCCATGAGATAGATTGGCACCATGTCCAGAGTGTACCCCGCCTCATGCCCTAAGTCTCCTGGGATAGGGTTCATGCCCCCCGTGACCTGTATACAGAATAAAAACAATATAGACAATGAGTGAGAGAGTGCTCTGCCCCCTAGTGGACACATCTGTTTTGTGTGTAATTGCAGGCATAATGACAGACACTGATAACACCCTCACATGTTTGCAGATATTAGAGGTTGCAAGTAACAAAGAACTACCCCGCTACTGTACTTGAGTATTTTCCGTATGTGATATTTTTTCATCTACTTACTAAACTCTTTGGTGGAAACCTATACAGTACTTTTACTGACAATCACACAAAAAAATTCTGATTTCCTGATCTAAACATAAGCATTTTCGCTGTCACTCACCCTATATGACGACTGAGCTACACCCCACGTGGGAAGGGCAGGAACAAACCAATTCCACCAGTCCATCTGGCAGGTCATTACAAATGCACAGATTGGTTAGCGCACCAGAGTGACTGATGGTTACCTGGGCAACGAATTCCACCCACCTGGTCTCTGTGACTGTGGATTCTTGAGCAAGGGCACTTGCCAAAGTAAGATTAGCAAGAAGTAAGAGGTAGAAGTTTAGCCTTTATTCAAGGTTACTGCACAATTAAAACCTTTATTCTTTGCATACTTTACCTACAACAACTTGGCAGTGTGGGACCTCAACCTCTGACCTTCTGATCAGAAACCCAATGACCTACAACCATACTGCGCAAAAGAGTTGTGAACTCTTACACGTTTAGTTAGTAGGCTGGGGTCAGAGCACAGGGTCAGCCATAATACAGCACAGACAGGGTTAAGGGTCTTCAGAGGCTCAACAGTAGCAATCTGAAGCGAGCTGGGGCTCGAACTGCAGATCTCTCGACCACAGATCTGAGCCACCACCACCTCAAGGGAAATTGTAGTTTTTGCATATCCCAGGTAGGAAGCTAGGTTCAAAGTGCAGGTCGCCTTATAGGCTCAGTAGTGGCAACTTGGCGACATGGGGGCTTGAACCCTTGACCTTCTGATCAGAAACCCAGAAACTTATAACCAAACTAAGCAAAAGAGTTGCAATCTCTTACAAATTTGGTTACAACAACGTATTTTTTAAATATATATTATTTGCATTATAACTTGCATTAAACAGAATAGCAATGGTTGCAGTTAGTTGACTAAGCTACCAAAATAATGAAAGTTGAATAATAGAATAATGAATTCATTGAATAATGAAACTGCTAAAAATGCAGTTAATTTAATTAATGTTAAACATTGTTGCTTTCAATGCATTTTTGCATGTTATTAACAACATGAACTTCAATAAAATGCTTTAAAATATTACTGTTTATCAGTAACTCAGTAATTAAAAATCAGTTTATTTGTGAAGTACTTGTACTTTCATCCTTAAAGTACATTTTAGAGCATGTACTTGTACTTTAACCTTAGTACAAATTTGAAAAGGTACTTGCATTATTTTAACAACTTGTACTTTTACTTAAGTATTGAGTTTGTGTACTTCTGCCGCCCCTGGCAGATACATATGTACAAAATGATGAACTGTGCCAAAAAACATTATTGATGGAATTTAACTTCTGCCCTTAGCCATCTATTATAAGTGAATTTTAGAGTGAAGGAGCTTCCTAGATTTGTTCTGAGTGTCTCACATTTGTTATACACAACTTGTTTTTGTGGCCCTGCAGCTTCCGATTTTCACCCTATTTAACGATTTGCCACGATTTGACCTACACTTTATCACAGCACAAACACTGGGACGGGAGAGTTGAAAACCCAAGCTAGCAGCTGCTGCTGTTTATTAATGTGCTGGGACAGATTTACAGAAATTCAAAACACACTGGTGGTTTTTTAAGGTCAAAAAAACAAGACACAAGTGGACAGTTCAATTTTCCAAAACACACAGACAGGAGCAAACATGCACGATCTCCATCTCATCTGGCTTATTACTCCATAAAACATTGATAACATGCAGAAATATCCACCCTGGCAGCTTCTGAGTGCTACAACACACCCGGCCACACTTATCTCTCTTACTACAGTCTAGTAAATGTCATTTTCCACATTCACTACAAGAATTGTGTTGTCTGAGATAGTATGTGTGTGTACACCACTTGAAGATTTAAGTAGCTTTAGGACTGGAGAAGATTTCAAAATCACTGGACACCAGGACTGGAGTTTATTAACTATGTATGAACATACCAAATCCCAAAGCAAAGACCTGCTCTGAAGAACACGTACTGTGACAGGGATTGTTCAAAGATGCAGAATAGAAAATGAAATATGTCTACACTGGTTGAAACTTAAATAAATGCATTAATGAGGTGTGGGAGTGGGTTTGGGTTTGGGGGTGTGGGTTGTTGGTGCATGTTTTGTGAGTTACGACTACAGGAGCTGGGAAGGTAATGCTACAGGGACAGAGCACAAGAGATGCAAAATATCGAACGAGAAGGTACTAGCCACCAAATAATTAAATGTCAAGTAGAGAAAAATGAGCTCAGTATCACCAGAATGCAGGTACTACACATCACAGCACACACACTAACTACAATGGATGTTTGTATGCAGCAAATGTGTGAGGCATCCATATTTTAGCTGTCAGTGTATTCATTTCAAATGACCGCTTCAGTAGACACAATATACAGAATGTCCGAAGAAGTGAACCCGTGTTATAATTTTTATTTGAAGACACTAAACTACTATATCAGTGCAATGATTTTTGCCAAGAGTACATGACCGAGGATTGAACTTTTCATGGCATCACCAACTTTGGAATGCTGATGGTAAGGTCCCAGGTTCAATTCCACCACTACGTACCAAGCTACCACTGTTGGGCGCTCAAGCAAGGCCCTTAACCTTCAACTGCTCAGATGTATAATTATGGTGAAATGTTCTTAATACAAATGTAAGCCCCCAGTAAAAGTTAAATCCCAAAAGTTAAGTCCAGAGTCAGGACAGACATAGTCAAAGTCAGGCAACACAAATCACACACAAGTCCTATATCAAGACAGGTGAGTCACAGTTCAACTCCCAAGTGTCCTTTTTCAAGTGAAGACATAAAGGTTAAATTTGTAAAGAGAGCAACATCCAAATTGAAGTCCTAAGAAGACAAGAACCAAGTCAATTCCCAAATGAAGGTTGAAAATTCCAAAGTCAAGTTCCCAGTCAAGTAATATGAATCTCAAGTCCTGCATCAAGACGATGAGTCACAGATCAAGCACCTAAACAAAGACAGACAAGTCAAAAGTCAAGTCCTGTAAAGATAGTAATGTAGAAAATCAAGTCTTAAGCAATCCAAGTCCCAAGTCCAATGGTAAGCCAGGACAGATGAGACCCAATTCAAGTCAAACAATACAAATCTCTGGTTGAGAAAGATAGAAGAGACAGACAAGTCAGAAGATAAGTCTGTACCACTTGTAGCCTGATGTACTGCATTAAGCAAGTCAAGTGATCAGCCAAGACAAGATCAGACCCAAGTCGCGTCAAAAAACAAACAAGCAAACAAATCTCAAGTTCTATTGAAGGTCAACTATTAGGGAAACAGACAAGTGAAACGTCAAGAAATAGAGATTTAGGTCTCAAAAAGACAAACCAGTCCAAAATCAATTCCAAGTAAAGACAGACATGTTTAAAATTACATCGAAAGTTAAGATAGACTCCTCTAACACATATACAGTAGTGTTCATTTACCAGAGTTGCATTTTTCTTCACTTTGTCCTCCCATGCTTGAATAATTAAACAACCGACACACGTTGTAGTTAATTGCTGCTGTAGCTAAGTGCTAACATGTTGAGATGTTGTTTTAAGCCAAATTACTATGTTGCTCAAATTGCTACCACTTCACTGGGGTTGGAGCCGATCTTTTGGCTAACATACTCTTTCCTCTTCTGGGGTGTTTTTGTTATCCCCTCACCATTTCATTCCTTAGTCTTCAATTCCCCTGCTGTACAAAGACTAATGGGCCTGTGCACTTCATTCTGCTAGTGTATTCAAGTGCTACAGCCTGCTAATTGCAAATACATGTGCACAGCAACAACTGATAAGCAGAGTATAAAACCCACAAGTCTCCTTGTAGGCATATAGACCTGGACAAGCGGAGGACATTCAAAACACTGCATTTGAAGGTACGAGGTGGCAATGCATAAACCCATATTTCATAAGGTGTCAGTCACACTGTTTTTCTTTTTTCTTCAGAAATTCACAAGACGGCTAATCTACAGATAACTCATTTTAGCTGGGTTTTGTGGCCCTGTGTTCATACAGTATGTGGAGGTTGAAGCTGATCTCACCACTCGAAGCCTTTGATTCAAAAATAAATAAAAAAAAACGCAACTCCCACTCCAATCCATACAAGCCAGATGGTTCGTATATCCGTAAGTTCAGATAAGTGTGTAGGCCTACTCATAGCTTAAACGGCAATAAAAAGCCAGCACACCCACACTCAAAAAGGCTAAAAGTGGGCATAGCCCTTTCATGCATGCAAAACACACACACACACACAACCTTGCTCTAGAGGATTCAATCTGCCAGCACTCCTTCGTCTGGTTTTCTAAATAGGTGGTAACCAACTCTCTTACATAACCGCACATATCCATATTATAGCTGAACCTATTAGATCTAGCATATTGAATTTACGCTATGCATTAACAACAACTCGTCAATTTTGTATTGTATTGATCATACACTGTACATCGAAGCAGCAGATTTATTATTATTTTTTGCAATTTACCTGTGAAAAGGTTTCTGTGAAGTAAAACATCTTCAATATTATAAACCAAGTGCAGCTCGTAATAATAATTTAGTTAAACTTTTCAGGAATTAAAATGCATTCCATTGGTGTCTTTTACAATTTAATGCATAAAAGTCAATGATTTTAAATTTGTTTTATGTTAATTAACCCAAAATGTTTGTTTAATTAGTTTAAGGCATAATTATGCACCCACCTGCATAAGTACTCAATAAAACCAGCTTTGGTTGCAATTTCAATAGCAACTCTTTTGAGATGTCTTTTGCAGCTGTGCACATCTGGATCCTTATACAGTATTTTTTTTTTCTTTGCTTAAGCTTTTTCAGATTGGCTGAAAACAATATGCAAGCAGACTACAGTCTGGGTTTGGACATGGTTTGGAAGTATGTCCTGTTGCAAAGTGATCCTTCAATCTCAAGCCATTTGCAGACTGGCCCTAATAGGATTGCTCTGTATTCAGCTCTACCCATGTTACCTGTTATGACTCGTTCTCCAGTGCCTCCTGATTGAGAACATTGCTATAAAATAGTGCTATTACTACCATGCCTCACTATGTGGAGGCAGTTTTGGTGTTTAATAGCTCTGACCCTTTACATTACGCATAGAAATTCCGGCCTCGTTACATTAACTACTGTACAATTACAACCCTCGACCCCCTCCACCCGATTGCATATTTCCCTAAACCAAAAAATAAAAGATGACCAGAAATTGTAAACATCAAAGCACTTTTTTTTGTATTGACAAATTATTAGTAACAGATTATTAACAAATCTGTTCAGAACTCACTAATTTATTTAACTGAACGGATCAAAATGTTCCCGAGATACATTAAGTCCCCGTAAAAGGCACTGGATTGGACTGATGTCTCGCTGCTCTTTTCCAGCTGATATTGTACAGTAAGCCATAAACTTACTGAGTTTGCAGGGCAAGAGTTCAGAAATGTCACTAAGTTTTCTTGACCTGTCACTCACAACTGACAGCAATGTGTTATGACACATCGAGCAGACGATTTTATCAATTTCCCAGTGCCACACAGCCTCTGGGGCAAAATGGTAGGAAATAATGCGGAAGGAAAGACAGAAATAAAGAGATAGAGATAACTCTAGCTTGATTTGGTTAAATGTTTTTTTTTTTCCTTAACATTAATAGAAATATCAAATGATTTTTCTTTAAGAAATATAGAACCACCATCATTGCCGCCACCACCACCACCACCACAGGAGATGTTTTTTCCGTATTTTCATCACGTCACATGGACAATACAAACTTATTCCAGAAATGTGAAGGGTTTTCCCAGGCTCCAGCATGCATATATATTATAAATAAGATCAGGGGAAGTCGGGGTTACTGTCTTAATATTCTCACATATAGAATTCAGCCTACATACATTTATTCATTTTGTCTTTATTTTATTCATTCTTTACCAGGAGACTCTCTCCGGAGCTGAATCTCATTTACAATGAAGACATAACCACGGGCCTAGTATCACTAAAAGTAAAACTTTATTATTTATTTAAACCATGCCTCGCTATCAGTACGTACACTCGCATGCTCTTGGTGGAAAACACTTGTTTTTCTGATATTTCAGCATTCCAGTTGTGTTCAAAAGATAATCATTGTGCAATGGATTTGTGTTTGCATCACACACACACACACACACACACACACACACACACACACACACACACACACACACCAGTAAGTTCTATTGTATTGTTGAATGTAACATATAGTGTTGATTTCTGGCAAGTGACCTTTCCAGAGCATTCACTAAACTCTGGAAAGTGTGTATGTCAAGTATATGGAGCAAACTATTCTTCAACAGGAGGAGGGAAGGATGATAACATCACTTTTCATCTCCTTCCATTCAGCTATGCTACAGTTTGAACATTTTTTACTGCAGTGTTTTCACACCAATTCACGCCTCCAGGCTCCAAGGACAGTCATGTGATCAGAAAATTTGTCATTGATCATGGTGTACGGTCGGTGTGAATCACATGCTGTTTCAGAGGGTCATTGTTCTTCGGCATATATTTATCTCAATAATTAGTAAACACTAGGGCAGGCAGCGTTGACGCTTGTGACTAATTCCTAATCCTTAATCTGTTAAAAAGGCTAAACCCAAATAAACTCAAATTTCTCAAACGTCCTAAATGTGATGCAAGGTGCATCTGATTGGACAGATTCTAGAACCAGATGCCACACAGTTCATGCACAAACAAAAGCAGGTCTAGGAACGATTTAAGGAATCCAGGCCTATTACACTTCTCTGTTACTAAACTCTTACCAGATCTGTCTCTGTTTCTATGGTATGACCTCCGGTTCTAGAATTTACCCAATTAGATACTCCCAGCATTAACTGCTAATATGGAAGAACCTAATATGTGTTTATGCATGTTTAAGTAGAGATTGATGTGCACACTCACTCACTATTCGTCTATACCAGTGGTTCTCAAACATTTTCTGTCATTCCCCACTTAAGGGGGTGGGCGAATTTTCAAGCCCCACTTTTCAACAAAATGATAACCAAAACGGCCAAGTGTACTATTTATTAAAAAATCTATTTCTAGACCAGTAAGATCAAATAACACCAAGTTCAAAACAGATAAAATACACGTGCATTTGTTATAACAGGCTTACTTCGTCACTTATCTAGAGCTTTCTTTCAAAGAAGTCGAGTGGCTTATTAACGTGACTGGGGTGTGTTGTCTCTAAGTGTCTTCCTACTTTGTCTCATGCTGTCTGCTGCCAGCGGTTTAAGACACAAAACACACACGGGTCTCTCCTCTGCCCCACCATCCCCACCATGAATCCAAACGCAACATACAGTAGGCTTCATCATGTTTTCCTTTCGGCTGGATTTTTGGTTGATTAGGCTGATAGGGCTGAATCACCTGCTTATTTGTGGTCCATGTAACAAATGTATCCATTGATGTTATTATGCTCACTACATACAGTACGCTACTGTGTTATGGTCTAAAATGCCCCTGCCACAGATTGCCCCCCCACACACATAATCTCTTTCAAATAATATATTAGAACATAAATGCGAAGGTTTATGGTTCACAAATGACAAATTATAACAAATTAATTTAATTATAAAGTAAGCAATATAAAAAAAATTTGTATAGGAGAAAAATATATAAATTAGCCTATATATTTTTTTCATATACAACATGTATATTTTTATATTGCTTATTTTATAATAAAAATCGTTTCCTGTAATTTTTCACCACAAACAATATTTATTTAGTGTAATTTGTGATAAATAATTTGTTATTTGTACATTGACAAACCCCTGCAAAATAAATGTGCCATAAAATAATCATTTCAGGGGATTTGAATTAATCGTCTCGACGGCTGTCACGTGCCTAGGGTTAATTATAATAGTAATAATATATTTGATAATAATAAACCTTTAAATGTATGTCGTAATATAATAATTGATAGAGATTATGTAGGGGGGCAATAACACGTGTTTGTGTCCGCGGTAAAGTTGATTTGATATTCGCATCTCCGAATTCAATAGCTGCGTAAATAAACCCGAAAATAAGATACCCACATATATTTCCTCTCTACATTGTCTTTAAGCTACATCCGCCTTAAATTATACATGTTTAAAAGCATAAACACCATTATTCTCTACGGCGCAACGAATGACTTAGGGATCATCGCAAAATGCAGCACACCAACAAAAAGCGTAGAACGATATTGATCTTCCCTTCTGTTCAGCGCCTGAAGGATTAAAAAGGAACTTTGTTACCGCACTGGAAACTAGAAATGCCAGACTAGTACTGTCTGAAAAAATACAGAAACATCAGCATACACATTGGAATGAATGAAACTACATAAATAATACCGAATGTTTCCTTATATATTGTTCCTCTGCAATTAACATGCCGACGTTAAACCGTTATTGTTGGACTATGTTGCACTTTTTCTCTGATGTTATTTTAATTTACTTGTATTAATGATCCATTTCTTTGTGTGTCATTATTTAGTTTCGAGTGTCCGATAAAGAAAATAAAGATTAAATAAATCAATAAAGAAAAGCATGAATTAGAATAGGTACTTTCCTATTATTTTCCACTAATTCCCTCCCGTTCATTGCGCCCCACCTGTCATGTCTGTATTCCCCACTAGTGGGGCGCGCCCCACACTTTGAGAACCACTGGTCTATACTGACCAATCCTGGGATGCCTGAACCCTATCCTAATTTGGGAATGCCAGCATGTCTTTGGACTGTGGGAGGAAACTGGAGTACCCAGAGGAAACCCATATTACAGACAGGAATCGAACCCGGACCCTGCAGGTACAGTACAAAGCAATATTGCTAATCACTAAGCCACAGTGCAAATCTCTAGTAAAACCTAATACACATTATTTTTGTTGGTCATTAGACAAATTGAGTGCAAATAGTAAAAAAAAATCATGTTCTATCATTTCGATGACGCAAAATTAAAAACAATGGGTCATTGTTATTTTTTTTTTTTTTTACCTAACCAGAGCAGATTGGATTTCCAAGCCAGCTGCTTTAAATGCAAATTAAAAATTCTTCTTTTTCTTTTTTTGTAAGCAGGAAAATGAATAATGCTTAGGGCTTTCCGCTGTCTTAGAAGTAAGAAGCTATTCCAATTAAAGAACATTGATGAATACTGATAACTGAAAACTTTACCTTTAATGTACATTATACCATATGTTGGACAGTATACTGTATATACAGACACTTAAGGGTAAAAAAATATATACCAAATGCAGTTGAGGTCTAAAAAGCTTAAGAAGAATTTTTTTGTGCCATATCCTAACACTCTACTCTTCTTGGGCATTCATTCTGCACTTGTTACCCATTTCCTGCTACCATATATGGGCATCCAGGTTTGTTCTTTTCTCAACTGGATACATTAATGTATACTGTATTAACCGAATGAGGATGGGTTCACTGCTGAGTCTGGTTGCTCTCAAATATTCTCCCATTTTCCATCACAGGGAATTTTTCTTGCCACCTTCACCCTCGACTTGCTCATCAGGGACAAACTGATAATTATGATTCATACATCCTGACTTGAACATTTCAAGCTCATTTCCTTTTGATTCTGTTAAGCTGCTTTGCAACAGTGATCACTGTAAAAAGTGCTATATAAATAAAATTGAATTGTTGTAGTTCTAAAGACTGTCCTGTGCTCATCTTCGTACTACTGTACCTGCTTATACTTTTTACGGTTTGTCTTTATTCCTTCCTTGCTGTATATCATAATGATTTATGGGTGCCTTTTACCTCCAGGGTCCGGGTTCGATTACTGCCTCGAGGTCTATGTGTATGGAGTTTGCATGTTCTCCCCATGCTTGGTGGGTTTCCACCGGGTATTCCGGTTTTCCTCCTACAGTCCAAAGACATGCAGATTTGGGTACTGTACTGTTTCCCCTAAGTGTGTGTGATTGTTGACTAGAGGTCCTACTGTACCACGTTTGTACTGTACATCGTCTTTTACCCTGAATCCCTTGGATAGGCTCCAAGCCCTCGTGATCCTTTATAGGATAAATGTGAGTAGGTGCAACACTGTAAGTTATTTTTCCTCAAACAAAGGTTTAATGACATTTATTTATACAAAAGTTTTGAAATGTTGAGCCAAACTTAATCAGGTATAAAAAACAATCACATATAGCTACAGTAAGAAAAAAAAAAAGAAAACGCTTGTGTGATGTCGCACCTTCAATGCTGAGCTCACATGAATTGGGGCAATTTTTTTATACTGGTGAAAATGGTATAGAGTGACAGATCTAAAATAAAAACCAGGGAATGTGTATCAGTATTGCAATTTTAAAGTTGGTAATAAAAAAACTGGTGAGAACTCGAATGCAGACATTCATTCATCCATCTAGGAACATCTGTAGTCCAGGTTTGGGTTCGATTACTGCCTCGAGGTCTATGTGTATGGAGTTTGCATGTTCTCCCCGTGCTTGGTGGAGAGAACACTGGAAAAGGGGCCAGTCCACAGTCTTTGGACTGTAAGAGAACATGCAAACTCCACCCACAGATCTGAAGGTCGGACTTGAACCTTTAGCCCTGGAGCTGCGTGGCCACAGTGCTAACCACTTTGTCACCATGCTGCCAATAGTGTTGCAAAATATATATCCAAAATGCCATGTGGTGCAATTGATGGTACTTATGGTACTGATGGTACTTAGTTAGTAACCTAGTAACCAGTGTAAGGATCTATCAAATGATGGAAACTTCAAAGCACTTTTGTAAGTCTCTCTGGATAACAGCGTCTGCCGAATGACTAAATGTAAATGTAAATTTGAGTCCGGTCCCTCTTAAGGTTCCTTTCTTATGTCATCCAAGGGCGTAATCCTCTCTTCTACGTTTTCATTAGAGATCAAAATCCACAACTGGATTTCTGTAAATCTTTTTTGTGATGAAATGGGATTAAGTCACCTTATGAGACTATTCTTTAAGCTTTACGCATATGAGCAAGGGTCTTAAAAATATGTGTCGTAGATAACATTAGAGATTTAACAGAAATATCTTATTAACTGTTCTTGAATTTAATCATTAATGCAACACATTCAAAGGATCTGAGAAAAGGAAGCTATTTTTAATAAAAGGGTAAAAAGTAACCATATTAAATTTAGACAAATCTTCGCTGTTGTCCAAACTAAGCCACTGGTTCATACTGTAGCTGCAAATAGTGGATTTGCTTATTTATTATAAATAATAGCTTCACATTTGCAAAAAAAAAAAAAGAGTTTCTTCTCTTAGTACTAATGAGACCTGCAAATTTACAATAGAGGTATTGTGTCAGGTTTATTAATATGCAGCTATATTAAGGTCAGCAGAATTAAACTGCCCTAGACAACTCGAGCACTGTCTGGGAAGGAACTTTTCTTAGGACTTATTATAAAAAAAATAGATTAGAACCTCCAAATAAAAAAAAATAATAATAATTAATTTACTGCCACCTTTATCAAAATTGTTGCTATTTATCTTTATTATTGTCACACATGGACATTCCTAAAAAGCTCATGTCTGACTGGGAAACGACTTTTTACACGAACTGATCGTTGTTTTTAGTGCAACTACAGGCTGAAGTTCGTAATGAATGATGAAGAATGGTGTCATTAACTGCTGTAGACACTTGGATACACTATAAGCCACAAACAGGTGACAGCATTATTCCTCATATTACACACTGATATGAATTAGAAATTAAAATAAACTGTTGTAGGAAAAAAAAACCCGTAATACATTTCATAAGATTTATGGGATAATACATATCTATACATATAGTTCTGTGCAAAGTCATGAGCCATGTTTCTTAATATTTTCCTTTTAAACAGCCAGACGTTCTTGTATTTTTTTTATGTAAGCTGTAAAAAAAATTCCAACTAAATAAATGTTGAATGAATTAATATTATATTGTTGGCCCAACTTTTTACAGTGGAATTAGTTAAGACAACAGGTAGCATTGTGTAGTTGAAAACTTTGGAGACCCATACTGAATTAAATAAAACAAATAATCAAGTTGAGCCAGCAATTTACATTCCCTGAGATGCAATCACATGATTTTTAAAAGATATATATATATATATATATATATATATATATATATATATATATATATATAAAATATGTTCCAGGTTGTTTTAGCCAATTAACTTTGTATTTATTTATTTATTTATGCTTCCACTAATCGTTATACTGAGTTACCCTGACATTAATGAGCTAAGCTTAGCTAACGCTAGGCTTCATGTTACCACACTGTACAGGAGTTAGCGAGCTAACCGGTTTATACTGTACCTGTATCTCTCCCTCACCCATTTCTGCCCCGCAACAGCATCCTGCTCCACCCCAGCATATACAGTATGACTGCGCGAGCGCTCTGCTAACTTCAGTACTTGGTATGTTTAGAGATATAACAATGTCAGTGTTAGTTTTAAAGTCGCTAATGCTCATCTACCGTATGAGTGTTACAGTATAACGGTTAACTTCAGAGTCGCTAATGTTCATCTACGAGAGTTATATTGGGTAATTTATCTGTATGAAAACCGAATTGATTGAATAGTACGTAGGATAATTAAACATCACTCCAAACATGTACAGTAGCTACTCCTGAAGTAAAACCCTTAAAAATATTAAAACTTTTTAATATGAAACAATACATAGCTTTAACACATGATTAGAATCCCACTCTCTGGTAGTACTGTATATTGTCTTATTAATATCTTTTATTTTTATCATAACTAGATATTCTGTGAAAATTACTTATCCTTGCCACTGCAAGGCTTTTCTTGTTTTCTTTCCCCAGAGCTCTGCTGTGAAGGATTGGGGTGAGAGGGGTTACAGATGGCCTTTTGGAGCTACTGGAGGAGCGTGAACAAGCTGATGAAGTGGATGACTATGCAGCAGCTTTAGGAGTGATGTTTGGTCAGGTCTAAACATTAAATTCCAATAGGACTGGTCGTACACTTATGAAGCTATCCAAACTATATTGGACTTGGAGAGACATGCTTCCTCAGATTCAACAACTCTTGAAACAAACTCTTGTTACCACAGACTCCTTTTTTGTGTCTGACACATTTGTGAAAAAAATAACTGTTCACTTTGCTAGTTATGATATTGTTACAGTACATAAAGGAATCAATAAGAGACTGATACAGTACTGTAGGTGCATGTTATTCACAAGTTCTGACGCGTGTCTTTAGTTACACAGTGTCACTGACGACATCAGACGTTTCGTTGATTTCTTTGTCTCTTGTTTATTTTCAACATCAAAAACAACGGTTGTTACAGTTTCTTGCATAAATCCACTGTAGTCACGACGAGTCGCTTGCTGTGTTCTGTAGCTTCGATAGATTACAGTTACAACAACTTATTTTACTGTATTCCTTTTAGCTTACTGTCTCACGTTATCACGGTCAAAAGCTTGTGTGCTCCAAACCTTTCTGTATCCTTCCGTGTCTTAACAACAACTACAACTAACGTGCGTGATAGACATGGAACTGCATAACTGTGAGATGATGTCACAGAACAACACATGAAATGATGTCACAATACAAATTATATTTATGATACTTAATGCTTAATGTTTGACTAATAAACTGAAATAAGATAAACAACAACAAATCACAAGAATGAAATATGGCCCTTACATTTCCAGCCCCTAATTGACAGGCAGGAAGACTGACAATTACACACATTTTTTGTTTTGTTGTTTTTTCCTTTTTTTTTTACAATTGGGCCACAACATTTACTATTGGATTAAAATTTGAATTAACTTTCTTAACACTTTAGAATTAACTTTCTTAACACTTTAAACATTTTTTTTTTTTTTTTTTAACGGTTTAACTTAAGGTATTCATATTGCTGCGTACCAAATGAAAGGAACATGACTACTTTATAAGGTAATTAACAGTCCATTTCACATATCAGGCACAGCTTATCGATGGGTCTTTCCAGGGTACTGGTTTTAGTTTTGACCAGTACACGTCTCACAAGTCCTTTTTTATCAGGGAACACTTTCGTGATCCGTCCGATGACCCATGAATTTCTTGGAGAAGACTCATCAATTATTAGAACTACGTCTCCAATCGAGAGGTTTTTTCTCACCTGAGACCATTTTTGGCGCTCCTGAAGCAAGGGCAAGTATTCACGCACCCATCGCTTCCAGAATAGGTCGGCAAGATACTGAATTTGCTTCCACTTGCGTCGTGCGTAAGTGTCCTCTTTTTTGAAAAGTCCAGGAGGCAAGTTTGGCTGTTTTTTCATCAGCAGCAGGTGGTTAGGTGTCAGGGGCTCCAGGTCTGTGGGATCGTTTGTAGCGGTGGTAAGGGGACGGTCATTTATTATAGCTTCCACCTCACACAGAAATGTGTGCAAGCTCTCATCGTTTAGTGTTTGTTCTTTTAGTACAGACCGCAAGATTTTTTTAACTGACCTTATCTGCCTTTCCCATATTCCACCGAAGTGAGACCCAGCAGGAGGATTAAATATCCATTGTATCCCCTTTTGCATGAGGACGCCTTCAATTTTTGACTGATTCCACTGTTGGATAGCTTTACGCAATTCAGTCTCAGCGCCTATGAAGTTTGTTCCATTATCACTTCTCATAACTGACACCTGGCCTCTTCTGCACATGAAGCGTCGAATAGCGTTTAAGCAGGAGTCTGTATCTAATGACTGCGCGACTTCAATATGCACGGCTCTTGTTGTCAGACAAGTAAACAATGCGCCATATCTTTTAACATTACTTCTACCCCGTTTGACCTCGAAGGGTCCAAAATAGTCTACCCCTACGTTAGTGAACGGTGGGTGATCTGGTGTTATTCTATCGGGTGGCAGTTCTGACATTTTTTGTTCACTATTCTTCGCTCTGATCTTTCTGCATGTCACACAACTGGACAGAAACTTTCTCACGAGGGAATTTGCTGTCGGAATCCAGTATTTCTGCCGCAATTTTGAAAGCATATAATTCCTTCCACAATGTCCGACCTGTTCGTGAGTGTTTCTTAAGATTAGGGTTGTAATGTGTGAGTCTTTGGGTATAATGACAGGGTGTTTTGCATGCTCAGGCATTGCAGACCTACCAAGACGTCCTCCTACTCTTAGCACTCCATCCTGCAGTACTGGATCTAGTTTGGAGAGACAACTGTTTCTTTTTACGGAAGCATTACCCTTTTGTAACATGGAAATTTCGTCTTTGAATTTTTGGTTTTGAACGAACTTAATGACTTCGTTTTCTGCCCTTGTTAAGTCCTTAATTGTTAGAGACTTATGGTTTTCTATTATTGAGTTGTTTGCCTGTCCCTTAATCCTTTTCGTTCTCTGTTTAAGCATGTCTTTAACGCAAAGAATCCAGGCAACGGATCTTTTTAACTTATACCAGTCGGAGTGATATTTAATCAGTTTACTCACGGCATCTGTGCTCTCTGTAGTTTTTACGAGATTCGCTGAGGCTGAGTGTTTAATCTCAATGTCATCCTCTTTCGTCGACAGATCGTGAATGTTTTCAGGCCATTTACTCTCTGGTGTTTTAAGAAAGGGCGGACCATGGATCCAATTGTTGTTTTTCATGAATTTTTCACAGGAAACTCCTCTGGAAGCAGCGTCGGCTGGGTTTTTTAAAGTGTTGACGTACCTCCACTGCTGTGGCTTGGTTGACTCTCGTATGATGGAGATTCTGTTAGCGACAAAGGTTTTGAAGCGAAGTTTTTCATTAACAATGTATCTCAAAACAGTTGTGCTGTCGGTCCAAAACACAGAGTCCAGCAGTTCTATTTCCAGTTGACCTTTCAGCATTTTGTCGTTGTTTACGGCGACCACTGCCGCTGTCAATTCCATTCGGGGGATAGTAGTTTGTTTCAAGGGCGCTACGCGAGAATTCCCCATCATGAATGCACAGTGTGTAAGTCCATTAGCATTTACTAACCTAATATATGAGACAACTCCATATCCCATTTCACTTGCATCTGAGAAGTGGTGAAGTTGTGCTGTATTTGTGACTCCAAAGTCAACTGGTTTTACGCATCTTGCTACACTAAACTCAGACAATTGATGCAACTCTTGTAGCCAGGCCCTCCATCTTTTTATAAATTGTTCGGGAATGTCATCGTCCCAAGCGAGTCTCTCTTTACATAACTGCTGCATTAAGATCTTAGCTGGCAGTATGACTGGTGCAAGGAAGCCTAAGGGGTCATAAATTGAACTAGTGACTGACAAGATTCCTCTTCTAGTCACAGGCCGCTCTTTTAAACTAATCTTGAACTTGAGCGTGTCTGAATTAATACACCACAGCACCCCTAGAGCCCTCTCAACAGGGAGTACGTCTTTACTCAGATCTAAGTCCCTCATGTCTTTAATTCTCTCACCCTCAGGGATGGAAGCTAGCAATGTACGACTATTACTTGCCCACTTGGTGAGGTGAAACCCTCCACTTGCGCACAGTTTGGTGAGATTACTATATAGCGCAACTGCTTGACTATGACTAGAGACAGACTTCAAGCAGTCGTCTACATAAAAGTTTTTAAGTACTGTGTTGACTGCCTCGGCAGATGCATTGCTGCGGTTTTCTTCTGCTGTTTTCCTAAGGGCGAAGTTAGCTACACTTGGAGATGATTTTGCACCAAACAAATGAACAACCATTTTATACTCAACCAAGTCCTGACTCACGTCTCCTTTCGGCCACCACAGGAAACGCAACAAGTCTGTGTCCTTTTCCGGAACTCTGACCTGATAGTACATGGCTTCCACATCTGCCATCATAGCAACTTCTTCTTGTCTAAAGCGTGCGAGCACCCCAATGAGTGAGTTTGTCAGGTCGGGTCCCTGCAGAAGCTCGCTATTTAATGATATTCCCTGATAGCTAGCAGCACAGTCAAAGACTACCCTTAGCTTTTTCTTTTGAGGATGGTACACACCATGGTGAGGTATGTACCACACCTGCCCGTCTTGTCGACTTAGGTGGGGTGTGGGGACCTTGACTGCATGACCCTTCTCAAACATGTCATTCATGAAGTTTAAATACTCTTTGTGAAAGGAGCGGTTATGCTTAAACTTCCGTTTGAGGTTCAGTGCGCGCTGCATGGCTGCGCTTCGGTTATTGGGCATTTGAATAGCTGCTTTCTTAAATGGGAGACCGATGTAGAAGTGATTATCGGTAAATTGCAGGGAGTTAGTTACAGAGTCTAAAAACTGATAGTCCTCTTGTGACAACTCAGCTTTGTCATCACAGTTCCGTTCAGGAAAATCATGGTTGTACTGTTGTATCAGCATTTGTTCCACACTTTCGATGGAGACTCTGTTGACTGCAACGCTCACTTGCTCATTGTTACATGTGCCTTCCTCGACCGACTCTCGAAGAGGTCCATTTATGGTCCATCCAAGAGCAGTCTTTACTGCATATGGCCCATTGTGCCTGCTGTTAATTACTCGCCATGGTTCTAGGAGCCTGTGCTCTTTGTTACCTATGAGAATTTCAACTCCAGCGTTAATGTAAGGCAGTTTTACTTCGCTGAGGTATGGCCACTTATCAATGTCGTGCTGTTGTGGAATATTTTCCACTGAGACTGGGATACTCTTTTGTGTGAACACTTTGGGGAGTTCAACAAAGGTGTTTTCTTCCAGACTGCTAACCTCTAGATCAGTAAGCACATAGCTTTTTACTTGTTTCTTCGCGTTCAGGGTGCTTAGCATGATGTCAATTTTTTTACCTTGTACGTTTAATCGCCTTGCTAGTGACTCTGTACAAAATGTAGCAGAGCTACCTGGGTCCATAAAGGCGTATACTTTTACTGTCTTGTTGCCCTTTTTGGACTTTATTTTAACAGGTACTATGGAGAGAATACAGTCATCTCCAGCCCCGACACACGCACTCGTTTCGTGACTCGCTGCAACAGGCAATGTTTGAACTGGTTCGGTTTCGTCAGCCTTTGCGATCGCTTGAGCTGTGTCTTTTGCTGCAATGTGTAGCATGCGAGGATGTTTCTTTGAGCACAGCTGACAGGTAATTTTCTTCGTGCAGTCTTTGCTTAAATGTCCTTTTACTAAACAGCCAAAGCAGAATCCATTCTTTTTTAGAAAGTCCAATTTGACCTTATATGTCTCATTGTTAAACTTGTGGCATTCGTCTAGGGTATGATCTTGCTCACAGGATGCACAAGGTTTAGTGAAGGCACTAATAACTAATGCACCACTACTCTTTACTGTGATTGAGTCTCTATGAACTTTACCAACCTGTTTTACGCCGGTCGCAAAGCTGCTGCCCCTCTTTTCTTCAGTTTTTTGCTTGAATCCTGGAGAGGATTTGCTGCTGTGTTTTTTACCACTAGTCGTTGTACCACTAGTCGAAACGTTCAGGTCTCCAAAGAGTGGGTTGGACATTACCTTTGCTTCTCGTTCTACGAATTTCATCAGCTGCACGAACTTAGCTCTTTCCTGATTGCGCTCCTCGTACTTGTATACGTGGCTTCTCCATTTTTCACGCAATTTGTAGGGCAGTTTTGAGGCAACACCTCTCAAGTTGGTAGCATTGTCTAGCTCATCCATGTAATCGATGCTTGACATGGTATTGTAACATTCTACTAGGAACAGGGAGAAGGTTTTTAGCGACTTTCCGTCCTCTGACTTTATTTCCGGCCAGTTGAGTGCCTTTTGCATCAGCGTTGTAGCGATTATTTGTCTATTTCCGAAATTGTCATGTAACAGTTTCATAGCCTCTGCGTAGCCACGATGTTCTGGCATGAGCAGGCAGCTTCTCACTAGGTTCTTAGGCTGTCCTTCAGTATACTGCTCGAGAAAGAACAGCCTATCATGATTGCTATCGGTGTTGGTTTCGATGGCGTGTTTAAAGGCTCTTACGAAGGACGTGAACTCAAGAGGGTCACCATAGAATGGAGGAACGTTGCGCGAGGGTAAGGAATGTTGCCTCTGACTCTTTGCAAACATTTCTGTAAGATCTGCCTGAAGTGGCATCCTACCCTGAGGCTCCACTATGTCAGTGTTGTAAAGTGAGTGTTCGTTACCTTGGGTGGGCCGTTCCATTAGGGTGCTTGACATTATGGGTTTGGCACTCACTGGCATGCTTAAGTGGGTTGCTCGGAGGCGTGATGGCAGCTCGAGGTATTCCGTTGCCGAACTGTGGTTGCAGTGGTCGTTTTGCTCTGGTTCCGAGGGGCGTGCACCACTCGTTTCGACGACCACGCTCCGTCTGGCAGGATGTTGTTTTTTGCGGTTCTGGTAAGAATTTAGTTCAGCATCGGCCATTGCAAGCGCCGTTTCCATTTCCAGCCTTTCCTTTTGTGCCTTTAATTGTGCTTGTTTAGCCTTTAGTTGTGCTTTCAATTGCTCTTCCTCAATTTTTAATCTTGCTTTCAATTGCTCTTCCTCAGCCTTTAATTGTGCTTCCTCCAGCTCCAGCGCCTGCCGATGGCTTAAAGTTGCTGCTTTAGCCAGCAAAGCTGCTCTATTGGCTTCTGCCTTTTTTAGTCGAGCTTCGGATGCTGCTGACGTTGAGGACCTCTTGGATGCCGATGACGTTACGCTTCCTTGCCTTTGGGGGGCGGGCGTCTTACGCTCCGCCATTGACACACTGTCGTTTGGCGAAACTCCATCGTCAACTGTTTGAGACGGCTTAAAGCGATTACTAGTGTCGGCGATCCACGACTCCACTCTTACCATGAATTCTGAGCAGCGCGTTAATCTAGGGTGAAACCAGTGTTGCTGATCAGTTTCACGCTCTTCAACCTTTGCGCACGATCGCACTTTTACATTACTTTCAATAAAGTCGTTTAGCAGCGCTTTGTATTGGCGGCGCTTGGCTTTAACGTCATGCAAATTACAAGCATTGTCCATAAGCGCCTCTAGTTCATTGTATAATACAGTCAACTGACTCCACTTGCCTTCTCTGGCGCTCTTCAGTTCGTCGAGCACCATCACCTGCTCAAATTCGGCGATAGCGGCGTCGTCCTCGCCGTGTGACATGGTGAAGTTTAAGGCAGGCAAGTCCTCTTCTCGCTTTCGGTTTCGGTTGATGCGCGTTTTTGAAGTCGCACGCGCGCTCTTCACAATCTTAAGTCACTTATCTTCATTTCTGCGGCGGAGAAAGCTTTTGACTTTAATGTAGGTGCATGTTATTCACAAGTTCTGACGCGTGTCTTTAGTTACACAGTGTCACTGACGACATCAGACGTTTCGTTGATTTCTTTGTCTCTTGTTTATTTTCAACATCAAAAACAACGGTTGTTACAGTTTCTTGCATAAATCCACTGTAGTCACGACGAGTCGCTTGCTGTGTTCTGTAGCTTCGATAGATTACAGTTACAACAACTTATTTTACTGTATTCCTTTTAGCTTACTGTCTCACGTTATCACGGTCAAAAGCTTGTGTGCTCCAAACCTTTCTGTATCCTTCCGTGTCTTAACAACAACTACAACTAACGTGCGTGATAGACATGGAACTGCATAACTGTGAGATGATGTCACAGAACAACACATGAAATGATGTCACAATACAAATTATATTTATGATACTTAATGCTTAATGTTTGACTAATAAACTGAAATAAGATAAACAACAACAAATCACAAGAATGAAATATGGCCCTTACAAGTACGCATCTGGTGTTATCCAGGTATTTTACTAACCTTTAATCAAAATAGAACCTGTATTCTAGTGACTGTCTAGAACCCTCTAGTGATTACAGTATCTTTGACTACTTTTGGAAAAATCAAGTTTTTTAAGTAATGTTTGTGTATATTAATTGTTAGGCCAACTCGTTTTTATAGAAAAACAATCACTTGAACTAAATACATCAATGGGCTACAATGGGAGACAACTTCCCAAATACAATAGCACATCGATGAAGGGCCAAATAATGAACATAATGACAACAAATAATGAACGGGAGGGAATTAGTGGAAAATAATAGGAAAGTACCTATTCTAATTCATGCTTTTCTTTATTGACAATAAAGATCAGACGCTCGAAACTAAACAATCACACGCAAAGAAATAGATCATTAATACAAGTAAATTAAAATAACATCAGAGAAAAAGTGGAACTGTAGTGCAACAATAACGGTTTAACGTCAGCATGTTAATTGCAGAGGAACAGTCTATAAGGAAACATTCGGTATTATATATCTAATTTCATTTATTCCAATGTGTATGCTGATGTTTCTGTATTTTTGTTAAACATTACTATTTTATCAGGCAGTACTAGTCTGGCATTTCTAGTTTCCGGTGTGGCAACAAAGTTGCTTTTTGATCCTTCAGGCGATGAACAGAAGGGAAGATCAATATCGTTCTACGCTTTTTGTTGGTGTGCGGCATTTTGCGATGATCCCTAAATCTCTACGCCGTCGAGAATAATGGTGTTTATGCTTTTAAACATGTATAATTTAAGGCTGATGTAGCTTAAAGACAATGTAGAGAGGAAATATATGTGGGTATCTCATTTGCAAGTTTATATACGCAGCTATTGAATCCGGAGAACCAGGTCAGTAGCGTACTGTATGGAGTGAGCGTAATAACGTCAGTGGATACATTTGTTACATGGACTACAAAAAAGCAGGTGATTTAGCACCATTAGGCTAATCAACCAAAAGGCCTGCCGCCCTTAAGTGGGGAATGACAGAAAATGTTTGAGAACCACTGATTTAGCTTAACCTGCATGTCTTTGGACTGTGGGAGGAAACCGGAGAACCCGGAGGAAACCCACCAAGAACACAGAGAACATGGAGGTTCCACTACATCACTGTGCTGCCTTTTAATTTAATCTACAATTTTTGTATTTGATTTATTTTAAAAAAAGAGGGGTAGCTCTATAGTTCTGCACAGAACTGTATATCCCAATATCCCAGCATATTGAATGTTAGAGCTGTCTTAAAAAATAGATTGCATGTGAATTAATCCCAAAGCCAAAGGGATTAAGAGATTTTCCTTAATGAAAGCGCAATATATAAAATGGGAGGACTAATGACCTTGCTTGGGCGTGTGCATACACCCACACACACCCCCATCCCAACCCCCACACCTGTTTCTCCACAGGAACAAAATCACACACACACACACTCACTCTCTTTCACCCTTCCCTTTGGTTTTTCCATATAGTCTGTCCATGTGTGTGTGTTTCTCTCTCTCTCTCTCTCTCTCTCTTCTCACACACATACGCACACACACAGCTTAGTCATGGGTTGCGGCCAAACACTGTAGGGATCCATGTTGCCTGGCAGCCGTGTCTCCCCCGAGCTCTAAATCCTGATGAGTGGTGCATCTCTTGCAAATCCAGCATTCAGCTGCAATGCCAAAGCACTCATCAGCGTGCCGTGACCTCGCCAGCCTGCGACATTATACAAACTCAGCTATGCTCATGCAACAGTTTTAAATTGTGGATTGAATATGTACAATCGCGTGTAAAATGTAGTGGCCCCTTCTTTTAATTCTATGATTTAGTTTGTTTGTAATAACACAGTAAACATGATCTGATCACAGCGGGTCTCAGTATTATGCAAGTACAACCTCAGACAAACAATAACATAATTTTGTTTGTAATCCGTGCTATTACCTATTTAACAAACAGTAAGCGAACTAGGGCAGTGGTGGGTCAATCAGTTAGGGCTGTGGGTTGCTTACTGCCAGCACTGTCAACCCTATCTGCTCCAGAGGTACTGTATCCTGGCTGACCCTATGTTCTGATGCAAAGAAAAAAAAAATCTCTGTGCGGTAAGGTTTATGTTACAAGTAACTGAAATATCATTATCAAAAAAAAAAAACATGTGCTTTATCACCAACCTATAACCGTTAATAATTATAATAAAAAATAAGTAAATTAAAAATTATGTATATAACCACATCACCAGGTATTTTTTTTTTTAATATATTGCATCACGTTTTTATTATTATTATTATTATTATTATTATTATTATAACACAATGTGTTTGCTCATCAGAATGTGACATGACACTTTCTTTCTTACTTTCTTTCTTTTTTACATTATTGCTAATTTGAGTTAATAATGTAAAAAAAAACTTGAAGCAATAATTTCCATCTCTCTATTTATCTATCTCTCACATTGTTTACAATATTGCCTAAGATTACTGAGGTTCTCGGGCATTCGCTTATGCACAGCTCTGTTAAGGTCTTGTCACACCATTTTACTTGGGTTGACGTCTTGACTTGGACTAGGCCTTTACCAAATTTTGAATACCAAGTTTTAGATTTCCTGGTGTGCTTTGGATCTTTGTCCTGTTGCATGACCCAGTTCCGGCCATGGTGTCACTGTCAGACAGATGGCCTCACATTTGCCTCTAAATTACTCTATACGAGAAGTTAATGGTCGACTCAATGACTGTAAGACACCCAGGTCCTTTGGCTGCAAAAACAAGCCCAAATCATCACCCCTCCTCCACTGTGCTTGACAGTGGTAATTTCTGTTATGTTCTCAGGTGTTCCGAGGTGTTTCTGCTGAAATGACGTGATGTTACTCCCCAAACATGGTGATGAGCATTAAGGCAAAACAACTTTAATCTCACTTGTCTATAGGAGTTTTGTGCTTAGTCCAGATGCAATTCTGTGAACCCCAGTTGTGCTTGTTCCGTCTTCCGTCTCTTGGTGTTGTCATAGACTTCAACATTAAACATGCTCAGTGAGGCCTATACAGTAGTGTCTAAGATGTTGGATTTTTTATTTCCAAATAAATTTGTTGGTATATTAATAGGTTATTCCGTATACCATGTACAGTATATAATTTGTACTTTTCGTCCTTTCGTCTGTCCTTAGGGTGAATGCTCTGGGATGTTCACTCTTAGAAAGATTGGCAACAGTCTTGAATACTTTTCACTTTGAATAAAACTCCAATTGGTTTGTAAGTGGTTTACCAATCCTTTGCAGATTGATGAGCAGCAACCGTTGGTTCTCTTAAACCATTGCTTATGTATTTTCCTTCCCTATAAGACCTGCTATGATCAGATCGTTTTTATTATGTTTTTACATATACCCATGGTCGGTAGGAGGGATGAAATGATCTTTATATTCTAGCCAATCAAGGGTGTCACTAAGTATCATTCATGCAGAAGAGGACAGACAGTGTGACATAATTGATGCGTCTCTGTTTATCATAAATGCAAGCATGTGCACTAGTATTTAACTACCTGGCTAGGTAAGTTGTCATTACATGGTTGAAGCTTCACTTTGCATATCATATGTGTAATAGTGTAATGACATTTTATGTATACTTTGGTACTTCTTATTAAATTACACCATCAAGTAATGACAATATACTGTATATGAATTTGTTTTATTTTTCAAAATGCATCTACAACCCAGGATATAAATGATTTTGTATTTACACCCCAAGTCACTCGGCTCTCTCAGAGTGAAGCCACTTGAGCTCAAATTTCCTGAGAGACCCTATAATGGCAGCACTTTTTTATAGAAAAGCCATGAATTACTAAAAGTCCCAAGAGTTGTGCAATTTTTGATGGGTATTCTCAAGACCCATCAGGGAAAATGGCATTACTCATGGTGTGGTTTTAGGTACAAAGTGAATAGAGATTTTGGAGAAACATCTTTAAAATGATGATTTAAAGGCAATCCTGGGTGGGGTATTTGGATTCAGGATTCATCCTGCAAGTTTAAGTATATGATTTCTCATGAGGTTTTGAGTGAACCACAGAAGGAAAATTGGGGACGGACTTGTTTATTCACAAAAATTATACCCGGTCCCAATGTCAAGGGACTGAACGTCATAAAAAAAACTGAAAGACTGGCAATGGCACCCGGGATCTATTTCTGGTGCCTTAAAGAAATAGTTTGAAAGTCAAGCCCATATAAGTACTTTACAAAAAGTCTTTGTTGTTTAAAACGTTCCTGCTCTGCACACTGACCGTAAAGTTCGTCATCCAGAATGCGAGTACAATAAGTAATCTGGGCCAAATTCCACATTAGCTACATTCTTCTGGTGAATGAAATATGTTAAATTTGTACTAAATACAGTGTAACATTAAACTTGATATAATTCAGAAGGACTGCAGTTGTTTCATATGAGACTAAGCTAAACTTTTGAATGCATTTTTGCATTTAGCCTGATTACTCACCTACGGTTATGTACTTATACAGTATGCACCTTAATTTTGATTTAAGATTGACTTGTAAAAACCTTTAATGTGTTAATTATCATTTAATGTCACGTCTAGAAGAAAATCTGTCCAATCACTCTCACTGTACCATACACTGTATATATAATTAATCCAGGGGTCTCAGTGGTGAAATGACCACAGGGTTTACTTGGCCCTTTCTAAATGCTTAAGAAATGAAATCTATTATTCCAGATGTCAGTGAGTTTCCGTAACTGCAGCATTCAGAAAATGTTGTACCGATTTCAATTCGTCAGTTTTGTTGGATCGTAATATGCCTCTTTATTTTGGAGAAAACCTCCACCAGATGAATGGATATGTCATGTTCGACTGGTTATGACTGTCACAATTGGTATTTAACTACATACACTGGAGAATGTTCTAATAAAGAATTCATTTTCATAGCATTTAAGGAGGGAAATGCTTTGAAGCTGCTGTCCTGACTAATTATCATTCCCATCAAATGGGGAGTGAATAACAACATAACAACTGCCATATTGAAATTAATTACTGCAACACACAAAGGGAGTCAAGCTCCAGTACAAGCCTTAGTTATGACCGGTGGGAAAAATTGATCTGAGTTCCTAATCCAGAAGCCATGTAGTCTGTGCCACAACATCAACCAGTTGTGAAGTCCTGAAAATGATGAATTATCACGACTCAGTTCACCTGGGTAGATATAATGGTTGAATTCATTTTGTATCAAATCCGAAGAAACCTCTTTAGTATGTTTGATTTCTTAATTGTTTGATTTCTCATATCAGTGACTAACAAGCAAGAATTATTTTCTTTACAGTAGGTTTCGCAAATGACTTTAATACTTTTCATTACTTAACAATGGCTAAGATGAAGCCACATGACTGAAATTCTGGCTGAAAAAATGCCTGCTAATGTAATGTACAGTACAGTATGTCCTCTAGGAAGCCATCTTGGCATCTTTTCCAGTCAGCTTTTTACTCATACCAGGCCCAACTCTTATGTACATAATTGAGTCGAGACCCTGCAAGAGCTAACCGAAATGGTGCAAATATTGTCTGATCCTTAGCTCTTCTGTATGAATCTAATAAACCGGACATTTTCTGCTAACCAACAGGGTACCTGGCTTGTTCCTGAGGACTGGGACACAGCCACTATGTTGAACCTAATTATAATCTGTTTAGCTGTGTGGGTGATGGACAGAGACGTATGAGGCTGAGATTACTGTGATTTCCTCCACAAGCTACCTTTTATTTTTACCAACCCAGCTGATCTAACACATCAGGTAATTATGGTATCGGATATTTTCAAAAACATCAAAGAAGGCAAATAACATAAGCTCTGAATAATTAAGATGAACTTGTATGAATGAAAGTGAAAAACTTTTAATTTAACTTAAAATTTTAGTTTAAACTTCTATTTAATTTCAATTACTTTTTAAAGTATTTTACGGCTAATTATGAAATTAGTTATTTTTCCTTCTTAGACTTTATTAATGTAAGTTATATGAGTTAAATTTCATTGCATCTAATTTTTCGTTTGTTAATTTATTTAGAAAGTTATTCTTCATCTTTGTCAAATTTGATTATTTGACCTGGCACGAGTTTTACACCAGGTGCTCTTACTCCCATTATCTAACTGGGCCTGGGCCTGACTGTACCAGTTTGTATAGTGTATAGGGTTAAGGGTCTTGCCCAAGGACCCAACAATGGCGACCCGACAATGGTGGGGCTCGAACCCCTAACTCTCTGATCACCAACCCTGAGCCTCAACCACCTAAGCCACCACTTTCCTAAAAGAAATTGTTTAATTATTAATATTTATTATAATTACTATTAACATAGTACATATCTAGGTGGCACAGTGGCTTAATTGTTAATTAACACTGTCGCCTAGCATCTCCAGGATTGAGAGTTTGAATCTTGGTTTCGTTTTTGTGTGTGCATGTTTTTTCATGCTGGCTGCTGCTTTCTTCCCACATTCCAAAGCCATGTAATCTAGGATGATTGGTGTTTCCAAATGAACCATAGTGTGTGATTGAGGTTGTCTGCCCTGGGATGTTGGCACCCCATCCAGGGTTTCCCCTGCCTTGTGCCCTAAGTTCCATGTAAGACTAGACATAATAAAAAAGTGGTATAAAAAAAAAAAACAGATGGATGAGTGGATAGTACAAATTTTATTTTTATGTGAGAGCTGTTAGTTAGATATAGCCAAAATTGGGTATAGAATATATCTTAAGGTGGTGGTATAAACCACTCACCAGTATATTAATCACCAACCTGATCATCTTTCATCATCTGCACAAAAGAGCCAAAAAAAGGCCTTTAGGACGCTTGTTGAACTATTCCTACATTAAAAGTAAAGAACCCTGGCTCTCTGAAACCAAAATATGAAAAAAATGAGGAGGGTGGGGGGTGGGGGTGGGGGGTGTACAGTAATGTATATCTGGTCAAATGTAGCATGTGACAAAAAAATAAAACAAAAATATTATTTGCAAAAATTCTACAAATTTAATTAGACCACAGTCCAACATCAAGACAAGTTTAAGTCATTAGAGGAAATAATTAAAATAGACTTAATTCCTACAGGCTTAACTGTATCCCAATAATAAACACTAGTTATCCAGTAACTCTCATAATATCATTACAGTGTCTCACTCATAAAGTGCCGAACCAACCATAACATCCATTTACAATGAATAATTAATTAACTTGGCAGTTCCACCAAAACAGACACTGAAGTGCCTAAACTCTTCCTCTCTCCTAATTCACATCCTAGGAATACACAAGTTGTCACAAGCACTTCATCTCCTGGGACCTCCAATCCCCAGAACAGCCGAAGATGGGATGAAGCTGCCAAGCCAGACAAAGTGTGGACTCCATCACAGCCTTATGGAGCTGTGACAATATCATCACAGGGGGAAAAAAATCTCATCAGAACGTCAGAGCAGATGTTATGTAACCGAGATCAGCATCAACCTTTCGACCTCTGGATTCTGGTACGATGTGTAGAGCAGTTTACGTACAATACTTAGTAAAAAAAAGTAAAAAAAAAAAAAAAAAAACTTGTAAGCTCTAAATTTTATTTTTGAAAATAAAACCTAAGAGGTTCTGAGACAACAAATCTTCATCACCAACCCATAACTGTAAATAATCATAATTAAAAAATAAGTAAATAAACAATTATATAAAAAAAAAAAAAAAAAATATATATATATATATATATATATATATATATATATATATATATAACCACATCACTAGGTAATTTTTTTTTAAATATATTGCATCATGTTTTATTATTATTATTATTATTATTATTATTAGTCTAACACAAGGTGTTTGCTAATCAGAATGTGACTTGGCACTTTCTTTCTTACATTATTTCTGAGTACACCATTTTAACCGACCCATTTGTGGTACAACAAAAAAGGCATCAACAGGAATTTGCTTATAGAGTAAACGTTTCCTTTTAAATTATGCATTGGCTATAAGGTGTGTGTTACATGTAAGGAGCATGTAGGAATAAATCTGTCTTTTTTATGGATAAAATAAATTATTAATGATAATGGACGTGTGCTGTCCAGTAACTCCTGAAGAGGTGAGGGCTGAATGTGGATTGCATGTCAGAGTGCAGTCCAAAGATTGTACGACCTTTTCAATATTATACAAGGTAAAAAAAAATAAATAAATTGAAACACTGAATAAAAAATACACCAGAAGTAAATGTTAATTATCGTTCAAAAATATTACAGCATGTCCTGTACTCTTATAAAAATAAATAAATAAATAAATAAATAAATAATAAAAAAGTTTATTTTTAATAAAAGAAAACAAAACTTCTTAACTTTTTAATAATTTATTTCAAATTTTTGTTTTCTTTCTGATACGTCCGATGCAATACACCGGCTCCTGCGAGTGGTTTAAATGTGTTTAAAGGATTTTTGGAGAATGTTGAAGCCATAAAATAATATTTACACAAGGTTACTGCCACTACATTCCCTCCAGCAGTAATAAATGACAGAAATGTGCTGCTTAATGTCTTCTATTGTACAACATGTTCTGTGAAATTGGACATAATGTGATTTGGATGCTGTTTAAACACCATTTTATATACAGTGGCAAAAAAAGTATGTGAAGAGAGTCATGCACATGAGACATCCAAAGATACTTAAAAGGTTTTTTTTTTATGTTGAACGAGTGTGTCCAGTAAAGGAGAGGAAAGATCAGAATTTTCTTTGTGTTATTATTTCAAGCACATTATATTTATTAATGACATCCATTCACATTATACGACAAATAAATGCAGAAAACCATAAAATTCCAAAGGGTTCACATACTTTTTCTTGCCACTGTATGTAACAATGCTACGTGTGATACTGTAGTGTAAGCACTGTAGTGAAGCAGAGAAATAATGTTGAAAAAAACTGAACTTTATTATGTTTCTCATGAGTTTCAACAATCCTGTGCACTAAAATTCAGTACTGTCCTTTTTTCCTTGATCTAATTTGTGGCACTACTTTCTGTTCGACTCACTACAAAATCATAATCAAGCCATAATTTTGGTATATTCTTTTTTTATTATTATTAAAACTTATCCAACATATTATTGGTACTAAATTGCATACTTCACTGCAACCCGAAACTGCAGGCTGATTTATTTATTGTGGCAAAACTGTGGGAGGTGCAATTATGGTGTTTAGGGGAAAAAAAACATAATTTTGACTAAATTATGTTGGCATTTGTGATTTTTCATACCCCTGTCAATATATTGATACACACACACACACATATATATTAGTGCTGTCAAAATTAGCGCGTTAACGCATGCAAATAATTTCAAATATTTAACGCATTAAAAAAATTTAACGCAGTTAACGTGGTTGCAGTTTTTTTTATTTCCTGTTGTGGCCGACGTGTGTTCAACGTGCAAAGAAGTATGGATAAGACCAAGGAAGGACTTTTAGACGGAAAGTTTCAGTATAAAACTCTGCCGGATGGTTCTGTGGATAAAACAAAAGTAATCTGTACATTTTGCAAAGCCGAATTTAAATACCACAGAAGTAATTCGTCTTTGATATATCACAGAAACAATCTCTACAGGGCCTCGCCAATGTAAATTGCATTGATTGTTTTAAAATTCAAATGACACAAATGGCACATACCTGTGTTTTTATTTCTGTAATAAATATGGCTTTCAAGCCAACAGTTAATTTGGAGGATATTAATGGTTTATTGCAGGTATGTTGTTTACATGAGTTAAACAAAAATTCTAATAAACAATCATATTTGAATTTAAATAGTTTCATTGTCTTGAGTTTACATTAATTATTTACATTTAAATATCCAAAAAGTTTCAGTCTTTTAATTGTGATTAATCGCGATTAATTGCAAAAAATTGTGCAATTAATTAGTTCATTTTTTTAGCGATTGACAGCACTAATATATATATATATATATATATATATATATATATATATATATATATATATATAAACAAAATTCATATTATTATTTTATATATTAAATTCTACATTGATATGAAGTGAACATCATCCATAATGTTAGTTTAGTAATGTTAGTAGTTAATTATTTTGAGGGTAATATTTAAAATTGTACAGTGGATATACTTTTATAATGAATGTGTACAGGTACAGTAGGTGTATACTGTATGTGTGTGAACCGGATTGGTCTCCTGGGATAGCACAACCCTGCATACAGGAATAAAGCGGTACAGACGATGAGTGAGTGAGTGACATCATGGTCACAGGTTACTGAATAATGCTTCACTTCCTGAAAAGTTTCTTTCCTGCGAAGGACGATGTGTCCTTTTTAGCACAAAGTGACAATAAAGTCCTCAACGTGCTCCAAAATCATGAACGGGCTTCATGTATATGACAAACATACATGAAGTATGAGTTTATAGACGAAAAAAAAAATGTTGCATAACATGTTCTCCATTAAATCAAGGTCATAACACTCCCTGGTGAATAAAACATGATGTCAGGATTTGAGCGATTAGCTTCCACATAGCAGTGACTCATATTTGCTCAGACCTGTCATCTCTGTGTTCACAGACAAACTGAATTATAACTTCATGCTTTCAAACTCTGTCTTTTAGCATAATAAGTGTATATTTCCATCCGATGCCCACGCTAATTGCAACTGCTAAGACAGAACGTGCACTTAGCTTTTTTTTTTTTTTTTTGCATATAATAGTGAACAAAAAGCAATGAGTTTCAGGGCCAGCATGGCTAGAGTTACAAAGAGCTACGACTCATTAAAATAATAATTACGCATAAGAGTTTCCTATTTTTTTCCCCCCTGCATGCAGAAAATGTAGAATGTTACACCTCTTGTGATACCTATTGAACAGGCAAATCTGAAAGAGTGGAAAATGAATATGCATGACTAATTATTTATCATTTTAATTAGAGACGGTGGCACGACAGCATCTGGTTGGCGGAGCAGGCTGCGGATTAAGTGCATTAATCAGTGTTAATGAGCGAATAAGACACCTCTGATCCATCTCTTTTTTAATAAAGCTACATAAAGGACAGCTGAAAAAACAAACCGCAATTTTTATGCATTAGCAATGGGCTAATGAAGACTGTGAATTCATAATGCGGTTTTGCAGCTAAAGAATCGGTAAATAAATCAAGTCGATTCAATTATGCGCTGTTTTTTTCGTGTATCCTTTGACATCTCCATGAAATCCATAAGAGGAAATGAATGTTGTTTATCCTTTTTACTGTACGTTGCAACTTCTCACAATGAATCATATTTAAGTATAAATAAATAAACACAAAAATCCAAATAAAAATTGGAAAGTTGCTATACTGAAGGAGGAATACTTCTTACTTTGTAAGTTTTATGTTCTCAGTCTCTCTTTGTCTCACAATGTGTGTTATAATAAATTATCATTTGTCTTCAAATATATCTAGTGGTTTTGGTGCTTAGCACTGTCGCCTCTCACCTCCAGGGTCTGGGTTTGAGACCAGGGTGTACCCCGACTCATGCCCTAAGTCCCCTGGGATAGACTGCAGGCCCCCAGCGACCCTGTAGACATGAGGATATAAATGATACATGAGTGAATGAGAATATCCTGTTCCATCACGCTCACTATTTAAATGCTAATACTGGATTTACCTTTTAATTATGATGTCTGTCTGTGGGACCAACCTGGCTACGAGCTCAAAAACCTGTCCTAATGAAGATGCTATGCAAATATGTCCAATTGGTCTCCAATGTGTAAGGAACAATACTTGCGAAGCGACGTGAACAGATTGTGAGAATGTGAAAAAACAGGAGGTCCGGTGTATCATGCATCCCATCATGCCCTCTGTCTCCACAGCAACAGTCTGCGTAAGTGTTCAGATGTTGACTGAAGGCAACTAGGGCAATTTATTTGGTGTGGGATTTAAAAGATCAGACTTTTGTGCCATACATTTGTAATCCTGCATGTCTGAAAGCTTTGGGTAAACAGGCTGATTGGAGAGGGAAAAAAACAGCATGAATATTTTAGCCCAGAGACAAGACTATTAAGAAACATGACACAATGAAGAGACACCCCGCACAGCAAACAAAATAAAGGACAGGACGAAGAGATCAATTGATTTTAAAATAATTGAGGTTGTGGCAGTAAACATCGTTCCCAATTAGGAACTAAAGGAATTCTTTGCCTAAGACTAAGAGGGGAAAAAATAATGAATTTCTCAGCAATACAATGACCTGCACCGTTTTTATTTAAGTGAATAGCAACTGCGATGACAGGAGTTAAGAATACTCTTAAACTAGGAATGGTCAAATGAGCAGTATGCGTTGATAAACCTGTCCAGTGTGCACAAAGCTCATTTCCAGCCCTCGAATAGTGAGTGACAGAAATCCACTGGAGCCATCAATATGTGTGAATGTTTCAGCCAAGCACTCAGAGAGGGGTTCATTCAGCTGCCAGCGACTCCTAACTCTTACAAGCTCCCGTGGAGGACGGATTTCAGTGGGAGCGACGTTATCGGAATGGACATTTCAGGCACGGAGGACAAAGCGTCTCAGCAAACCTGGTACTTACCTAATGCATGGGTGGGTGTTGGTGAAATCACTGAGATGTTTGATGTTTTGACTAAAATGATCACACCACTACCAAACAGCTTGTATAAAAATATCAAAAATGGTAATAATTTGTTCATTGTCCAAAATAAATTACAACTTAGCTGATTTGATGAATCGTTGAAGATCCAACAGCAATACATTTGGCACAATTCAAATCCTTGATTTGTGTGTGCTTGAACAGGAGGTGCTGTGATTTGTAACACAAGTTAAGAAATTGTCTCCGTTTCCAACTATCCGTCTAGTAACCTCTGTAGTCCGACTAGGGACCGTGAAGACCAATGGTGACCATTGTATTTATTCACATATTTACACGGCACTTGTCTTGTCTTAACACATGTCTTTGCACTGTGGGAGTATACCGGAGCTCCCGGAGGAAACCCATCAAGCACCAGACATGGCCACAGAGCCCGAGGTGGGAATCGAAACCCGGACCCTGGAGGTGCAAGGCGAGAAGGTGTTAACCACTAAGCCAACTTGCTGGTGGCTCATGATTATGGGCACTCAAGGCTCACCCATGCCTGAGGGGCCCAAAGGCTAGCCAGTCTTATCTAATACTACAGAAAAGCACAAATCACCAAAAAAAGACAACCAGAGCACCCAGTGGACCACAGCCTGCCACACACAGGGCCCAGCAGGCACAAAACCCAAGTCCAATCCAATCGAGCACCCATGGGATGCACTAAACAAACACGCCCCCACCTTACAACCCACAGCACCCAAAGGATCCCCTGCCAACATTCTGGTGCCAGACCCCACAGCACATCCCCAAGAGATGCTGCAGAGCTACAGTACACTCTGAGGAGCCAAAGTCATCCCAGTGACGCAGGGGAACCCAAAACCTAGCTGGTCTTAATATTATGATTGATCTGGGTAAATATAAAATGAATAAATGAAAGAAAATCTAAAGAAATCTAACCGAAAGTAAATTCTCACTGAAAGCATTTCCAAAATATTTGAGCTCATCTGTATTCAACAGTAAAAGCAGATCTTGTATCGACCTCACATCGGAATACTTCAGTTTAACTCGTGTTTATGACAATGCTTTAGATTTCATTTTTATTGACTTGCTTGCTTTACATCACTCGTGCTGCGTGTTTATTGGGAGTCCGTTCGAAGAAACTAAAGTGTGCAATGCTGCAGGATAAAATTGACTCTTGTAATGAACTACAGACTGGCACTTTTCATGACATATTCATTACATTCTATAACATCTATATTAATATATTTGATTGCTGTAAATCTGTAAATTAAAGGCAGTAATACAATAATGGGATCATATTGCTGTTTGTGAAGCAAATGTAAAAATGAAAATCCAGCACCTAGCAAACCTCCATGTTTTTTTGGTCCCATATTTTTGTTATCTATTTAGCTCAGATGCCCCAGTGTGTGTTAATGCTCAAGCTTAAATACCCCTCACTCCTTTTACGTACTGTATACAGTGTCCGTGTCTATGTAAATGAGCGACTGCTAAGCCACACCGCTTATCTTCTTATCTTCGAGCTCTTCTTATATGATGTCACAATGGAGTTGGGGGGGAGTTACCAGTCCAGGGCAGGGCACACACTCTCACACACTATGGACAATTTATGAACGCCAATTAGCCTAATTGGTATGTCTTTGGACTGTGGGAGGAAACTGAAGAACCCGCAGGGAACCCACCAATAGGATGAATATGCAACGCATGTACCATACAATAGACCCGAGGCAGGAATCGAACCCTCAACTCTGGAGGTGCCGGAGTATAGTGCTAATGATATCAAACTCATAAGGTATAGACAATTGTTTTACAATATACATAGAATTATGCGTATTCCGTGGTAATATATGGGTCACACCATGGACCAGCTCCAAGCTGCGTTTCTAAGTGAAAACTCAGTTCTGCAGTATGTACGGTAAATCAGCCCAAAGAACTCGATTCTATCCAATTAAAGCAGCAAAGATATATAATCACAGAATTTGTTCAATCTAATAGTCCGTAATTAGCTCATGAGAGGATTGAGTATTAGTAAGTTTACACTTCATTGTTTTACAAACATGCAAACATGAAAAAAATGTGTTAATTTGGTGTGTAATTGGCTGGCTTGGTTGGAAATTAAATCACTACACAGAACAAAGACAAGTGATGGACCCACCCAAAGCTCCCTGACATTCCACAACTGACTGATAAGGCACAGATCTACACATGTTCTCTCTGTTCAATCCTCTCAACACCGAGAGCTATTAATCGACCCAAAACAAACATCTGGTATCTGGAACCATATCTCTAAAGTTTCGTAACTAATTATGGTGTTATTAGTTTCCTGCGGAGATGAGTGCATAGCTGTCAGAACAACACTGTCAGAGATTTATATGTCAAACAAATCCCAATGTGTTTGCCAAGTAAACAGAATACATCACATCCCCCGGGGTAAACAGCAAAGTAAATGTCAAGGATATAGACCACGTGACGGAGTAGGATGCTCGTAAGCAGGATAAACTGTATATTAAAAAAGATCCATGTGCTCATAATATGCTAGTTATGAGACTTATGGTTTTTTGTTTCCTGTTTGGTTATCTGCAGGCCCCTTATACTGAACCCCACACTAAAGCAGTAGTTAATTCATGGTGTCACTTAACGTTCTGCGTCCCATGCCCACTTTGCACTGTGCACTGTTATCACTGTCGTGCATTAGCACATTTTATTATGTCTCCTTGAAAAATATTTAATGAATTATTATTTTATAGAACCTATAAGGGCACAGGAAATAATGCAAAACAAGCTGAATGTAAATAAGATATTCTATATGGAAGAAATTACTTTTTTTTTTTTTTTTTTTACTTGGATAAGGAACAGCAAGGAATAAAAAAATAACCCTTCAGGAGTAGCATTAATTATACATGGGCTGTACTCAAAGTAATGCAAAAGTGGGCATAACTTTTTTTAATAACTGACAAATTGCCCATGTTGGTAAAGTCACTACGTACATTTACATTTTAGCGTTTGGCAGACACCCGTATCCATAGCAACTTACTGTACATTTTCATCTTATTATACTGTACATCTGAGCAGTTGAGGGGTTAAGGGCCTTGCTGAAGGGCCCAACAGGGGCGACTCGGTGGCTGTGCGGTTTTAACCTGGAACCTTTCGGACTGTAGTCCAATGCCTTAACTTCTGATCCCACTACTCAACAGTCTCCATCTCAAGCCATGCATTTACATTGTTCCTATTGTTTCCTCTTTGTTAAAGTAATTCCTTCTTTATACAAAAGGTGCTACTCAGCATAGTCTCCATCATGAACAATGCATCCACTCTGGAATCCTGTTTGAAAATCCTGTTTGTCGCAGTTGACGGTCTCCTTATGCATTTGTCTTCCCTGTAAACATTCACACAGTCGGAGACCATGGTGGCCAGGAAAACCTCATGTGTTCATTTTAACTTAGAGATACAGTATTTTATCGATTTCATTAGCTGGCTATAACTCAGCAGGAATTTTTTTAGCTGTTAAAATGTTACAATGATGCAAAGTTGGGATTTGAAAGTTAAAATTTCATTGATGAAATGACATTGGATTTAGTGCCAACACCATATTATCGTACAATAATTTGGGAGTTAAATTACATTTTTCTTCAATTCTACTCTGCTCAATATGCAGTGTAGCAGAACTTGTCTTTATGTTGCTTTTTTTCTCTTCTTTATACTGCAATTTCCTAGTTTGCTTCTTACGTTGTTTTGTGTTGTCAATCTTAAATTTCCATTCCTGTAGTGTGTACTCAGCTTGTAGTTTGTACCTGCCTGCTTGTTTTTTGACCCCTGCTATGTATCACAACAAAACGCTCCAGTTTACTGTAATTAAACGTAATCATACGCCAATTATCTACACGTGAATCATATCATCTTCCAACGCTGCTCAAACGCAAGAACCCATCCATAAATCAATCCATCCATCCATCCATCTATCCATCCGTCCATCCACTGTGTTCATTTTCAATAACATCAAATGCTTCTGCCATTTCCTCACTTAATAATAATAAAAACAAAAAGACCTATTTGGGATATTACTTCATGCTGGCTACGTTATTAAACCGAATGCATGAAATCAATTCCCGTCCTCTTTATATCAAGGAAAATACAGCAATGTTTGACTCAAAAAGAACATGCATTGTTATCCTCAGTTCCTCTTTCAGAGGTTTAATAACCCAGGCGTATTCTGTTCACTTCAAGGTGGATACAGCATACGGGTAAATTAATTTTTATGACACAAAGTGGCAGTGAAACGTAATCGTATTGGTGCTACAATTTCCTATTAAGTCTATTCATTTACGTTTATTTATTTGGCAGACTTCCAGTTCACGTTCCAATCGCACCCTTGAGCGGTTCAAGGTTATAGGTTTTACTCGAGGACTTAAATCCTGGGATTTAAATCCGCAAAGCACAATAACCAAGAGTGCACATTGAAACAATGACACGCATGGAAATCCCTCTAAGGTATTATAAAATGTACATGGAACAGATCATATTAGATCAGGTAAAGCTTCAACGTGAAAGCGGGTTTCGAGACAGATAAGATGGACAGCACCATATGCCAGAAAATAAAGCTGATTGCAAACAACTGACGTGAACCCAAATGCCGATTAGAGCTTTTATATAGTGAAGCTCAATCGAAAGAGCGATGTTGAATTCTAAAAGCCGAAAACTGCCATTTTTATCTTGATTTAATCTCAAGAGCCACTGTGTTTGAGCCTTTTCTTTAGTCCAAAAAAAAAAAGAAAAATCTTCAGATCTCCAAGACCAGAGAAGTCAAAGGTCTGCAGAACCTCTGCAGGTGCTCTTCTGAGTCAATGACGAGCTTTGAGCTAAATTAATGATCATTTAAATTAATCAGGATCAGTATGATCTTATGATCACAAAACAAAATTATGTTTTGTTAAAATAAAAAAAGCCAGTTTTTGATTTATGTTGATATTTTGATTTAAACATTAAGTTAAAAATAATAACATACAGTATAAACACAAATAAAAAATATATAATATAGGTGTGTGTGTGTGTGTGTGTGTGCGCGTGTGTGTGTGTGTGTGTGTGTGTGTGTGTGCATCTTCTCCCTATGCTTGCTGGGTTTCTCCAGGTACTCTGGTTTCCTCCCACAAATTCCCTGTAGTGTGTGACTGTGTGTGTTTGTGCCCCGAGATGTGCTGGCACCCTGCCCAAGGTGTACCCCGCCATGTGTCCTGCGTCCCCTAGGTTAGGCTCCAGGCCCCCTGTGAGCCTACAGGGGATAAGCGCTATTGATGCTGGATTAGTGAATGTCTGGATTTTAAATAAAAATTCACAGTTTTAATAAGCAAGAAGTCAGATAATAAATTAGTTAAATTGAGTTGATGCATACTGTATACATCTAGTGACTACGCAGGAGTCCAACTAATTTTAGTTGAAGATTACTGTAGTTTTGCTTTTCTCACTCATCTTACAGGGTTCTGTAAAAATGCCATAAATATTCAAAGTGTTTAAAAACAGCAAAAAATATTCCCCTTGATGTGACTCAAGTAAAAATAATAAGGGTCATTTATTCCTGCTATTTGTTCTGATTTGCGCATTTAAGATAATGAAAAAATACTGGGTCTTTTTTTTCTTTTTTTTCATAGTGAACAACAGCACACTATAGCACTGTTTCCCAAAAGTGTGGGCCCTAGTGGGCCGTAAGGGTACTGCAGGTGGGTCACTCACTCACTCACTCACTCACTCACTTATTCACTTGTTGTCCATTGCTTTATCCTGTGTGTACGTCAGAGAACTTGGGAACTTTAATGGCTCAGACGACTAAGGTGCTAGGTTGTTGATTTGGAGATCTAAAAATCGAGGTTTGTGCCCTGCCTTTGGTGGGTTGCTACACTCATACTATTAAGCTACTGCATGCAGTGCTGTTACCAAACCAATGGAAAGTTGCGTCAGGAAAGGCATCCGGCATAAAACGTATGCCAAATTGTGTGCAGATCAGATGGTCCGTTGTGGCGACCCCTTGACAGGAGCAGACGAAAGAAAGTTTTTGGACTGTGTAAGGAAACCGGAGTACCCAGAGAAAACCCACCAAGCACAGGGAGAACATGCAAACTGCATGCACACAGACGATAGGTGGAAATCGAGCCCTCAACCCTGGCGACAGTGCTAACCACTAAGCCATCGTTCAGTTATAATAAATAAATGAATAAATGCATTTAATTTTTTTTTTTATTCCCATAAAAAATGCATATTTGCATTTAAAAAGTAACCAAAACCAATTAAAGTTAGCCATGGGATTTAAGCAATGTAATATTCTTTATTTATCTGCATCACTTGTGTTGGTCATTTGTGAGCTGTGATTTAAAAGTTTGGGTGGCCTGCTGAAAGTTCTCACGATTTGAATTGGATGTCAGCCTTCTCAAGTTTGGGAATGTCTGCTATATAGTATTTAATAAGCAAATATGACTTTTGGCTTTCAACGCTGAGTTTAACCTTCTATTCTCACCCTCGGTCTCCAATAAACTCTGGTTAAGAGAAGCGCCTGACCCGAGATCAGCCGAGACGTTTCATCAGAGTAACAGAAATAATTGAATGGACCAGGCTTTCTCTGTAATTTTGAGAAAGGTTAGTCTTTTAATGCGGCGCTTCAGGCCACTCTGACCACAGAATGGTGGGGTTGAGGAGGACTTTAGTGGGTGACCTGGTGAGAGTAGTAATAGCTCAGGCGGGGAGTGGGGCTCAGAAGGGCTTTCCCGTTGACACCGGGTGCCGTAGAGCGAATGCAGCACGCCTTAAATTAGTTCCCGCTTCAACATCAGTTTGAAGATGAAATGCAGCATATCCTGACAAGACAGGCTTTGTGAAAGTAAATAGAATAAAAACATAGAGGAGGAGGATGGTAAGGGTTGGAGAATAAAATCTGCATGCATGTCTTCTCTTGTTGGATTGAACGATTGTTGTAATCCGACGGATTATGGTGTTGTTGCGTGGTACATTTTTTTCAAACATGCATTTACAATATGAGAGCATAATCTGGGTTTGAAATCAAATTCATGAACGATATGATAAGATAAGCATATTGGGGCTCGTTTATTACATGGGATACAAACTTTTGGGTTGGGTTTGTTTGGAAAAACACTCATTTCTGTGAGAGCACTGGCGTGTACTTTGACATAAAAGGAGACAGCGTTAATGTGAATTCTAATGGAAATTCTCCAAAAATTTCGAATAAATAACTTGAAGGAAAGCAGGCCATATTTTAAGATGAATTATATTAGCCATTTATAATATATACATACAGTATATATATAATGATGGGAAATGAACAGCCAGTGATGTCCAAAGTGGTGTCTTTGCAGTCTGAAGACATGCACGTTAGCTTAATTGGTGTTCCCAAATTGCCTGTAATGTGTGTGTGCCCTGTGATGGATTGGCACCCATCTAGGGTGTGCCCCGCCTCCTGGGATATGCTCTAGACCCCCAACGACCCTGTACACAGGATAAAGTGGTATAGACGATGAGTGAGTAAAAATAAAACAAATCAGTAACTTTAAACACTAGGCGATTTAAGACATAAAATAAACACGCAGTGTGAAAGAAGGTGTTGTCTCCAATCAGATATCTAAATCCTGGATTTGGATGGAATAAATGTTCCTTGTAAAGCTTGTTAATCTCATCTCAACGTTGTTAAAACAATATTACACCGCTCATCCTGTTTAAGGATGTTCTTTCTCATGTGGATTCCTGGTTCTGACCCATACTTGTGACTAAGCTGTTGAATAGGTCAGATCCTGCCTTAGCTCCTGCCTTGTTCCCTGGATAGGACATTGACCATAATTTGCACAGAATTTACCGCAGGCGCGTTTCTCACCTAAAAAATCCATATCCGCATGCATCCACATATCCATTACATCAATGCCATTAGGATGCCCATTAAACCCAGTGCACATTGTTTTACATTTTTTTGAACACACGTCTCTTCTATATCCTCCACGTCCTGACAGCTGCATAACCCTCCTAAAAAAGTGCCCTTTTTAAAACATGCAGCTTATAACGGAAGGTCAGTGATTTACCTTCTATTGTTAAATCCTTAGTAAACAGGGCTAAAACAAGGCTGGAGTGGCACTCGAAGCATGTACTCTACACCTGTCATCCCATTATTTCCCTCTCAGCGAAGCACGGGCTGTTCACTGTTCGCTTCCCATAATTCATTACACCAGCGAGGAACTGTCAAAGAACTCCAGCAGCCATTACGCCTCGAAGTCCTCTAACAAAGCTCCGATTTGTTAAATAAGACTGATATCAATTTAGGAGGAGAGCCGTCTTTCTGTGAACTCGGGAATTAAGTGGTGAATCCGGCGGTGTGGCCGGACCGAAGACTTTAATTGGGGCTGCAGAGACGGGTCTAATGTGCCGAGTGTGTGCAGGGAGATGAAACCACGGGAAGTGGCTTAGACGCAGGTTAATGAAAATGAAAAGTTCTGGATGTAAAACCGCGGAATGAGAGATTTTTTTTGGGGGGATTCTCTGGTTATTTTCAGGATGCTGCTTGTGCTGTAAATATTAAACATTATATGACAGGTTTTAATATTAGCTGTAATATGTGTTAATGGAAAATGCATTTAAATAAAATCTCTTGTTTTGTTATGTTTTATGCATTTTTCCCCTTTTCTTTAATATTCAGCCGCAGTCCTGCGGATGAAGCATCCTGCTGGGCAAATCCTCTAGATGGATAAAGCCCCTGGTTGAATGGATGTGGAAAGTTTAAATTGCCTTAAATAACAAGATGATAAAATAACTGTCATGGTTTTCATAAAAGCTCTGCTGTAACCATGCTATAATTAAGGAATAACACACTTCTGAGCAGGCTGTTATCACCTGAATTACTATTACTGCTTTAACCTCATGAGACCCAGACTCTACTATTGTGTACATTGCATTTTCTTCTCACTGTTTTTTTTTTAATTAGCAGCTGATTACTATGAACTTAAATCAATGTTTTCAAACAGGAGGAAGTTTGGCTGAACAATCCTGATGGAGAAATCACACAAGGCTATAGAGACAATGTAGCTGGGAGGATGTCCTGGCTGGGTTGAAGACCTCATGCCAGTTTAGACTCAAGAGATTAAAGTTTTTTTTTTTTTTTTTTTTTTTTTTTACATAAATATGACATAATTATATAAAGTACTGTATATAATAACATAACACATAACGACATACTGTATGCCTAATGTTCAGTGACTCGTTGCATAGAAAACTTCTGACCAATCAAATTCCAGAATTCAGCATCACTGTAAAATAATGAACAGTAAGAAAAAATACTGTAACTGTTACTATAACATCTCATATTTCTGTAAAAAAATATCTTTGCATAGGTACATGACATCATACGTTAAATTTGTTAACAAGACACTTATATTATTATTATTATTATTTATTTTTATTATATTTTTTATTATTATTATTATTATCATTTTATATTTAAAGATATAAAATGATAAATAGCTTTTTTTTACATTTAGAAAAAAAACAGATATATTTTTTCAAATATATATTTAATAATAAAATAAAATTCAAATATATATATATATATATATATATATATATATATATATATATAGTATATATATACACAGTGAAACCTCAGAGTAACATGGTTTGTGAGTGCTCTGCAAGACGAGCAAAGATTTAAAAAAAATTTTGACTTGAAAAACAACCAAGTCTTGGTTTACGAGTACCGAGTATCATGAATCACGCATGCGCTTCTTGTTTTGCCACCGAGCGTCACATGATCACAACTGAGCCAATGTTTTTTCTCTCTCTTGCACTGCAGAATTGTGGGTAATTGACTTCCCTGCTGGGTCTTAGTGCGCATCTCTCACTGGTATAATTAACATCCGTGCACGCATGAACTGTTTACTATAACACTGTGACAACGTGTGTGTGTGAAACATATTTTATTTTGTGTTTGTAAGCGTGTGTGTACAGTGCGCGTGTACTGTTTCCTATAACACACGTGTGCGCGTATACTGTATAAAGCAAAAGAAAGTCTCATTAGAGGGTAAAGTGCCATTTTCTCTCTCCCTCTCGGCATCAGCCTGTCGTTAGTCGTTTATGTGTGTGTGTGCACGCATAATTGGACACCGTACTCCTTTACACACACACACCAACACACACACACTTTCTCGCCTTTACAATCTTGCTTCCACCCCCTGCACCTCTCAGCTTCCCACACACATACAGACGCACAATCTCTGCCCTACACAGAAACTCTGCTCTGTCGCGATTCTTTTTAAAGGTAAAGTGTGCAGGTTCGTTGTTTTTTACTTTACAGCAATGATTACCTTAGTTTGCGCTCACTCGACTGTCATTAGCAAAGTTCCTTGCAAATTTTTCTGATAAAACAGTCTTCCTGTTAATGTCTGTGTGTGCATGTACATTACACACACACACACACACAGCGCCTGCACGCATAAACGGAAACACTCTAATCATCATTCACAGACCCCCAGGGCCGTACTCTGTATTTCTCTGTGAATTTGCAGATTTCCTCTCAAACCTTGTCGTTTCTATAGACAAAGCTATAATTGCTGGAGACTTTGATATTCATTTAGAAAATCCAGAAGACCCTCTGAGAATAGCATTTATGTCCATACTGGACTCACTAGGAGTAAATCAGTGTGTAGTAGGACCCACTCATAAAGCAGGTCACAATTTGGATTTAATAATGTATGCACAGCACCGCGCTACCGCTTTAAACGTACGTTCACATCAAATACCACACAGAGCTTTATCGATAATCTCCCAGAGTTATTAACTCTGATTGGATCGCCGTCTGACCCCAAAGAACTCGATCAGGCGAATATTTACTCAACTCTAAATAAAAAGAAAAAAAACTTTTTCGATAACAAAATTATAAACATAGGGCAAAAAATTCAGGCTTTGAAACCAGACAATTTAAGTGGTACAGATGATAAATTAATCACATCACATCAGAACCTAGAATACTTTACTCCCCTTGAAGCGAGAAAACTAATTTCACTCATTTCCTCTTCAAAATCGTCAACCTGTGAATTAGATCCTATACCGACACATTTTCTCAAGCAGATAGTTCCGGCAATAATAGAACCCGTGTTAAAAGTAATTAACTGTTCACTCAGCAGTGGGTATGTTCCCAGATCCTTTAAATTAGCAGTTATTAAACCACTTATCAAGAAACCTGACCTCGACCCCTGTCAGCTTTCCAATTACAGGCCGATATCAAACCTTCCCTTTATCTCTAAAATTCTGGAAAAGGTAGTATCACAGCAGATATGTTTATATCTACATAGAAATAGCATGAATGAACTGTATTAGTCAGGATTTAGGCCTCATCACAGTACAGGGACAGCTATGGTTAAAGTAGTAAATAACTTCCTTATTTACTAAGTAAAACTTCCTTAGTAAAGGTAGGTTCCTATTGGCCTCTGATCAGGGTTGTGTCACTATACTTGTGTTACTCGACCTCAGTGCAGCTTTTGACACTATTGATCATAATATTCTCCTTTACAGATTAAAAAATGTAGTAGGAAATAAGGGAATGGCCCTCTTGTGGCTCAGATCCTATTTGACTGATTGTTATCAGTTTGTAGATTAAGATGGTGACCATTCCTCATGTTCTCAAGTGGAGTTTGGTGTTCCACAGGGTTCAGTTTTAGGCCCACTGCTTTTTTCCTCTAAACAACATAATCTGTAAACATGGTATTGGTTTTTATTGTTATGCTGATGACACACAATTACTGTATATAGTTCAGCAAAACCAGACAAGAAAAACCAGTTTACTACAGTTGAACAATGTGTGCAGGACATAAGAGATTGGATGTTAATTAATTTCCTTCTGCTTAATCCTGATAAGACAGCAGTTCTAGTCATAAGACTGCATACAGCTAGAAGTAAGCTTTCTGATCACATTGTGACTTTAAATGGCCTTTCTGTTCCATCAAGTGCAACAGTAAAAGACCTCGGTGTGATTATAGATTCCAGCCTTTTATTCGAAGCTCATGTAGATAATATTACCAGAATAGCATTCTTTTACCTCAGAAATATTGCCAAGATAAGAAATATATTGTTACCAAATGATGCAGAAAAACCAGTTCATGCTTTTATCACCTCTAGGTTGGATTATTGTAATGCCTTACTGTCTGGTTGTTCAACAAGGTGCACAAACAAGCTTCAGTTAGTCCAGAATGCAGCAGCGAGAGTCCTCACTCGAACCAGAAGATACGAGCACATCACCCCTATCTTATCCATGTCATGCACACTCAGAATGCGACCGGCACTAGGACCCGGAAGTTAAGCGGTCGCAAACCAGGAAGTATAAAAGAGGTAAACAAACCATAGCACCTCGCTCAGTCATTGAGTTTCGCCGATGCCACGTCGGAATCCAACACCTAACTGTGAGTACTCACCTTTTTGGTTTCAATTCCTGATTGAGTGTGTATCTATAGGACGCGGGTTAGATTGTGTCTTTCCCTTGCTCCCCATTTGTGAGAGTCCTTAGACTAAAAGCGTGATTATCCTGCCTACTCGTGTTCCTCCGCGTTTGGGTTTACCATTCATGCTACAAAGGGCTAACCGCTAAAGCTACGTCTTCTGGTCACCTCAGGTTAGTTCTTGACAATCCACATTGCATTGGTTTCCTGTGAAATTTCGCATCGATTTTAAAATACTTCTATTAACGTATAAAGCATTAAATGGTCTTGTGCCGCAGGATCTGAGTGAACTGCTAGTGTCTTACAATCCGCCACGCCTACTTCGATCAAAGGATGCAGGCTGCTTGTCAGTACCACGTCTTATTAAAATTATAGCAGGGGGCAGCTTTTTCTTACAAAGCCCTAAAGTTATGAAATAGCCTTCCAAATTGTGTTCGGGACTCAGCCACAGTTTCAGTGTTTAAGTCTAGGCTAAAAACGTATTTATTTAGCCAAGCATTTTTGTCAATTGATTTGCCTTAGGTAAAGGAGCAGATCTGGGGGACTCATGAACGTAGAGTATTACGGTGAACTGGTATGTTTAGATGCTGAGGGCACAAAAAGCGATTGACATTTACAGAAGACTTCACGGCACAGTACAGTAAAGAGACTCTTAGCCTCCACAAAATATTTTTAACAAAGTCTGTACGTCTGATATGTACGATCCCAGCCTGATTTTTAAAACTCGACAGATAACAGACGCATCTGTCTGTGGGAACAGTACATACATCCTTCACAGCCACGTGCACAGGTAGGGCTCAAACTGGGCAAAGCACATGCTCTTTTTGTAATTACACTCGGAAGTGCCCTTTTTTGGGGGGGGAGTTTTTTTTTTTTTTATAAATCAATGCTATTGGTAACTCTTTATGTCTGTTTTTCTTTTAACAAATATTTAACCAATTAAAGGCAATACAAAAGTGCATCTCTTAGAACTGCTCAAACTGTCAGTCAAAATTCACAACTCCGCCCCTTGAGCGCCACAAACTTACGTTTCAGCACATCAGAGTCATAGAGCAGAAGCAGATGAACGTCTTCGTCTTGTAACGGTAAAATATCTTGTTGTTTGAATAAGTGCAATGTTGTCTTTATGAAATAAACACTAGTATGTCTGTAAAGAGTCATATAATGCATCACCACACCAGTGTGATGTTAACGTAATGTGATGTCGTCGATTTAATGATGGACAAATTGCACACATTCGATGGTCAAAAACCCTGCGGTGTAACTGCATTTGATTTTGACACAAAGCAACCGAGTGATCCTTGTCAGCTATAGGTAAAATATATTATACGAAATTTCTAAATTTGATTTTATGGCTATCTGCTGAATGTGCTGATGCATGTAAATTACATGATGTAATTTATTAACATTTCATCATATTATATAGCCTATGGTCACACAGCATGGTACTGTAGGTTAAAGTTTACGATGCTATTATATTATGCATGTGTTTGCTGGCTAGATTTTTAAAAAATCTAGTATTGTATACTCCCCGCTCATGTTCACATGTATAAACAAAAAAACATGGTTTACAACTGTAATAATGTTGTATTAAAAAAAAAAAAATACACAATGAGAATAAGAATAATCAGGTCACTGTGCATTCTATATATTTTATCATGCAAAATGTAATCTGCATGTATGAAAAGCAAAGAAAAAAAAAAGGAGGCAAATTGGTAAAGCTAACTTTATTAAAAGGGCCAGGTATATTTGCACTGTATAATGCCAAGCTATCGTAAAAAAATATAATTTAGAAATTAAATGGTCTTTAAATGCCTTTGTCATATGTCATTATAATGGTAAGAGGAGAGACTCTCCGAACTTCTCCTTATAGCCATTGAGAGGGACAGTCCAGTGGATCACAGTGAGGTCATAAACATCTTCAAACACAAGGCTTATACAGAAGAGTGTTGTTGTAATTAATTTTAAAGATACCCTCTATATGCATATATTATCTGTATAAAAGTTATTAATGCTAATTAAATATAATACAAGAATATTATTGAGTGTTATTTTTTGGTGGTGGAGGGGTTCGTGGAGGGGTTGGGGGGTGCCCTATTTTCAGTTTCAGCACGCACCCCTCAAAAGGTCTGTGCACGGGCCTGATCATTCACAAACACCACTTGCACCTGGGAGTTATTGCCACATCCCCTGTGCAGTCCTACAGTCTCTCCAAGTGATTTCCACATGATTGGGTCATTAAAGGAGTTCCTGGGAGGCCAGCTTTGAAGACTGTATGCTAACAAATTAACCTAATTTGCATTTCATCTTCAAATGGATTTGTAAGCCAGAACTTATTTGTAGCGTGCTGCATTTGCTCTACGGGACCAATGGAAAGTCAACGGGAAAGCCTTTCTGAGCCCCGGCCGAGCTATTACCTTATCTAGTGAACTGTAAGTTACTGTAGCTGTGAAACTACCAGTGAAAAAAGATAGACCTCGATTTAGCTCCATGCTCTTCTAGGTTAATAGTGTGAAGATACAAATGCTGTCCAAAAAAATTTATCTTTTGAGACAGCTGATCCATAGCAGAGTGTTTTCATTACCAAACATTTGCTCTGCAGGCAGTTCGGCCTTGAAGAGATAATTAACAGATTCATTTGGACTCTCGAGCGAAATGCTGTCAGTCGCACTGGATAAACGCTTCAAAAAGAGCCTAGATTTTTAAAAAATGTACTGTATATCAAGTTGTTTACAGTTTATTTTCTGTAAATATTGTACGTCTTGACATTTGCTGCACCATGCCTGTCACTGAACGTGCCGAACTAATGACAATGAATAAGCAGGCAATAAATAACGCACCGATACGACGGTATGTCGCAACTCACGAGTAACATGCATTCTTATTTGTCATGCAAACTGGCACTCTTGGGGAAAACTTTGTGTTTATTCTCTATTTGTGCTTTTGCAGATCTGCACCTGGATTACTATGGGGTTTTTATGTGCATATTTTCTCGTGCTTATCACTGTCGTGCTGTTTCAGTCTCAAAACCAATCCCAATCATGCACCCTTACACAGATGCCAGGAGCTTGCCAGGTTTTGAGCTTACCAAGGGAATAGTCTCCCATCATGAATACTAATAGATCAGTCCTGCTTAATTCTTGTATTCTACCCAGTTTTCAGAAAGCACACACACACACACACATACACACAAAAAAGTTTCACAGTCTTCAACTGCGGTAAGTGTAAGAGCATTTGGAATTCAGGCAGCGCCTTTGGCGGATCTCCAAACACTCCAAAACACGTCTTCGGCTCACAGAGCATGAAGCTGCGATGGAGGATGAGTCCCAGCGGCGCTCTGAACTTCATGACTGATATGCCGTGCTCATACTGACCAGCATTTCTGACAGCGAGCAGAACTCCGGCTTCAAATGAGAAAAGAAGACAGACACATGCGGTATCATGTCTTTGGCCCTTTTCTTTTAGAAATGCTTTATTTTCTGTAAACACTCGTTCAGGCCACAATTGGATCACGAACAAAGGACGTTTAAGCAGACAGAGGCTGCTTTGTGGCCGCTATTCTGTGAGAGCTTGGTGCACCTGTATTACTGCTCTCTCATCTCAATACAAATGTGTGGAAGCCAAATGAAGCCTCAGACCTCAAATGTGAACGCTTAGAACAAGATGCAGTCAGTAAAACACCACAGGGCTGATGTTATAGAAAAAATAATAAACGGCCAGGCAAAATGGAGTGTCTTTTACCATCCAGGTTTTTCATTTATTATGTCATATTCTGTTTATACTAAAACAATTTACTAATGTGTATTGAAAAAATAGAAATAAAGCATGACACAGATGTGAGAATGAGAGACAGGGTCCAGGAGGTGCGTTATTTGGTCTGGGGTTATAAGAATTATATTACATTTTTTTATTGTAATGGTATTTCTCCATCCATATACAGGTCAAGGACTTCAACCAATCAAACAAAATAGCTTTATACTGGCTTTTACTGGTGCAATTTTGAAAAAAAAGGATTGTGGGTGATCAAGCTTACAGATCTAAGAGTGTGAAGTATTTTTTTTTTCCCCACTGCGGTCAAATGACCGGTACTCGGCGCTTCTAGTGTTAAACAGCAGAATAAAGGAAACATGTAACCTTTGTGATTTCAAATAGCATAGCATTGTTGTTGGTGCGGCAGTACGTTGGCTTAGTGGTTAGCACTGTCACCTTGCACCTCCAGGGTTGAGGGTTCGATTTACGTTTTAGGTCTACGTGCATGGAGTTTGCATGTTCTCCCAGTGCTTGGTGGGTTTGGCAACCTATCCAGGTTGTTCCTCGCCTTGTGCCCTAAGTATACTGGGATAGGCTCCAAGCCCAGGATGAAGTGGTATAGATGATGAGGCAGTGAGTGAGTGAGTGTTGTTGGTGCCAAATGGGCTGGTTGAAGCATTTTAGACCAGTGGGACCCAACAACCAGGCCACGGACCAGTAGCGGAATGTGGATGATTTGCTACTGGGCAAAGAGTGTTTTTTGGGGAAAAATTATCAGATCAACATCATTATTTGCTTTCTGTCTGTACTTCTCTACAATTTATATATATATATATATTAGTGCTGTCAAAATTAGTGCGTTAACGCATGCGATTAATTTGAAATATTTAACGCATTAAAAAAAATTAACGCAATTAACGCGGTTGCAGTTTTTTTTATTTCCTGTTGTGGCCGACGTGTGTTAAACGTGCAAAGAAGTATGGATAAGACCAAGGAAGGACTTTTAGACGGAAAGTTTCAGTATAAAACTCTGCCGGATGGTTCTGTGGATAAAACAAAAGTAATCTGTACATTTTGCAAAGCCGAATTTAAATACCAGAGAAGATTCGTCTTTGACATATCACTTAAAAGCAAAACACCCCACCGAAACAATCTCTACAGGGCCTCGCCAATGTAAATTGCATTGATTGTTTTGAAATTCAAATGACACAAATGGCACATACCTGTGTTTTTATTTCTGTAATAAATATGGCTTTCAAGACAACAGTTAATTTGGAGAATATTGATGGTTTATTGCAGGTATGTTGTTTACATGAGAAAATCTGTGTTACAAGTTAAACAAAAATTCCAATAAACAATCATATTTGAATTTAAATAGTTTAATTGTCTTGAGTTTACATTAATTATTTACATTTACATATCCAAAAAGTTTCAGTCTTTTAATTGTGATTAATCGCGATTAATTGCAAAAAAATTGTGCGATTAATTAGTTAATTTTTTTAATCGATTGACAGCACTAATATATATATATATATATATATATATCACTGCATGGCTTTTTTGAAAAAGGGAAAATACCCAAGAGACAGCAGATGAAACTGGCAACAAAAAGAAAGCTGCATTTAAATGAAATAGCCAAGAATCCTACCGAAATTATGGGTGTATCTCCATAAAACAGAAGCAGGCTTATAAGTATGTTTGAGAACTTTAACATTCTGGATTAAAATCAGGGCAGAATATCCTGAGATTGCCGCAAAAGCAATGAAATGAAAACTTTTACCTAAAATTTGCCTGTGGTGCAAAAAAGGTTGACAAATTGCATGTTTAACAAATTGCATGTTTAACAAATTGCATGTTCTGGAATGCTTTTCTGTTCACCACAGTTGTAAAAAGTGTTTTTTTCAGTAACCATAGTCTTCCTGTCAGCGCAAACCCATTATCGTCTCATCAATAAGGCATGTCCACTAGAAGAGCATCCCAAGAGATCAGCAGTTTCTAAAAGACTCAAGCCATGCCATGGTCAGCGTCACTGATTGTTTTTGGTCGATTTGAGCATGAACTGAAGCTCTTGACAAGCGTTTGCAAGTGTTTAGTCATTCTTGTGCTGCAACATAAAATGTTGAGGACATTTCTTTTCAAGCCAATAAAAGCCTTCAATTTCTTGCATGTTATATATTATAGACTTACTTGTAGACACATAATTGTATATTATTTCATTCTGGGCACCGTATGATCTCCAGGCCATGCTTCAAGGTTAAAGTGAAAAAAAAAAATCACCTTAATGTCAAGGTATTGATATCTATAAATAAGTAATCATGTAGAAAATAGAGTCTGAATTATATATAAACATATAGTACGTCTCTAGTTATTACATTTTTACTCAATCTGCCATTGACTGAGGTACAGTTATAAGATGATTGTCTCAATTCCCACCAGGACTTCTAGACACCATCCAGAAATAAACCAGCTGGGGCAGAGTGGAGTCAAACATGGCGACGAATAAGATTGCGATGGCATGCTGCATGCTCCGTGTGTCCATCACCTCCAGCTAAAGCCTGCGTGCTGAGTTTATCCGCTCCCAACAGGACATGGCTGATCCCAGTGGGTTAAAGCTCCACAGGCTGAAGTGTTAGATCTGAAGATTGAGGTTAGAGACCTAATGGGAGAGACAGCGTGTTAGCAGGTAGTTCAAAGCTTTCCAAAATATAACAAGTTGCTATTCCTAAAGAAATTTCTTCTTGTATTACAACACAATTACTAACTAGTTGGAATGTGTTGATTTATTATCTGTAACAGCAGTATTTCTTTCTGTATTGCACAGAAAGAGTGTCTCTTCTGCAAGTTGGCCTCAAGTTATCTGTCGTTTTTTAAGGAACAGGTGTTCTCTGAACAGTCACCCAAAAGACTGCAGTCCGCTCCAAGCCATTCAAATGTTTTACCGCGGCTAAGAGTCTCATCACCGTACCGTTCTTCAAGTCTTCTGCAAATGTCAATCGCTTTTATGCCTCCATTCACAAAAAAAAATCATTACAATTTCCATCACAAGTGTCAGCAGTCAGAAGTAAATGTCTTCAGAGTTTGTGCTATGTCGTTTCATAGTCACATTACAAGCTACATTTGGGTTAATACAGTACATTTAAAAGGTTAGAAAACTGCTGTGGACTTAACAATAGCACTGCTTCTTAAAACCACACCATTTCTAACTGTTTTAATCCTGTAAAGTACTTAAAATGCGGTGATTTGAGTACTTGATGCAGTATTTTTTTAAAAAACGATAATTGTGACTTAACTAACTAGCAACAAACAGTTGTTTGTCACATGCCTATAATCTTCTGCATGAAAAATCTGTGTAATATCACAAATTATGATCATACTTTCCCCCAAAAGTAAAAGATAATTGATGTTTTTTTTGTAAAAATATGTTTAAAGCCTTTTATAAATGTATATTTTATAAATATTCCAATACTTCACTATGTTCAAAAAATATAACACGAAATGCACATTACACCTTCATTAGTAGGTCTTAAAAGTTAGGCTCACTAGCATTTATGCTCACTAGCATTAAGTTATCATTAAGTTATCATTAAGTTATTATTAAGTTTTTATCTTGGCATCTCCCAGAAGATATTAGGACAAAAAGAATCATTGTGGAAAAAATTATTACTCATCTTTTGAACAAAAAAGTCCAAAAAGTCACTTCCAGTGAGGTTCTTCCACTTTTGGAGCACATGTGCCAATCAAAACACTTCAAACGGCTCATTGCATTATCGCCATTAACTTGCAAAATCTTGTCAGATTTGCACAGTTAAATTCAAATTTTGATGTTTGCTCTTTGTTCTATATTGCTGTCTTTGATGAAATAGCAGACGTGGTAACAGACGTGGTCAGAATAGCACCAGCTGCACAGCTCCTGATGTACACAGGACAATGTCTTTTGGCACACTGACTTATGGAAGTTGGTGCTCCCAACTATGCTTGCCGGCTTGAGTTGCCATCTGTTGGCGTGTTACAAAACTAGCCTTGAAACTTTTTTTATTCCACCTTGTAATTTTAGAAATGAAGCAAACCTAACATGGAGACTTAGGACATGAGGCGGGGTATACCCTGGATGGGGTGCCAATCCATAACAACTATGGGCAATTTGGGAACATCAATTAGCCTGATCTGCTTGTCTTTGCACTGTGGGACGGAACCAATGTACTTGAAGGTAAACCCACCAAGCAACGTACACCGACCCCGAGGCGGGATTCAAACCCGGAACTTGTAGGTGCAAGGTGACTTGTTAACAGATTTATATTTAAAAACACTATCCTAAAGTCTCAGGAAACCCTAATAATTATAAAAAAATAAAAAGCTCACAATCATGTTTAGGACGGAAGATTTAGCAACTGGAATTGAATGTGTTTAAGGCCCACAAAGAATCTGCGTTAATATCAAATTATACTTTGCATTACCCGGAAAGCGACGTAACAATGAAGGATTACAAAACATAGAATTTGTGAAATTATGCAGTAGCTTGGCCTTAATATCCGTGCAAATGCAAAAATAAATAAAAGTGGCATCACAGACATCCGTCTTTGTCAGGACTTAAGGAGTATATACTGTACTGTACTGTATTTCTTTCCGTTTTGTGTTGTCCACTCTGGGCTGTGTATCTGCGTTCGTACTCGCCAATCTGTTCACCCCCTGAGGAAAGTGAGTCTTTTCAGGGAGATCCATTCTCCCTGCTCTGATTTATGTTTGTGTGTTGTCTTGGTTCACAGCATGCTTACAAAGGGAAAAAAAAAATTACTGCTATAATTGAAGTAAATGATAAATCTGTCGTCTTCCTCTGCACTAGAATTACAATCCTGCGCCCCAGGACAGGAAAGTAATCAAATTAATGCCCTTGATTCAATTTACACACAAACGTAAACTGCACACCACACACACAGACGTGCGCGCGCACACACACACACCGTGCAACACATAACACACATCACTGTATAATGGTAAGTAAGCCATTCAGTACAAAGTGTTCCTGTTTATCCTTGTGCATTTGAACCACTGGACTGTGCTCACAGTTGTAAACTCTAAAACAGCAGCATGAAACATTCCCTGATTTTTTTTTTTCGCTTATGTCCCTGACCAGGGGGTAACACCACAATATCTGAAAAGGAAGCATATTAGACCTTCAGGAGAAAAAAAAATAGGACTTCAAGGGACAAAGGAATGTTGTCCTGAAATGCCCTGGCATTCTCCATACTTCGGGAAAATTAAAATTTATTAGCAAAATTCAATTTTATTCACAAATTGCTCACTCACTCACTTATTGCCTATTCCACTTTATCCTGTATTCGGGGTTGCAGGGGGCCTGGAGCCTATCCCAGGAGACTTGGGGCATGAGGCGGGGTACGCCTGGACAGGGTGCCAATCCATCACAGTACGCACACTCACATTAACACATGATGGTCAGGGATAGCTCAGTGGTTAAAACATTGGAGCATGGTTTGGAAGGTCCCTCCCAGGTTCAAACCCCACGACCACCAACTTGCCACTGTTGGGCCCTTGAGCAAGGCTCGTAACCCTCAACTGCTCAGATGTATAATGAAATAAAAATGTAAGTCGCTCTGGATAAGGTTGTCCGCCAATTGCCTAAATGTAAATGATGGGCAATTTGGGAACACCAATTAGGCTAATCTGAATTTTTATTCGGGCTGTGGAAGGAAACCGGAGTACTCGGAGGAAACCCACTAAGCAGGGGGGAGAACATGCAAACTCCATGCACAAAGATACGAGGCAGGAATCAAACCCACACCCTGGAGGTGCAAGGCACCAGTGCTAACCACTAGACCACAGTGCCGCCCACTAACTAATTCGTAAACATTTTTTAATCATGATGAACTCGTTTTAACACATCTTGTGTATGGACTTGCTTAACTGGGGTAAGTTTCATTGGTGAAAGTAGGCCAGTCTGGTCTGATACTGAATACAGTACCACTAAAAGATTTCAGTAGTAGTGCACAGTAAGAGGAGAGAGTAGCTGCCTACCAAAACGCATGAAAACACAACTGATAAGGTACTCATCTTAAACAATACTTTGTCTCCTTACGTCATTAAGTCGTTCCAAATTGCCTCTGAACCGTCCATATTGTTCTACCTTCTAACAGAAGCCTGAATCTTACTGTAACCCCTGATCAAGGGCACTACTTGATGCGTGGAACAAGGGATTGTACACCCTACATATTCGCATTTTAAGTCTTTTGGGATTTAACCCCAAAACTCCTAGTTAGTTAGCTGAGGATAGTCCAAAGTGGAAAACTGGAGACATAAAAAGAAACTTATGAGATTAAAAGGACTGGTTTGTTCTGCTTACCTTTTGACTACATATTAACGGTAAGAATTTAAAACTCCTTTCACCAATGGTCATAAGTGATGGAGATGAAATTTATCTTGAATGAAAGGTTAATGCTGATTGACATTTACAGAAGACTTCAAGCACAGTACGGTGATGAGACTCTTTCTGTAGCTGCAGTAAAACATTTGAATGGTGCAACCTTTTTAAAGAAGGCTGCATATCTATGACTAATGATCCCGGCTCGAAGCAAGGAGTTCCTGGGAGGCCAGGCTTCAGACATGATTCAGGCTGACAGTCTGATCATGTCTCTGAACAATCTTTCTACCAAGCACTGGTAAAACACTGGGTTAAGTGCATTGGTGTTACAAAGGTTACAGTATGTAGAGAAATAAAATGAGTTTTTACTCTCATAAATGTGTTCTGTTATCCTGCACAAACAAAAGTCCTGGTTTGACTTGACCCTTGTACAATGCAAAGGCAAAATAAGAGTGAGTTAAGATGTGAGTCTTTGTTCTGTTGATAATGTATTATATAAAAATCTTTTTAGAGACTTGAGAAAGCAGGATTAATTAGACATACAGACACTCAAAGCAGTCTGCCCACTTTCACTTGTCCCCGCTCATCAATTAAAAAGACGTACGTATACCCGCAGGACAGCCACATACTATGTGAGCTCCTTTTTTTCTCCAAACATTTTGTGTAATGAGTATTGTGCGCGAATAACAGGATGAGATCCACAGTTTTGGAAATACTTACACTCACACTAACACTAACTCACTCATGTTATAGTCAAAGTCACTGATATGACTTTCACGATTCTGATGTTTTTAATATGGACATTAACTAAGGCTTTTGACCTGTATCTGCATGTGCCACATGATGAGCTGATTGGAGAAATGCATGAACCCATAGTGTAGCATGGTGGTATAGTGGTTAGCACTCCAGGGTGTGGGTTCGATTCCCATTTCGGGGTCTATGTGCATGGGGTTTGCATGTTCTCCCTGTGGGGTTTGCATGTTCTCTCCATGCATTCCGAAGACGGTTGTGAAAATTAGAAAAAATTTATTGGTCGCCATTGGCCTCCACAGTCCCTAATTGGACTACAGAGGTTCCTAGATGGATGAACTCATAGATGCCCATTAGTGCATGTTCTGCTATATTATCATTCATTTAATTTTATGTGATGATTCTCAAATAAAAATAGAAATAAACATCTCATTGTTGGACGAAATGCTTTAAAGAAGAAAAGAGAAAAAAAACAATTCACCCGTATTTCGTGCTCTAAAAACCAGCCAGTAGCAGCCTGCATCAATTATCATTCATCAATATTGCAATACGATTAATGGGCATATATAAACTCCCTACTAAATATGGATAGCATTGATGTATTGATGTAGCTAAGATAAAACTTACATTAAGTCTAAATAGCAGAGGATTGAACAAATTGACTCGGTAAAAAGCCGGCCTGCTGATGATCATGCATTGCATAAAATTTAAAACCTCCCTCTGGCACAAATTTATTGCTGCATCTCATATTCATATCTGTATTTTGATTGGTTTAGGATACAATATCTGCTCATTATGAGCCATATATCTGTATTAAAATGCATAGCTATAATAATTTACAACAACTACCAACCTAATGCTCGTTAACACCAGAATGAAATGATTTAGGATTTTCCATCTTACTCGGCTTAATTAAGTTTTTTTTATGGTCCAATAAAAAAAAAACAGTATTTAAAATAACTGCGGTGAAATTCAGCATCAGAACCATCATCACATGTATATAAAAGCCAGTGCTATTTCTGTCCGATGCTCATCTTTCGCTAAAGTGCTAATGCATTTGTGTGTGTGTGTGTGTGTGTGTGCGCGCAGATGGTAATGTCAGGAGTTAACAGGTAAACGCTGGTATTTTTAGACAACGAGAAAAAAGAGCAAACCAATTATGAGCATAACATCGCTTAAATTCCTTTTTAAGGTTATACGTATTTATAGATGAGTAGCGATACTCATCTACACTGTCAAACTGCATAAAGAAAGAAATTGCCTATCTGAATTGTCTTAATTATTGTTTCAAGCCAAATGTCATCAGTAATGAACAATATGGGCATTTGCAATAAAGATTTACATAAAAAGCAGTTTGTGCATGAACAACATCAAGTTTGGATCTTGTTTGAGTTTGATTTAATATACCATACTGTCCAAAAAAAAAAATAAAAATCTTGGGCTGATTTCTTCATGCTTTAATTCTAAAGAGACAGACCTTCGTTGTATTTTTTATGTAGTCTTGTGGAATAGTTCTCCAAGTGTCCTGAAGTACTTCTTTGGCTCTCATTTTTGGCAGGGGTTTGTCTCTCCTTTTCTTTCCTGTCGCTGTACCTGAGCAGTTTCAATTCAATTTAATTACATTTTATTGATTATTATTCCAAAGAAGCTTTACAGATTAAAAAAAAAGTTTAAAGGATGTGATCAATCAAATTATTATCTAAACACGTTTTTTCTCACTCATACACACTTCCATAAAATTTATTTAAATTTTGCTGCTTTGTTAAAAGCGATATATAAATAAAATTCAACTGAATGGAATTGAATTAAATTATAAATTATAATTATCATATTGTTCCTGATACATTTTGTTACAAGGAAAAACTCCCTGAGATGGCAATAGGAAGAAACCTTGAGAGGAACCAGACTCAACAGGGAACCCATCCTCATTTGGGTGATAAATGATAGCAGGGATTGATCTGCACTCATACTGGGCATTAGAGGACTGGAAGTTGAGGAGGTGTGTTTAAGTAAATATAAAGTCCACCTTTCTTATTTGAGGCTCAGGTACAAATCTGTTTGTGGGAAATTCTGTTTTAAACTATTAAGCGACTGCAGTCATACAGTAGGTCATCAGAAAACAGCTGTCTGTATCCGCCGAGTAAATCTGTCCCCAGGCATCATACGCATCCCAAGGAGACCACACAGGGGATCTATGGAATGAGATCTTCAGCCAAAAGCGGGGCACCAGGATGAGTCAGATAGGTCCAGAAGGAAATGCAGGAGTGCCATGTGTAGCTCAATATATAGAGAGAACAGTTTCTCTGCATACTGACAGTCACCTCATGTATAAGGTGAATGTATATGTAGTCCAGAGTGCAATCGGGCACTCCGGCAGGACTAACTAGGACAGCATAACTAAAAGGGGAGAGCCAGAAGGAAACACAAGGCATGAGGGCTCACTGAGATGTAAAGCAACCAATCATCTCACCGTCAACAAACCTGAGTGATCTAAACATACCAGTTCACCTAATACTCTACGTCCATGAGTCCCCCAGATCTGCTTCTTTACCTAAGGCAAATCTATTTCTAAAAATACTTGGCTAAAAAAAATTGGTTTTAAGCCTTATAACTAAGACTAATTGTAAGACTAATTGTAAGACTGGTGAGAAACAGGTGCAGATGATGACAGATGATCAGGCTGGTGATTGGTACTGTATACTGCTGATACTGAATGCTGGGTAGTTGAAACAGACGAGAGGGGAAATGAGGTTGCTGCATAAAAAAATGCTTTGTCTTTAGGCACTTTGCAGCCTGTCACAGTAAAACATGTGTACCCATTTCTTTTATTTAAATTTACGTATATAATGAAATGTAATTTAGTATGAAGAAATGTGGGGTGGCTCAAAACCTTTGTAGAGTACTATATGTTCAACTTTTTATTTATAATAAAGATTTGAAAAATATGAATTTAGCAATCACTCACTCTATCGCTATACAATTTACAGTATACTTGACAGGGTCGGGTCCAGTCCATCGCAGGGCACAAGCATGCACACACACACACTCACTTACTGTACACACTTTGGACAATTCAGAAACGCCATGCAGTTAGCCTAATTTGCTTGTTTTTGCATGGTGGGAAGAAACAGGAGAACCTGGAGGAAACCCACTAAGGACGGGGAGAACATGTAAACTCCATGCACACACACCCTGCAATAAGAAATTAAGCAATAATTTCTTGTAAATAATTTTTTATCCATTTTTTACTTTTAAGTCCCATAAAAGGCAAAACACAAGTATGTAAAGCTCATAAAAATCCTAATTAGGAAAATACTTATTAAAAACAGGTCTTGGCTACAAGACATCATGATGGTACTTCAATAAACTGGGGTATAAATATAAAAAAAATCATCATAATTAGACATAAAACTTTCTCTTTAAAAAAAGTGACTAGCAACAAATCTGGAGCCTTTTTGTTTGGTTTCATTAAAACTTTTTATTTTAGGTTATCTATTTTCTCTACAGGAGTCTCACCAGAACTGAAATATTTGTAATTAAAAGTTTTTTTTTTTTTTCTGAAATGAAACCCAATATTTTTTTTCCTTGATCTAATTCACAGCAAGTGACTCACTACAAATCATGCTCACAAAGCATGCACTTGCTATGCTTTTATTAAAACCGAAATATTATTGATAATAAATTGCATACTTAAATAACCACCAGTACAAATGCAGGCTGATTTATCCATTGTGCCAAAACTGTGGGAGGTGGAGGAAAAATCACACAAAATTCACTATTATAAAACCCATACAATTTTGACAAAATATTGTTACTCAAAGAAAACATGCACTGAACATTTCCTATCAGTTTTCAATGTTTTTCGCTTCAGTGGCAACAAATTAAATTTTCATTTTCAATTTTCATTTTTGCTGTAAAACTATTTAAATATAAATCTACCATAATAAAAAATATGGCAGCAAATATTATTTAAAATCTAATTACAGTAAAGAAAAATAATTGTCTATCTTTCCACTAGATATAAATTTTCTATTATGACATTATAACATTACTGCTGGATTGAACCCTGGAACTTTAAGAACAGCTAAAAGCGATTGCACAAATGTTGCATGATGACATAATCAATATGCAAATTAGCATGTAACATTGTTCAGTGACATCTAGTGAGTTTTCTATTGAAGATAATCGAAAGCACTGAGGATGGGTTTAGAGACAGGACTATCGAGTCAAAGTGACATATTTGGTGTTCTACAATATCTCATTCATATCAGTGTCATTATAAAAAAAATACTATAACAACAACTGATCTCATGGTCAATAGTGAATGTTGAAATAAATACAATGAACTTAGTTTTATATAGAGATAATATAAAGATTTACACGCTACAGGAGTTACAGCATACAACAACAGAATGATTTCTTCAGGCCAGAGCAGCATCTGCCGTTTGTCCGAGGCTGAAGTCTTTGTGCATTGTGATTAGGAAATGATCAATGTGCTGTGATGAATCACCCATGATGCCCCAGGAATCCCCAAGCTCGTAAACATGCCAAGGCTGTCGCAAGCATAAATCAAAGCATTTTCCTTGAGAGTGTGTGTGTGTGTGTGTTTTTTTCCCTTCTTTCCTACATGTATGTGTATGCTGTGTGCAAACCTGTGTGTATAAAAACATATCTGTGTGCAATCAAGATGTAAACTCCACCCAGACTATCACCCAACCTTGGACAAATAGATAAAAAATAAACATCATAAAGTTTTTTGTTACTTGTAAGAAATATGAGCTACACATTCCTAGAAAGCAAAGATTAATGGGAGAACAAGAACACAGCGAGAGAAACAACATTTTAAAACTTGTTTTTCATTGAAAAGTTGTTGGTATATTATTAGTTTTCGCGTTTGTTTTTTGTGCTCAAAAGCTAAAAAAAAAAAAAAAAAGCTATGACAATTTCATTCTTTACACAGGAGACAATCAATTGCTCAGGTTCTACAACAAATCTAAGACACTGTACGACTGGGACCAGGAGCTTCCTCGGACGTCCACGAGTCCTGTGGTAAAGCCAACGCCGCACAAATTACTGAAAAAGGTCAATGTTAGAAAAGTATCAGAAGACCCAGTGCACCACAGCCTGCTTGGTAAGAGGCTAAGCAGGCAAAATGTTCAAGGTTGTTGACCCAGCCTCACCAGAAGTCAATCTAATCAAGTGTCCATGGGACAAGCAAGTCTGATACAGTACATGAAGGCACCAGCCTGCAACCCACTGCACCCACAGGATCATGTCCTGAGGTACCAGAGCTGCCCTGGTGACACAAGGAACCTGTGCAATGCTGGGTATAATGATTTGGGTTTTATAGCTGATCGCTGTATAACATAAAAATAATATTGACCTTAATTACTCTATAAATAAGCTTGAATTACTTATTCTCACAAATTTGATTGATTGATTGATTGGAGTGTTGTTATATGTGCAATCTCTCAGGCTTCTATTTCCTGTTTCTGCACAAAAATAAAGTCTATGCTTCTATTTTGACGAATCCCTTTTACAGTTTAGACCTCAGCTCTGCCTCTGATCTCCTCCTCATATTTAGTAGATGTAGTGTACAGTATACTTTATGTGCCTGCTAATAATATTGCAATATTGATGAACCATAATTAATGCATGCAGCTAATAACTGCTTTTAAAGCACACAGAACTAGAAGCAAGCTGCTTATTTATTTAGTTTTTTTTTTTTTTTACATTTTCCTTCTGTCCTTTCCAGGCAGATAATTAGACTCTTTCTTTAAAAAAATAAAAATAAAATAATAATAATAATAATATGCTGCCTGCAAAAGTATTAGCAGCATTTTTATTGTCTTTTCTTGTGTATAATAATAATAATAATAATAATAATAATAATAATAATGGTTCAGAATAATGAATCAAAGATTACACTATGACAAAGCACTATTGTTTAAAAGGTCCAAATTTGCCTATGGGTACAGATCAGGTTTAAAAGCTCAATACATTCAATACAAAACAATAAAAAGTTTTATTGAAGTCTGGGGGGAGGGGGGGTGATTAAAATCAGCTTTAATTATTTTTTCTAGGTTATCCTTAATATTCTATAATATATTTCGTTTTATTTATTGATTTGTTGCTTTGTTGAGAAATTAATCGAAATGGTTCATCGAAATTCATCGTTTTTTTACGAAGCTAGTAAAGGGATTTATTATGTCATAAAATAAACAGCCCATTTTTTAAACCCATAAGAAATTTTATCATGGTATAGGTATCATGTTTTTGTTTTGTTTTGTTTGTTTTTTAATGTTATGGTACGTATTTGCTGATACAGTATATTACTATACATGCACCACACTATTGTACATGTTTTTTCCATTGTACATATTTTGGTACAAAGGTATAGTCCACAATAGTAAAGAACATGTACCAGGATACCATCAAAAATAGTTTATATCTGTTTATTTAAAGTAATGATAATAGATTAGATTAAATTAAACTTTATTGTCATTGCACATGTAGGTACAAGGCAACGAAATACAGTTAGCATCTAACCAGAAGTTCATTTTTCGCAATGCAAAATAATTTGCATATATAAACAGTATACAGTGAGGGAGGTAAATACAATGAGTGCAAATGAGCAAATGATTATAGGAGGGTGAAATAAAGAAGGTGTTGTATACCACAATAAAAAAATTGCATATGTAAACAGTATACAGAGAAGGTGTCATGTCTGATTAGTGCAATGATTTAGATGTATGCAATGAGAAAAATATTGTATACCATAATAAATCATTTGTATATGTAAAGGGTTATATATACTGAGTGCAATGAAGTAAGATATATAGCATGATAAAATAATATGCATATGTAAATAATACACAGAGGTGGGTTATGTACAATGAGTGCAATGATTATAGATGGTTACCATGAAGGAACATATTGTACACCATGGTTATGATATTGCGGTTGCGAAGGTTATAGCCAGTACATGTGTGCAACTTGTTATTGAGTGGAATGAGGGAGGTCATTTTATACAATATACAGAATGTGTAACATTTATTAATAGTGCAATCCTGAGTGTTTAATTTTATGTACAGTAGTGTGAGTTGTTGTGAGTAGCAATTATGGTTAGTGCAATTCTATTTACAGTGTCTGTATACAGTAGTAATATTTATGAGTAGTGCAAGATAAGTAGAGTGAGACAGAGTAATGTATTCAGTCAATGTATATGTGATCCGGAGGAGGCAGAGTTCAGCAACGAAACCAATGGAGGGGGGAAAATAATGTTCCATAACCTGCTTGTCTTGGGCCGGAGGCTCCTGTAGCGCCTCCCAAAAGGCGATAATATTATATAAATATTATATTACTTTATGATATTTATCAAGTACGCTATGTGTGTAACATTTAATTAAATATCATAGTACATGGTAAAACTCTTAATATTAAATACATTATATTGCCAAAAGTATACGCTCACCTCGTCTCCACATGCAAATGAATTTGAGTAAGGTCCAATTAATTTTCAGATATACAGTAACAGCTTCAACTCTTCTGGGAAGGCTTTCCACAAGGTTTAGGAGTGTGTTTATGAGATTTCTTTTGTCTTTCAGAAGTGCATTTGTATTGTGTTGATGTTGGATGAGAAGGCCTGGCTCACAGTCTCCTCTCCAATTTCATTCCAAAGATGTTCTATCGAGTTAAGGTGCAGGCCAGTCAAGTTCTTCCACACCAAACTTGCTCAACCATGTCTTTATGCACTGGTGCGCAGTCATGTTGGAACAGTAAGGGGCCGTCCTCAAACCGTTCCCACAAAGTTGGAAGCATGAAATTGTCCAAATTGTCTTGGTATGCTGAAGCATTAAAAGGTTCTTTCACTCTAAATAAGGAGGCGAGCCCAACTCCTGAAAAACAACCTCACACCCGTTCCACATCCAGGTACTCTATAAAGTCCCAATGTAATGTTTGAAGTACCACAGTAATACTACGGTATATTATGGTATTGTACTGTATTTACTATAGATTACCACAATACATTATACTACATGCCATACAAATATTCCTTTGGGGTGAAGTCAACTAATCCTACAAACTGTCTGTCATTACAAACCAACATGGTCTTTAAAATGAGATTTAGATTTTATATTCATTCTCTGCCTAAATGGTGAAAAAATCACTCTCCATTTGATACAAAAGTAGAAACACAGGTTATTTTTTTGTTTGTTTGTTTAAAGCCAATTACTATGCATTTAAAATTGAACCTGAAAGTAGTGAGCATGGGATAATCCAACATTTGTGGAACATACCCTACAGTAGCTACCATGACTTTGGTCCACCAGAAATATTAACATTAAAGAACCCAAACCTATGCAGAAAGCATCAAAATACTCCTTATTATTCAACTTACAATGCAGAGAGAACAAAATGTCTTTTTTATAATCACAGGTTGTTAAAGGACAGCTAATTTCGAAAAAATGCCCCCAAACCAGAATGTATTTAGTGCTAGACCCTTAGTAGACGGTGACAACTTGCTAATTAGCATGAAAATAATTGCAACTTCCCAAAGACTGCATTAATGAGAATGATTCTTCTCTCTAAGAAGATGGTTATTGTGACATTAAGGCACTTCATTGCAGATTCTACAATGTATAGTAAAAAAAAAAAAAAAACATTTCGGCGAATTTCAATAGATGCTTATTACTTTGATGTTCCTCTTTCAAGGGTTCAAGGGTAACTTTATTATCCCCAAAGGGGCTATTTAGTGCACAGCCAGCTGCAACATCCAACATCAGACAACACAGGACAAATAGATATTAAAACAATTCATAATTACAACTTGTCATTACCCAAACTGATAGCAACAGGAATAAATTACATTTTAAACCTGTTTGTTTGGCATCATGGCAGAATATACTGTATCTATGCCCTGATGGTAGCAGCCTGAATTCACACCACAAGGGATGGTTTAGATGACTTTATATTACCTTTAGGTTTCTCATGTGATTGGGTAATATCTGATTACTCCTGTAGTTGTCTGTTTTTTTTTTTTTTTTTTTTCACCACAGTCACATTATTCTAACTGTATTTCTACACCTAATGTTAAATTAGACTGTCTATACTATATATAATGCTGGTCTCAGTTGGTTTCTTTTTTGAGTTTAGGGTTTTGTTCACAGTTCCTACCCATGACCATAGTTTTCATGTTCATATTCATATTCGCTTTGTTTTATTCTGTTTAATCTCCACTCTAATGAATAACCCTTTGCACTTGCATCCTGCATCTCCTTTATATAACACAAATGGTAAAAGTCAGTATAATCAGTATAAATGTTTTTTAAAACAAATCAAGGTTTAAAAAAAAGTGTTTTAATAAATAAATTCTGTAAAAAAATTTTTTTTAATCCCAGGAGGGCATGAGGTGTGTACACCCTGGACATGGTGCCAATCTATCATAGGGTGTACGCATACACTCCGGGAAATTTGGGAACGCCAATTAATATAATCTGCATGTCTTCGGACTGTGGGAGGAACCTGGAGTACTCACAGGAATCGAACCCCCACCATGAAGGCGCGAGGCCACAGTGGGACCTGTCCAGGCGTGAGACCTGTCATGAGTAACACTACAGCATGCCACTGTGCCATAAATGATTGAAAAATACATAGTTGAATATCAGTGAATGTGGAAAAAAAAAAAAAACAGAAACATATTTACGGTATTTGTCTAGTTTATTTTTCGAAGAAAGGTAAGGAAAATTTATTCAGCATGAAAAGGCTGCCTTTCTGTTAATTACAGGCCGGTCACTCTGGAGCCATCTTTAATGGATCCTTTGAGAAAACAGTTTTCCCACAATGCTACACACAATCAGCAGCCTAATCAAGCTTATTACTGTTATTATTTTTATTATCATGGTGCTTAACTTCCAAAGCTCTGGGTGCAGTTTATTGACCGGTTTATTGACTAGACACAAACATATCCAATTATGACTACACTGTCTGTAAGAACAGCCAGTGCTCATAAATAACATAATTTACCACTGAAAGTGAAACTGTTTTTATGATTTTATTATTATTATTATTATTATATAATTGTAATTTAAATGACAGATTCATACTTGTAAATTCGATCAGAATGAATGAGTGATGCTTAAGGTTAGAGTTTTGATCAAGTTAGCTAGTCAGTTAATTAGGTTTCCTAGTTTAGCTATTTTTTGTTATTTTATTAACAAACGTTTCACTGTGTACTAAACTGTATATGGTTGAAATGACAATAAAAACTTACTTAAACTTGAACTTGAAGTTGTTGGTGAACCGGGTTCAACATAAATTAACTAATTTACATAAACACAATTTTAAATGCAGTTAGCTTTATTATTTTATTTATTAGTATTTTTGTACACATAACAAGATCTGATCATTTATACAGTATTTATATCGCTAGAATAAAATACATGTCAAACACTAAACAGACATCCTTCAAGCTTAGGATCGAACACTGGGCCTTGAAGCTGCAACTCTTCCAAATGTATTACTATCCCCAAATAATTTGATCAAGATAATTTAATACTAGTAATTTCGTCCCATTAGCACCAACATCCTGAAGCTATTCTCTTGTGCGATTTGATAATGTCATCAATTCATTCAGGCATTCATTCATCTTCTATACCGCTTATCCTGTACAGGTTCTCAGCGAGCCTGGAAAAAGGTAGGGTACGCCCTGGACAAGGTGCCAATCCATCACAGGGCACAAACACACTCCAGGCAATTTGGGGACTCCGATTAGCCTAATCTGCATGTCTGTAGAATGTGAGAGAACACAGGGAGAACATGCAAACTCGACACACACAGACCAAAGGCAGGAATCGGACTGTGCCGCCTTTTAATAACGTGATTGGATCACTTAATACTAGATCGTCGAATCAAACTGATCAATCACCCTTTACAAGTGGACTTTTATTTTTAAGTAAAATCAATGACATCACATTTTAATGTGTAACAAATATTTTTTTGTAAACCACACATCTTGCCATCCACATATTCTCTCTCTTTCCCATTTTTTTTGCCTTGCTTTATATGCAGAGTATTGTTCTGCTGCCTCCACAACACCCACTATATTAATCATAGATATCACTGCAAACCTGCTCTTTGAAAATTAAAGTATGTCTCATAGACTGTTTTATGTTCCTAGACCCAATATTAATTTGCTCCCATGGGCTACAGTACTTGACACATTTCCCCAATTCTGCTGCTGCTGGGCCATTTTTTACCAGTAACATGTCTAAATAATGTACAGTAAACAAAAAACCATTAGCTAAACTGTTTTTTTTTTTTTTTGCACAGTTTGCATACACCTACTGTATGTTCCAAACTGTATCTTTTTCATCTATGTTACATAATCAAAGAATTCAACAAAAACTGAAACTGGCTTACAAAAGCCAGTATGGGCTGCAACAAACCACTGCCACCGGAGACTCCTTCCATAAAAATTAAATACAGAAAACTAAACAAAATCATGATTTATTCTTCCTATAGTGAATGAGTGAATGAGGACATTAGTATGAACTTGGTATTCAGACATTTGCATGTCTGAGCTGTACGGTTATGAAAAATGAGTCAACACCTTTTAGACCAAAACGAATCAAGCTCTTTCAACAGTCCACCTTATTAATAAATATTTTATTTGTATGTTTAAAAATAGTATATATTTTTAAAGCAAATAGCTGCTATTATTTTTAGCAATGACATTAGTAGACACTAAAAGTGCATTCTAGTTAAGAACTGCTCCTAAACTCCCTTGGCCACTAAGTCTGCACAGAATGAACCCTTTAAAAATAACGACTATCAAGAATTCCAGCATTTGGGACATGCGGTGAGTCACTGACTATAAGACAGCTGAAATTCAGTTTCTGCAAATAGTAAAATTCCCCAGATGGGATTGCGTATCTGCAGCAGACTCCTCGTCCTCCTAACACCATCATTTCAAAAGCTGCTCTGCTCTTGATGTGCTCTGAGTCAGAGGGGAAAATCATTCTGCCTCCCTGTCTTCTATTGCTAACTTGGTGTCAGTCTGACAGCTCCTCTCACAAACATAATGTGCAGCTGACACATAACGTGTGACAAACTCATTTTAAAGGGAAAATGCTCTCTCACCTCATGCTTTTTCAACACATAACTTAGTTTAATATTTGAAGGGAAGCAGTCATGTTTTTTTAATAAAGAGGTGTTAAACAATGAAAGAACTATCACATTACAGCTGAAAAGAACACTCAATCATTTCACTTTTAAAGTGAAACTATTTCCAATAAGTGGACGTGCGGTTCAGCTCTTCCTGTCGTCCATCTTCTAGTTGATGTCCAATCTATCCAGCAGTCCCCTAATAGACGTCCCCCCAGTCTCTCCCCAGGCCAACCCCGAGTCCAAGTCTGGCTCCCAGTTTATCTTCAAGTTCAAGTTCACCCTAGTCTATAATCCCAGTTCAGCTCCTTACTGTACGTCTTTGGTCGCTCTTAGGCCATTCTCTAGTTTATTCCTTAGTCAGTCTGCATCCATCTTCTTAGTACTTGTTTTACTCCATCAATCAGGCAATGTCCCAGGCCACCACATAGTCTATCACCCAGTATTGCTCTTAAATGATTTCTCTAGTCTATTCACTAGTTGATGCCTCATTCTAGCACAGTCCAGCTCTTAGCCCAACTCAATGTCCATCTTCCAGTTCATTCCAAAGTCTACACCCTAATCTAGTGATTCTCAACCCTAGTCTTGGAATATCCTTTGCTCAACCACACCCTCTTCCTTCCAGAAAAAAAAGCTGTTAAATTGCTTATTTGTTAACCCAGGTGCTCTGGTAGCTGAGAAAACCCTAAAATGCGCAGAGCAGGGGGTCCTCCAGGACCAGGGTTGGAAACAGAAGCTTTCCAGCTCAGCTCCCAGTCCATCTTTAAGTCCATCCCTTAGTCTACTGTATATCTCTCAGTCCAACTTGAGCACAACCTTCCATCCATTTTTTAATACCTTCCTTACTCCATTCTTCAGGCCATGTCCCAGTCCACCATCTAGTATGACCCAGTATGGTTCTAAATCATTTTATCTAGTCTATCCACTAGTTAATGTTACACTCCCATCCATCATTGTGTTAATCTCATAGTCTTTCCCCAAATCTACAGTATATCCCAGTGCAGCTTCCAGTGAATCTTTAGGTCCACTTCCTAGTCTATCCCCTAGTCGACCTTCTATTTAAACTTTCCATCCATGCTCCAGGATATTCATTACTTCAAACATCAAGCCATCTTCCTAGTCCACCATACATTTCTCTTGCCCATCCCTTTCTTTATCCCTCAGTCCAGCCTCATCCTCAATCTTACATCCATTTTCCGGACTTTTCCCATAGTTTCCCAGTCTTGCTATTTTTTTTCTGCTACGGTCAATTTTTTATACTTTAAACCATACTATTAATACTGCTTTATATAGTGATTAATAGTCTTATCGAACAGGTGAAGGAAGATTTTGAGATCTTCAGTGGTGGTAATGTTTTTGCTCATAATATCAGTCCAAGGTCCTTGAATCCCAACTTGTTTTTAGACAATGTTAAAGTGTTTTTTAACATATTCAAATGCTTTTCACCTCATCGAATGGCAGGCTTTAATTATATTTCAAGATATTAATAGGAAATTTACTTTTTGCCACTTAAAGAATTTAAGCACTATGTGATGTAGAGTTAGGTTCATCAACAGCACTCACTTGCTGACTCTGTAAACTCGAGTAATAATTCACTTAAAACTCAAATATGAAGCAACGTGCCTAAATAACGGGAAATGAGAGTCCTCCACACTATTTTGGTTAAAGTGGGATAATTACCACTTAAGTGTGGTAGAACTGTGGCTGGTTCTGGAAGATGTTCAGTAAAATTAAGCAGCTAATTCCCTTATGACACTGCACTAACTGTACCCGAGACTATATTTTGAGCAAAGAATCATCACAACAACTGCTTATTGTGCATATTATTTAATTATTTATAAAAAATAAAAAAAAAAGACTAATAAAAAGCATTAATATTATTAGCGCTCCAAATATACTTAAATATGTCTGTACCACAATATATTTATGGAATTCATTCACATAGAAATCAGTACAAAAAAAAAATTCTGATTTTCAAACATTAGCATTCCAGCACTGTCGCCTTGCACCTCTAGGTCCTGGGTTCAATTCCTGCGTCGGTTCTGAGTGCATGGAGTTTGCATGTTCTTCCCATGCTTCATGGCATGCAAATTAGCCTAATTGGCGTTTCAAAAATTGCCAGTATTGTGCAACATTGACATTGACGAAATCCTATTTATTATCATCTATTTAAAGACCATTTTCATCATTACTCCAGTCAACCTACAAGTTCTATAGCCATTAAATATTGCCTAGTTTATTTTCACCCACCCTGTAGTATGTCCTATGCATTATGTATGTACTGTTGCTCAATGCGTGATGCCCTAGGGACAGTTTCAAAATTTAAATCCGCAACACACAAGTGTCATGTTTTTGTCCTGTCACATTCGTCTAGTGGACTGCACACTTGATCAAAGGTCTACTGTGACTATTTTCCTTTAACATCAATTCCTGGATCCTAAACATGAGACGAGAGAGAGAGAGAGAGAGAGAGAGAGAGAGAAAGAGATAATCCAATCTTATTCTGTTCATATCTAGCATTCACACAAAGAGCTGAAGGGCATCATTTATATCAGGACCCTATACCGCTTTGCCCATTTAAGGGTAAAAAAAAACAAACATTCAAAAGCAACAGCCTGCATCTGGCAATGAATTTGATTGATATCAGTAAGCCATGCCAGTTCGAGGTGTATATTTTACGTGATTCACGTCAATGAAAGATACAGCCTGCTGTTATTTGTGCCAGAACACTTCATATTCAATCCAAAGCAATTTACAAAGATGGTGTTTCAATGTTTATGCCAAAACACAATGACAACCTCATGTTGGTTTCAGCCATAAAACGATAATGAGGAATGGGATAATGATCCCGCTATTGTCAAACGGTATAAATATCTGAATGAGCTGAAAGTAGTTGTTGATTCACAAGAGTGGTAAATGATTGATCAGAACTTGTTTTGTTGCTCTTGTTGAATGAGTATAAAGGCTTTTATCTGTGTAAAATATCTTTGCTTCATTCATTTCCATCATTTATAATTTTCCTATAAAAGCACTGTCCTGAATGTTTTTCCTTCGTACATATTGAATTTAAGTTGTTGAAGGGCACGTTATAAGTGGTCAGCAAATAATTCTCTGAATAGCTTAGGCGTTAGTCTCTGAGTCAGCACTTTAGAACTTAGTGTTAATTCATATCTAGGATTCTTGCTGCTCACCCATTTCAGCTCACAGCTCAGGAATTCTCGTTTCAGGGCTCAAGAGGCAGAGAGTTTAGCTAATTTCCTCCATAAATGTTACGCCTTCCATGTAGATTTTTGATAATCCATCAGCAAAAGACTAAAAAGAAAACCCTGAATCATCCCATCGCTAGGTATTTTTTCTGCTCTCCCTAGAATTGGGTTGCTCCTCTGATGACCTCTACACAGATCTGCTGATTAATAATGTATGCAGTACAAGTCCTCATGCGAGACATAATAAGAGAAACTTCATGCATTAATTGAATTAGTAGGACAAGTGTAGCCTATCCATCTATATTTAATGAAAAATTATACATTCAAACTTGTTACTTTATCTTGCTTCTATTATTTTTTTAAATAAGCACATCAAAGGAATCCTGTAACATGAGGCCTTTGTTAATGTAAAACAGAAACATTAAAGGAAAACATTTCCACCCTGAAACACATAAAAATACTGAAGGATGTGAGATTTTTCCATAAATGTATTGGTTGGTAGTTTATTATTATTATTATATTTTTTATAAATCACAAGTGATAACTGTGGAGCTTTGGAACTTGATCAAAATGATCAATGCATGTCTGATTTTATGGCATAAACACCTCTTGGATTTGTAGACGGGGATCGTTTTCCACGTGACTGCGCAGCCAAGCAGCCTGTAATAGATGACTTCTCCAGCACACACTATTAAAATCGTCTGCACAATTAGACGAGCAGCGTAAATCAGGAAACAGCAGCCGGATCGATAAAGATGACACAAGTATGTGTGGAGAGGATGCATGGATTTTTAATGTCATTTGTCTGGACAAGGACAGCATATGAGCTGTTTTACTGTTTCTATGAGAAAAAAAACTAGAAACAAATAAACATATAATACTGTGCCACCCACAGTCTAGAGCCACACCTCATTCCTTTATCATTGTCAGTGTGTCATCTATAATGGTTTATCCTGTGCACAGGAAACTAGAGCTTTTACCCTGAGACTTACAATGGTGCCAATCCATCACAGGGCACAGACATACACACACACACTCACATGCTCATTTACACACTACGGGCGATTTGGACATGCAAATTAGGCTAATCTGCCTGTCTTTGGACTGTGAGACAAAACCCACGTACCTGGAGGAAACCAACCATGCATAGGGAGAACTCCATGCACACAGACCAGTGGAAATTAAAGCCGTAACCGGAGGTGCAGGGCGACAGTACTATCCACTAAGCCACTGTGCCGCTCTCATTTTTTAAATATTAAAATAAAATAAATTAAATTATGTAGATTAAATTAAATAAATGGGATCAAAAAGCCTAAAGATACAACCTCGGCAGCAACCTCATTTCCCCTTCCATATACTCTATATTATATCTCTATACTAATCACCGACCTGATCACCTGTTTCTCACTGATTCATGCCTTAAGTTAGATGCTTTCTTAATGCATAAATGATTTATACAGTAGGTCACTGTGTGGCATAACAAACAAGAAACTGGTCATGTACACGGCATGGAGTGAAAATAAGGGGCCAAAAACTTGCCATAAATGAAGAGCTTGGAAGCCTGGAGAGCTATTTCTCAAGACTCAAGACCATAACAACACATGAAAGTCTATAAAGTCTATTTATGAAGCAAAATATAAAGGAATGAGGTGGGGAGATCAATACTTTTGCTCAAGACTTACTATGATAGGAGTGTACATACTAGACATGTACAGTATACTGTATAAGATAGGCTCAGTGGGATTAACAGAATTTCATAAAAGTAGATGTTTTCAAAGATCCCTGATGATCTTATTTCTTCATGATACTGAATTCTTTATCTAGGATTAGTCCACTATTTAAGCGGTATCAAATCATTAAAGAAGGTATCGCAGTTCCACTCATGACCCATCACTGAATCATCCAACATGTTCAGCCTAAATTGAAAGGTTACATAAACTGTAGCTCTACAAGCTCTCTCACTATACAGTATGCTGTCCATCGCTGTCTTCTTTTGATGTTACTTTCCATCTGCTTTATAATTATTGGTGATTACCTTGACATCTACTCCGACATGCAATTGAACTCAGGTTTCTGCCATGTAAAGTTAGTTCTTTTATTATTTTAGGGGATTTCTACTTCTCTATCTTTATTAATCCTACTACTTTAATCTTACTATCCCGTCAACCAAAGGATCCTGCTGTTCCCTTCTGAGTCTCACTTTGTCTCAAGGTTGCTTTCTGATCTTCTTCTGGGTCTTTCTGAGGTTTTTCTCACCACTGTCATTTTCATATTCAATTACAGGTTCTACAGTATGCTTCTTCTTGGCAATGCATGTGCGTAAAAGTTGAATTTGGACAGGTGCAATGGGTCCCTGGTTCAATCCTGAGCTCACGTTACTGTCTGTGTGGTTTCAGATACCTGGGTATCCTTTTCGATCTTTTACACGCAACCATCATAAAGTTTCCCTGCAACCAGTGAGCTGTTGGAGTGACCTGTTGCACTGGTCCTGGTAGGTCATGGTTTTCCCATCCTTGACTGACAGTCATTAAAATTTCCATGGATTTTCATCATCTTCTCAAAACAAAAAGTTAGAAAGTGGAAAACAGACATGTCTTCAAATTATGTAACCTTGATTTTACCTCTCATTAATAGAACAACTGCTGATTGATTTCTACAGATTTCTGGAGGCATGAGATACCATAATGTCAAACCCCTGGATTGTATATCAGACAGAGTTAGACAGCCTGTGACTTCAATGTTCAATAACCACGTAATAAATTGTAGGAACGGATTGTTTCACCAATAAACTTCAAGTTCCCTCTGTACAGAAGACAGATGGAGGTTAATTGTGTGTTCAGTTAAAAAGAGAAAACAGTAGTGAATGAACATTCAAGCAATACAAGAGCAGTTGTTTGCTGTTTTATATTTGAAACCATATACTTGCATAGTGAGACAGCACATACACATCAAGCCTGCAATAAATCCTGAATGATGACTGTATTATAAAAGAGAGAGAGAGAAATAGAGGAAGAGAGAGAGAATGAAAGAGAGGCTTTATCCTGTCAGAATAGATTCATATCATCGTTCGTCAATCAGATAGGATCAATGCCACAATCAGATGGGATTCAAAGACAATTTTCTAGCAATGCAGTGATGAAAAAGAGACCAACAGGTTGAACTACTTTGGGTTCCTTATGTAATATGCATTTATTACTTCCTTCATTCATCTTCAGTAAGCACTTTATCCCGGTCAGGCTTTCTGGATCTAGGAACAATAGGCATGAGGCAGGGATACACCGGATGGACATGCCGTCACTTGATGCAGGCTTTTGGGAGAAGAAGGAACCTGAAGAACCCAAAGAAAACCCAAATAGACGCAGGATGGTCTTGTGAAACATCTGTGCTTTTGATAAAAATCCAAAACAAACACATTCATTTTGCAATATGTATCATTTTAACTTGAATTATTAACATTATAGTGATGAACCAACTGCTCAGCCTGATCGTTTGATTTATCAGATTTAATTAATTCATTCATCTGTTTATTTTCGATAACACTTATCCTGTACAGGGTCATAGAAAGCTTGGAGCCTATCCCAGAAGACTTCGGACACGAGGCAGGATACAGCCTAAAAAAGGACGCCAATCCATTACAGGGCACACACACAAATTTGGCAATGCCAATTAGCCTACTTGCCATATCTTTGGACTGTGGGAGAAACCGGAGTACATGGAGGAAACCCAACCCAGCCCAGGAGAACTTGCAAACCCCATGCACACAGACAGACAGACGGGAATCAAACCCTAAAACCTGGAGGTGTGAGGCCACGCCTACTACATCACCACTTAGTTTAACGCAAAGTACATAAAGTACGCAAAGTACACACATTCTGTGAGATAGGAAGCGGTGAAAATATCCGGAGGTAAAATATTTTTTCAGTAAAAAAATTCCTCTTTCCATTTGTACCCGAGTACTTATCTTTATTTTAACTTACGGATTAAAAGTACTAAATTTGTATTAGATTATAGAAGCCTTTAAGTCACTTTACCACATATGATAATCAGCAGGTGGCGATATAACTTCTTTTCAAATATCACCTACCGCACTCATTATATACAATAGCAGCATGCAGAAATGTAGCGAAGTAGAAAGTACAGATGTTTTCTGTAAGACGTTGTAATGGAAACTGGGTGTGGTGAACTTAGGAAGAGGCATAGTCGCAGAGGTGAATACTCTACAGTCTTTTAATAAAGCAAACGGAATATGAATAGACACTTACATAAGGGAACTAAGGAACAGTAACACTGGCACTAGGAGAAACCAAAAGCTAAACCTAACATTGAGCTAAACCTAACATAGAACTAGACATAAAATTACGCCAAACATAACTTTAGGCTAGGCAGAGCATGACGCTAAACAAGACTAGGAATGAAACACGACTAGGAGTTAAACCAAACAGGGAGATTTACAAACCAGGAAATACACAACCGGAAATGGAACATAACAGCACTTAAACTAAACAGACTGAAAGCTAACATACCCAGGGTTAAACAAAACAGAAGCACAACAAACCAGGCGTTAAGGGAAATGGCATGACACGGAGACAGCATATTCTCAACTCAACAAATGCATGGGGTCAACTAGAACACAGGACTATTTATAATTAAACTAATGAGCCACCTCGGTTCAGGTGAGCGCTCCAATCACCTGACCGAGGTGCCTTCTGGGAAACGGAGTTTAATTTAAAAAAGAAACAAAGGAAACAGAAAATGGAGTCTCTGCGCATGGCGCCCTCTGGTGGTAGTCCGTGACATATGTGGTGGAGTAAAAGTAAAATATGTCCACTAATAAAACTACTCAAGTAACTTGTTGTGTTAAAGTTCAAGCTGTTGGGTTTTAGAATTACTGGTTAACCCTAGTCCATGCTATCATGCATAATCTAGACTGGTTCCCAACCATGATCATGAAGGACCCCCTATCCTTCACTTAGTGTTTCCCTTGCCAGCCATCATTTCCCAAGCTTGGGCTCTCGTGGCTGAACGGTGTATATGGGATGTTCACTATTCAGGTGTCCACATACTTTTGAGCAAGTAGGGTATCTCATGTATATATTTTTATAATATAATACATATTCTCTCTAAGCATGTTACTATGACCATGATTGATGGAATGTTCTGCCTATTTAAATACTACATGTGCAGGACAATTTCCTGAGGTTAGCACGCAATGACTGTGGGTTTCCCCAGAGGTGGACTCACAAGACGCCTTTCAACTGGAAGTAATGTCGGTTGGCCTTTTCCTGCAGCAGCTCTAGCCATTTTGGAGACGAGGGCTAATGACTTCGGGGAAGAATAACATGTTATACCTACAAGCATAAAAGCCATTTCATTGTGAATAATTCAGGAGCCTACTGCTTAATGCAGTTCCTCTCTTCAGAGCTGAGGGCAAAAATTGTGAGGAAAATAATAACACATAAGACCACACAGAGAGAGAAAGAGAGAGAGACGGAAGCACTATTTTTGCCAGGTTCATTTTGAATTAATGAAGAGCTTTATGATTTTGCATTTGTGCCTGTTGTGCTCGCATTGTTACTCTGATTATTAGACCAGAGAGAATTCCTGCAGACTCTTCAAGCTGCTGTCGGAAATGGGAAGACAGAGGGAGAGAACAAGCAACAGTTCAGTTCCATCCAGCACCCCATGGGGTAAGAGGATATTTCTAAACATGAGGGGTGTAATGCTTATGTAAAGGAAATAGAAAGTGATGTACTGTATACGATGCTTGCGTAATTCAGAACTAAATTTGGTTCTGTTATTCTTGCAAATAGCCAAATCTTTAGCTTTGTCCAAATTCGAAGTGTACATTACAGCGTAATTATGATTAAGGCTGTCCCATTTTAATGGCACCTTTAAATGTGACTTGTTTCCTGTGACAACAGAGGACGAGTGGATTATTCGCAGTCCAACCTATCCCAAATTGCTTTGCGAGCCAGGGAAGAGACGATGGTGAACACAGGACCGGAGGAGGACACTGTCCAATGTAAATACTGGGTTAATCTTGCTAACAATACTGTTAAATATTAAAATATATACATTATTAAACATTAAACAGGAAGCCTATGAAGACCTACAATGACTTACAACAGACTATACTTTTTACATCAAGGAATGCATCCCCCAAATTGAGTTCTTTAATCCCAGCTACATCACCCAAGTTTCCAGGCTAGTGGCTAATGCAAAGATGATGAATGGATGCCAAAATAACAAAATCACACACTATGTGATTTCATTGACCACCTTCAGCTTTGATGTGTGATGTAGAGTGTAGTGGTAAATTCATGCGTAAAAATGATTCATTATGCTCCCAGAACCACTCTTTCACAATCTGAATCCTGGATTATTACTGTTCCATCAGGAAAGTAAAAAATTCCAATTATGTTGCAACCTGGTCATTAAGTACATTCTGAGCATTAGAGCCTAGACCTGACCAACTGAAGCAACTCCAGATCATACTACAGGGGTTCCTAGATAGATGGATGGATGGAGTGTAAATGAAAAGCTAGCAATCAGATTACTTACAATCACATGAAGGTATCATCCATCCATAAAAAACAGTGCACTTTCTAATCATGCCTGTACTTATCAATTTTTATCTGTTCATTTAAAGTAACATGTACGTACAGTGAAATCTCAGATTACGAGTTACGCGGTTTACCGCGAGACGAGCAAAGATTTTTAATAAATTTTGACTTGAAAAATGAGCATTGTCTTGGTTTACTAGCACAGAGTATCATGTATCACGCATGCACTTCTTGTTTTGATGCCGAGCATCACTTGATCACAATTGAGCCAACGGTTTTTTTTAAGGCATAATTTGACACTGCCGATTCACACACACTCTCTCGCCCTAATGCCCTAATGCACCCACATTAAGACGCACACACTCTGCTCTACACAGAAACTCTGCTCTGTCGCAATTCTTTTCAGAGGTAAAGTGTGGTTCATTTATTTGGTTTGTTTTACTTTACAGCAGTGAAGTCCTTGCAAATTTTCCGACGAAAGTGTAGCGGGAGAGAGAGGTTGAGAGACATCTGTTTACAGAAATGTAGTCCTTTGTCCACCTTATCATTACATGAGCACGAATTGACGGGCTGTTACGCGAGCAACATTAAAATTAAGCGAAGAAGCTTTAATAATTTTAAGGAAGAACAACAGTCTTTCCGTTTATGTGCGTGTGTTTAATTCAGACAAAAGGAGAATGTTTTAATGTGTAAGATGAGAAGGGGGAGACAGGAGGGGCTGAAAGCAAGAGTGTCCACTTACTCTAGCCTCACACACACACACACACACACACACACACACACACACAAAAACACACACATACACAGCGTCTGCATGCACAAACGGAAACACTTATCTGTTAGGAATAATTTTTTTAAGGTAAAGTGCAGGTTAATTTGTTTTATTTTTACTTTATATTTTGTATGAATTAATTTTATGTATTTATTTTTTGGGCTGTCAAACCAATAAATTAAGTTTCCATTTAAGTTAATTTGGTTTACGAGTGTTTTGGAATACGAGCCCGCTTCCTGAACGTGTTATGCTCGTAATCCGAGGTTCCACTGTATTTGGTTACACCCATAAGCAAGAGTGACCCTGAGATCCAGCCGTCCGCTCCCCACCCCTGTGACAAAGCTAACAGCAGACACCACACATCTTATGGAAAGAAATCTGATGCTATCACATGCACTGACCTTCATGGCTGAACTCCCACAACGTTCACTTGCTGTTTTGCAAAGAGCATTTCTTTCTTTGAACAGCAGGACACAGCATAACACGCATCCAGCTTTCAGAGCATGCTAATGGGTTGAACGAGTCTGCAAGATTCATCAGAGAAGAGAAGGAAATGGATGGCGTATCTGAACGAGATGACAGGATCGTTTGAAGAAACAGCTTCTTTGCTCCAGCCTGCATGTTAAAAACGCTCAGATTGACTTGATACAAAAGCTAATAGCATTAGCAGTCCATTTTCCTGATGCAGAGAGAGCAGTGGTGTGATCATGGCAAGAAAAAGGATATAGCAAAAATAAAAAAATAAAAGAACTATCATAATTATGAGATGGTAGAAAATCTTGTTTTAACTCTCTCTCTTTCTCTCATTCATATATCCAACACTCACTGATTTCTAAAGCCTTAAGGTTTTTCTGTGTAATTCAAAAATGGCTTGTTTCCCACTAAATGTCAGCTATTTTCAATTTGCTGAATATAAATTTATATTACAGATCTTTGTGTGCTCAAAAAGGTTGATCATTTACCTAAAAACCTCCCAGATGAAGCGAGTCTAACCGTGTCTAATCAAATGGCTTAAAGTGGATTTTCTTTGACTTTGCACTTTGAAATTGTCAGAAGCGGTAATGGAGGCGGATACGAGTGCAGGAGTGAATTTATTAGAAGTGAAAAGCATGTAACACAAAGACTGTGAAACAAACCGAGGAGATGTGAAGTAACAGCATGAACATTAGGTGACAACAAAAAAGCCAGACAGTCAGTGCTAGGGAAGATGTGACTTAATTTCTAGCGCTAATTAGACAATTTGATTTAGGTACTGACGCTCCTGTGATGTCGTGCATGCCGTGATCATGTAATGTCCTATGCCAGATGGGTAGCGTTGCTCATCACTGTTATCAGCTATTGTGACAGGAACCATTAACTCTACATCACTGAATTCTATACCAGACTGTGTAAAAACATGTTCTCCATGTCAGATCATGAGATGAACGGTAAACCAGTGAGTAAAGGAAATGTCGGCATTCTGGTTATCTTGTCAATCCCTGTGATCCAGACTCCAGTATATCAACCATTCTAGAAAGTCTTTATTTACAAGTTCGCACAATAAAATCAGACGCAGACGTTTACTTGTTTTTCTAGAAATTTTGCGCATTTACTGTAGCTGCAGAGTTAATCCATCTAGTGGTCAGAATGGGAACTGCAGCAAACAGCCAACTGAGGCAGGTGTCATGCTGCCCCATGTTGACGTTCTGAAAGTAAACAGGGCAGTTAATAATATTGCCTTTTTCATCATAGTCTCATACAAACTACAGTGTAAAGACACAATCAGCTGGCAATGTGGCCATTTTATTAGGTACACCTGTTTAACAGCTCCTAATCAGCGAATCGCATGGCAGGAACTCAGTGCATTTAGGCACGTAGACATGGTCAAGACGATGTGCTGAATTTAAACCAAGTCTCAGAACGGGGAAGAAAGGTGATTTCAGTGACTTGGTATTGTTGTTGATGCCAGACGGGCTGGTCTGAGCATTTCCGAAACTGCTGATCTACTGGGATTTTCATGTGCAACCATCTGAAAAAGAGAAAATATCCAGTGAGCAGTGAGTTGAAGTATAGCAGTGAACTGATATAACGGCAACAGTAACTCAAAGAGCATCTTGTTACAACCTACTGTAGGTTTGCCAAAGATCATCTGTGAACACACAACACGTCAACTAAGGTTGCAGAAGATCACACCGGGTCCCACTCCTGTCAACTAAGGACACAATACTGAGGCTGCAATTAGCGTCCTAGATGTTGTCAGGATCCTTAAACTGCTGCTTTGGTCAAAATGGCTGTATAATGGTCGCTGATCGCTACTGTAAGTGTGTCATGTTACAGTATGCATTCCCGGACCCCTAATCTCATCTTACAGCCAAAGAATGTCGGTTATTTGACTGTTATAGCAGAACTGTGTTGAAAATCATGCTGACGCAGCATTGTGTTGCCATTACCATCCTTGCAATTTAAAGGAGCTATAATATAGAAAATACCCTGAAATTGCTATTTGTCTTTAATTACTGTATTCCTGTGTGTACATAATAGCTACTGATAGCTATGTAAAAGCAGCGTATGTACTGTATAAAGAAATCCTGTTCCGTTTCAGACACTTCCTGCGCATAAAAATGCATTGAATAAATGCATTTAATGAAGGAAAAAAATGCATCAGCATGCTGAACACCAGCGTGTCATGTGGCAAGGTCGAACGATAGTACACACTAAAGTCGCTCCACTTCAGCAGACTGACAGGAGAGTCCAGAGCAACCTTTAACCCCATACAGCATCTGTGAAACAGCCTGGACCGTAACATCAGGAGATGCCGTGACCCTCTGCCTCCTCATGACCGCCATCTTCATTATGTCCTTCTGGAAGAAAAAGAAGAATATTCACATTAGCTCTACTTTCTCTCTCTGTCGCATCATCAAAACCCATTTTCTACCAATGCCATGCCTTTGAAAAGAGACGAGGGTTTTTTGATCCTCATAATAAATCATCCATATTCACCACATTCAGAGGTTCATTAATGGCTCATTGTGTGAGAAGCACACATACGGTACTGAGGGACTACTCTTATTGTTTGCAGATTTAATTGTATTTTTCTTACACTAATTGTTTTTATTTGTATGGTTATTTATGCAGTCAAAATCTAAGAAAGCCACATTTATGCTATCAGTTTATTTTAAAGCAAGCATTTAAAATATTACATTAATAGTCTTTTGAATAGAAGACAAATGGCAAGGGTGTACTGTATGACTAAACATGTGAGTTGAAAGCTGGGATGATTTCTAAGCAAAGAAAATCACAAGGCAAAATTGTCTTGACCCCCTCATTTCTTCATATTTTGCTTCCAAAACGTCAGACTTTATGTATTCATGAGGAATACCTTTCCTAAAGGACTTTTCTGGCTGTTTTTTGACATCGTCATTTTTAGTCCAGTCCCTGTACCTGACCAGTTTTAATGTTTTTTTTTTTTTTAACCAGTGACCTTATAAATCATTTAAGCACAAAAAACAACTAACTTAAAACATGAACCTGTGAAAAAAAAGATGCAGATGATGTCAGATGATCAGGCCTGTGATTAGTTACTGCTGATGCTGAATGCTGAGGGTTTGGAACAGACGAGAGGGGAAATGAGGTCGCTGCATAAATATAATTTATAGTTTAATTTAATATGAAAAATGGTTGGTTGTCTCAAGACTTTTGCATAGTACTGTATAATTTTTTTCTGGAATAAAATTCCTCACCTGCAAATTTAGCTAGCTTTCACATTTCTTTGCTTACTGAATTATTAAATAAATAAATAAATAAATAAATAAATAAATACACGGTCTTTAATTCAGCATCAATCAGCAATTTTTTCTAAACAAAAATATTTAACCGCGATCTAAAAATGTTTTTACTCATGTTTTTTTTGAGGAATTCTCTGTAACTCACATTGACCCTTTAAAGAATCTTTTTTTCCCTTAATGTAGGACTAGTAAAACACATTTAGAGATTCAGCAGCAGACCTGTAGTATTTGTAATCTTGGCTATTTGATCATTCATTGTTCTTTGATTTTCTGAAAGTTATTTACTTTCTAATTTAGGTTAAATTTGTAAACTTCAAAACCTTAAATATGTAAGGTCACAATAGGGTTAAAATCCAACCAGCGCATTTAAACCCAGTCAGTTCAAAAATGCAACAAGTAGAAAAAGCAAGATTTTTTTTCTTACACATACACAGGGTCGAGACCGATCTGAATTTCTAAGCATGACCAAGAAGCGAATTTTGCATAAAAATAACTTTTAGGCCAAACACTTGCCAATGAATCCTACCTTTAGTTATTGACACATTATTGACAAAGGATCTTCAAAATGCTTCCTCTTATGATTTTAAATTACTAGGAAATACATTTAACTCCTTAAAATGATAAAAAAAAGAGAAAGAAATGCTGCTATTTGACAAATATAAGCTGATATTCATACTTGTCTATGGTGACGACACTCAATTGCCAGACAGTAGTCAATAGCATAAGTGATACATGATAGCCTTTTGACTTAATTTCATTTAAAGCTACGTTATTACATCAGACTCCGCCAAATCTATAGTCACAGACCACTGCTACACATATAGTCTTTCATTCATTTATTCATCTTCTATACTGCTTATCCTGTACTGGGTCACTGGGCTCTGGATCCTATCCCAGGAGACTTCAGGCACAAGACAAAAAAATTTTGGACTTAAAATTTACCAGGTTAAGTAGTAATATAATCATAATTATTATTAGTAAATTAAAATCTATCCTTCTGATTAGCATGTTTATTAGTTATGCATCTAATCAAAACTACACTATAATCATAATTTCATTTTAATTACTGTTTATGGGGAGACGCCTCCCTCGGCCGCTTATGTCCTGACCACAACAGTGGACCAAAGCCTAAAGTAATTGGACCTCCTGGGAGGAAAAGAGCATCTCCCATGGCTTCTGGCTCAACTCTGGAGCCAGCTAGAATAAACGAAATGGATGGGGAATCTCTTGTGTAGCCTGGCCCACAGATTCAAAAAGAACCAGCTAAGAAAAGGGCTGTTTCTCTTCAATTTCGTTCCTATGTTTTTTTTTGTCGCACAATAAATGTGTCATGCATGTAATCAGCAAAAAAAAAAAAAAAAAGAAATAAGGCAAAACGAGAGAGAGGAAGAGAGAGAATTTAATGCAAACTCCTCAGGAATATTTCCCCCCTTCCTTCCATTTTGCTTCAAGCTTGTTTTTTTGCGCCCCGAGGTTTAAACACAGAGTGTTTATTGCCGCAGGAAGCGTTTCGGAGGTTCGACGAGTAGATGCCGGGGCAGCCAGGGAAAGACGCCAACAGCAGATTGAATGAAAAGCACCCTGTTGACTACCAGGTAAATTCACGTCTCACCTGCACGAGTCCCCACCAGGGGATCAGCTCCAAACACATTCAGCGACTTCACAGATTTTGGCTGCAGCCCAAGAGGATGGAGTTTAGCTTAGTAATGAATTGGAGGAGATGCAGGGCCTTCTTAATTACACCATTAATTACAATGCAGGAGTAGCCATATGACATCGTAAACACAATAAGCACCGCAGCCAAGCGTGGGACTGGCCAGGGAGATCCGCATCATGAATATTAACAGGGAGAGAAAGAACGAGAGAGAGAGAGAGAGAGTATTGTTTCCACAATGAGATGGCTGCCAGAGAGTGGGTGAATGTTTCATTCAAGGCATCAAACTGTAATTACAATAAATTATCTCCACTGAAACAGAAAGCAATAATTACACAGAAGCTGGCAATGATACCTGCTATTGCAGAGAGCTGTGCGGGATGATGTACTGTCTCCTACTTATTAACCAGCAGATGAAACTGAAGCACTGAAAATAAAGATGCTGATTTTGATTAGCTGCTAAATGTCGATGAACTGAATTGATGGAACTAGAGATTGGATAGAACTAATGGTTGTGTGTTAAAAATATAAGAGCTATTGCATGAAATGTCTTATGCAAAATGTGAGACCCCTTTCCCAAACAGTAATTGACCAATTTAAAGAAATTAAATTTTATTTATATAGCGCTTTTAACCATGGTCATTGCCACAAAGCAGCTTTACAGAATTGGAAATAAGGTCAAAAAATAAAAAAAACAAAAAACAAAACAATAATTCCATTCCCATGTAAGGTACATGTGACTAATAATTAAATTATTGATTATTTTATTTGGGTGATATCGGATAGCAGCAATTGATCTGCAGTCATACTGTTTGAAAGGAGGCTGGACGTTCAGTAACAGAAGTGGTTTTTAGGTAAATATAAAGTTCACTTCCGTTATTGGAGGTTCAGGTACACAACTATATGTAGGAATTTCAGCTGTCTGTATCAGCCAAGTCCAAAACCATCTTCATGGTTAAGTAGTACTGTCCCCAGTCACCAAGATAAGTCAGACTGGTCCATAGGGCAGAGGGGTCTAGATCGCTAGCAACTCAGAAGTGCCATGTGTAGCTCGACAGAGCTAAGAGTTGACACATCAAATGTCTTTTTTTGATACAGACTTTTGTAAAGCTGCTTTTGCTTCAATGCCCATAGTTAAAAGCGTTATACCAATAAAATTTAATTAACCTAAATTTTCTCAGAGTTTCATAGAGATTGGTCCCTGGTCCTATTTGGTACTTTGTTCTGGGGTGGGCTGCATGGTGGCTTAGTGGTTAACATGGTCACCTCGCAGCTCCAGGGTCCGGGTTCGCTTCCCACCTCGGGTCTGTGTGAATGGAGTTTGCGTATTCTTGGTGGGTTTCCTCCAGGTGTTCTGGTTACCTCTCACAATTCAAAGACATGCAGATTAGGCTAATTGGCATTTCCAATTTTCCTGTAGTGTCTGAATGAGCATGTGAGTGTGTGCCCTGCGATAGATTTGCACTCGATCCAGGCCCCCTTTAACCCTGTAACCCTTTACACAGGATAAAGTGGTATAGATGATGAATGAGTGAGTGTTCTGTGGTGTGCAGTACCTGAACTGTGGTGCTGTGTACATCAGGTGTGCAAACTACCAAAGGCACATCATGCAATTACGCATAATACTCAACAGGTGGCGATATTTCTGCTTCGAATACTACAGTACGCACCAACTGTCTATAATACAAGTCAACGTAGTAAAATAGAAAGTACAGATATTTTCCGTAGCATATACAGTACTGAAATAAAATGTCAAACCTATCATTAAATATAAACTTAGAAGTAAACGTAAGAAACGTAAAAAATAGACTTAAGTACAATAAAGAAGTTAATGTACTCAGTTATCTTCCACTTCTAATGTTATAAATATTTAAAAAAAGAGCAAAAGGATGGACAAGTGCCTATTATTTTGTGAATCTGCATGCACAAAATTGCTCTATGACACTCGTAGTCCAAAGATTATTCAGTTCCATATTCATAACTTTCATTGCCAGCATGCTATTTTTCTTTCTGCCATATATGACCTTGTACATATGAAGAAAGGAATACAGTAACATGGAAATATAAAACGTGGCATAAAGTAGCAGAGGTTGAGGTTCCAAGATTCCACATGCCATAGTACATTTATTTTTTTTAGCTGATGCACCATTAAAACTAGTATAAAGCCTAGAATTGTACAATTAGAGTGTGTGTGTGTGTGTGTGTGTGTGTGTGTGTGTGTTCAGCTAGCATCTATATTTGTGAAGACGTCCTACAACTCACTGAACAAAAGGGTAAATAAGTGGGCTTAGCAATTTAGCGATTAGCCAAATGCTGTTTATACTTGTTCTTGTATGAAAAAAAGATAAGGTACAATAAACCTATTCATATTTATAAGTGCTTCAACAAGCTTCCATTAAAGAGCTCACGTTTTCATTTTGCAGTGCAACAGCAAAGTGAATAAATCTAGACTTAAATAAGCTGAAATTCAATCTTCTACTCTCAGTGACATTAATAAAGAAGCAATCTGCCTCCAGGTAGAAAGAAAGTCTCTTTTACATGAAATAATGAGAAACCTAAGGCTTGTTTCATATGTGCAGTTAGGTTGTAAAATGAGTTAGGTTTTTTTTGTGTGTGTGCTAAAACAAAATTTAAATGTACAGCCCGTAATAATGCAGTGAATATGTTCACTCTTAACTTTCTAAATATAAAATATAAGGAAACAGTAATACATGCTTATTATTAAATTATTATTATTATTATCATTATTATTATTATTTTTATTATTATTAATAATAATAATAATAATAATTATTATTATTATTAAATTATTATTATTATTATTATTATTATTATTATTATTAATAATAATAATAATAATAATAATAATTTATTTTAGTTCAAACACATGTAATCACATTTAGTTACAGTATTCTTCAGCATGTAATGTACTGTATGTTTTTTGAGACCAGCTCATCTCCATCATCACTTCACCACTTATGTACTATATATATATATATATATATATATATATATATATATATATATATATTTATTGAGAGGGTTGTTGCAGTTTGTTGTATTTCTTTGACCTTTTACTTACATGTGCTGTTATTAAGCTATTGTGGAATGTTTTCCATGTGTCGCACTTCATTATTTCATGCACTACTGGATGCTGAATTGGTTTTACCAATGAAGCAGCGGGCTACTGTAGATGTCTTGTACCCTGTAAGATGTAATCAGTAATTTTGCACTTTTACTGACCTAAAATAAAAAGAAAATACTGTACACTTTGTATTCCTGGACAGGTGAAGTAGGGTCAGCCACATTCTCTAACCAAAGTAAAAATGTGTACAATACTGGCATGGTTTAACAAAAAGAAACGTACAGGAATTGTCTAAATAAATAAATAAATATAAATTCACTTATCAAAAAAACTCAGTTGAGAGTTATTGCCACATTCCCTGTACCTCGCTCCAGGCCATTTCCTCATGTTCGGGCTATTAAAGGAGTTCCTTGGAGGCCAGCGTTCCAAACATGTCCCAGACAGCAGTCCGATCACGGCTCTGGCGTACTGAGAAAACTTATTACCTTAATGCTATCTGAACATTATTGAAAGTCTGGGATAACTGCATTAGTATAGCAGGGGGGAAATAAAGGTTGTTTATACACTCATAATTGTGTTCTGTTATTCTGTGCAATCAAAAGCCTCGATTTGACTTGAACGCCTCTTGGATATCAAACATCTTCAAGACGTTTAATCAATTCCGGGTGACACTGAAGAGCACATTTGGGATTGCGCACCAGCCAAGTGTAACCTCTAATATCCTGCAAGTTTTATGATAGGGTAACTTAATAATGTATCGTTAACTAGTAAGCTAATGATTAAGCTCTTTTGATGCAGATAAAAATGATGACTCGATCAGGATCTTTTTTCAAAAAAAATAAAAAATAAATAAGCGTTTGAGCACTTCCAACAAAATGTCAGCAAATCATTGGCTGACATTTACAAGCTACAATGTTTTCTTATCATAAAACTCACATAAAAGATATTCATAATTTAAAGATGTGTTTCTGATTCTATAATAATAATAATAAAAACGTGTGTGTGTGTGTTTCAAGACAAACAGCATACATTGTTCTTAGAGACTTGACATGGTCCTCATCAATTTAAAGTAGTTTAAAATAAATTGTTCTCCAGCTATAGAGTTTGTCTTCTCGTCACACTGAGCCTACAGAGCATACGTGTCCACCCGCGAGGATGATTTGTACAGGAACTTCAGTTAAATTGGAAATTTGGTGTGGTGTAGCCTACTTTTAAAACTTATTTACTGTACATGAGTGAACTTTAAAGAACCACAGCTTTACTGATTTCTACTTTATGTTGTTTGTACTCAGGGTAACAAAATGCCTCCAGAACATATCTTTCGGCCTCCAAAAAACAGATTGTGTTAATCATCTCTGACAATTTGCTGTCATAGGTAAAGTGATTTATAACCGCAGACTTTCATTTAACATTTATTTCTAAGACAATGACAAATATTGGTAGCACTTTATATTAGGGGTCAAATAGAGCACATTTGCATGAATTATTATTATTATTAGGCCTAGACCAGACAGAAAAATCTCCAGTGATGATTTAAGCCCAATCCCAATTTTATTTTTTACCCATTATTACATATAATGAAAACTTGTTATAAAAATCCTTATTAATGGCAAAAATTTGTTACATTTACGGGTCTGCTTGCTCGAGTGAGCAGCCATGTTGAAAATTTCTCTTAGCCCTTCGTTTGAAGTGAGGTCCCGAAAAAATCTTCGTTTGGAGGACTATTTGGCCCTTCCCCTTACCCCTACCCCCCAACCAAAAGAGGAATGAGACACCCCTACCCCTTCACGTGAACGCGCCAAACGAAGGGGTAGGGCTAAGTGTAGGGGTAAGGGGGAGGCTTTAACACTTTCAAAGTTTGGGTACAACTGCAATCATATATATTTTTTTTTAAACTGTTGGTGTTAATTCAACACTGTTTAAGGTGTTTAACCCATACATTTAGTATTATTTCCATCCATCCATCTATATCTATATATATATATATAAATATATATATATATATATATATATATATATATATATATATATATATAGAGAGAGAGAGAGAGAGAGAGAGAGAGAGAGAGAAGTTAAAGAGTACATAATAATTAGTCAAAGTTGAAATAATGGAACAAAACAGGTATACCATTACCATGGAATTGGCTTAAAGAATTATTTCTACTGGTTGTTCAGATTTCCCGATTTATTATGTCATACTTTACTTCCTGAACCTTTGGTTAAGTATATCTCAACTCGCTTGCTGCACTTTTGTTTTGTCGTTTACTACTGTTGATGAAATCGCAGCCCTAAGCCGGTCATCAGTTTTGTTGCCTTGACTTTTACAAACTTGTTAAATCGTATATCAGCTCTTTCACAATTACTTCCTGCTTTCTTATTCTTAGTGATGTTATTTGAAACCAAACAGGAGTTCATTTGAGCAGATTTACGTTTTGCAAACTGGCGGCCAATCCATCTGTGTGAATGATTCCTTATGCTTCCAGAACCACTTCTACAGTCTGAATTCTGGACTATGACCATAACCTTAGGGATGAAAAACCCCATAGATGTGATAACCTGGTCATTCAGTACATTCTGTTCATTAGCTGACTTTATTTTATTGCTGCATGACGTTGCTAAGCCTAAACCTGAGCAACTGAAGCAACCCCACATTATACTGTAACACTGACTCCAGAGGCTTGTACAGTGGCCACTATGCATGATTTTCCATTGCTTGTTATTCACTAGCAAATTTAAGCATTTCTTTCCGATTAGCCTAACTGATAAGTGGTTTTCTCAAGGCTACACAGCTGTTTAGTCCCAATCCCTTGAGTCCTCTTCACATCGTACATGTGGAAATGCTCTTACTTTTACTCTTAAACATAGCTCTGGTTAATTGTGCTTTTTTTTTTTAAACCACAGTTATTTCGTGAAGTTGACAGTTCAGCAAGTTTAATAATGTGTTGGACAGTTCTTAAACCAATTCCAGTCATTTCAACATTTTCTTTATTTAAATTTCAATCTTTAAATAATAATTAGACCCTTCTAAAATAGAAATCTTTTTTTTCCAGCTAGGAAGTGTATATACTGTAGCTGTAATATGTTGAACTGGACCGTTGTGCCCAGAAAAACACCGGAAAACAGTGGGAAGAGAACCAAAAGTGTCATCACAGAAGTGTCAGCAGGGTATGTGAATTTTGTCGCTGACAGTTTCTCAAATTCAACTATGACATTAGTTTCTTTTATAATTCCTGTCAACTAGAAATATGCACAAAACTTTTTTTTGTTTGCATCTGCATTGTGACATTTTCCAAAAAATGATGTACTTGGTCCCAAAATGGAAACAAACCAGTAGCTTTAACTTGAATCGTTGCAAAGCAGACCAGGCAGTTACTAAAGATGAATGAATAAATGAATATTAGTGCATTTGGTCAATCAGCATACATATTTGTCTAATCTGTAACAAAAACAAAACAAACAATAAAAATAATAGTGCATACATTATTCATACTTTATATATATATATATATATATATATATATATATATATATATATATATATATATATTATACTCACATATTGTTATTTGGATTCGCTTAAATCTCAAATTTCCATTCATAATTTTTTTTTAACGCCACAAATGCAAATCCCTTAAAACACATTAGAGATTTTATTGCTGCTGATTAGTAATGATACCTTGCTGGTGTAAGAAGCATTTGGCTAAAAGTCATCTAAAATGCAACACCGCTGTTTTAATTATGTATGAAAATAAATTCAAACCACTCGCACAGAAGGTCGGCATCTGTGGCAGTCCAGGGATTTGAATTTACAACCTTCTGGTTACAAGTGCTACGGATTAAGGGAAAAACCAACTTCAAAACACATTAAGCATGTTTATCTTGAACTATTTGTGATGTGTGTATTGATTCTGGTCCTAATTTCCTGATCGTGCTCTATTTCATTTAATGCCGCTAAAGGTTCCATGACATGCTGATGGCAGGAGACAGAATAAAAAACTGTAAACCATTTGTAAAAAAAAACTAAAAAAAAAGGGATAACGTCAGGTTTAGTTATTAGCTCCTTAAAACAACTTTTTTTTTCTGTTCACCATTTTCCAGTGATGTTTAAACCCACAGTAATAGGAATCCAGTGCAGAATTGTGGAGTAACGTGCTGGTCGATTACTCTCTTTAGGTCAGAGCTAAATCACACTGCACCACTACCAGCAGGTGGTCAAATGCTGTCATATGTAATGTCGAGAACTATTAACCAAAATGATAAATTTCAACATGTTAATTATGAAGATTAATGCATACATTTTTTTTTTTCCAGTAAGCCTGCGGTGGTTCAGCCTGCAGGTTTTGCTTTGTGTAGCATTGAAAAAAATAAAAATAAATAATAATAATAATAATAATAATAAGAAGAAGAATAACGCTGAACATCAGGGTTGTGATGCAAGACACAAGAGATATAACACAAATAAAAGGAATTTTAAATAAGATTTGTGTAAAAAAGCAGAGTTGTGGCAACTTTTTATCACACGCAAACTCACAAAATTGAAATCAGAAATCCGTTTTAGAGAAACATGTTGTAAGACTTTGAGATTTGTTGCCAAATTTGTTTTTGGGTTTTGGAAATTGATGGATTAACAAGTCTACGGATGTTATCTTTTTGCTTTATTTAACCCGGGGAAAGAAATTTAGCTTTTAGACATTTTTTTTTTTACAGAGAGAAAGTGAGTGAAAGAGAGAGAGAGAGAGAAGAATCATTGTGTTTAGACTATTACCAAACTCTCTCTCTCTCTCTCTCTTTCTCTCTCTCTCTCTCTTTCTCTTTACATGATTTAGATATTTTGGATTGGTGCTGATTTGACATAATCCTAAATGTGTTACCTCTTCAACCTGTTGGGATTGTCACCCAGGCAATCTGCAACTTAAACTTGACTTATTAGGTGGTGGGCTAAGTACACAATCCCTATACTTGAGTAAAGGTAGAGATATCCCAGGTAAGATATTATTCAACTAAAAGTAGACGTCTTCCATTTATGTTTGTTTAATCGGTTTAGGAGGTGAGTACTTAATGTGAAATTTTGTATTGCAAAACAATATTTTTTCAATAGGAAATAATGTAAATGCAGATAATCTGTTCTGGCCACCCAAATAATATTACCCCTATTACCAATTTACCAATTATATTTTTGTATATAAAACAATTATAAATTTTTTTTAAAAAGACATGTAAATGAAGTAAAGTGTGATATTAATAGACATTAAACCTCAGTTAACCTTAATTTACAGTATGATTCCTTTTGGATGCTTGGAAACTGACAGCGGCTCCCTTTTCTTCTCCCTTTTCTTCTCCTTTTTCTTCTTGCTAACATTCTTGGGTCCCATCGTGCTACTGTATGTCTTAACTAAATCTTGCACAAAATGCAAAAACCCACAAAAAAAAAAAACATAAACTCGCTTTGCTTGGTTTTCCACTGATGCAAACTTGCGAGCTGGCGTTCGGGTTGGTCCTGCGTATGCTGAAAATGCTTCGTATATCGATGCAAATTTCTTGCAAAATCTCAGTTCTTAAGGGTAAAAATTCATGAGGCAGGGTGTTCGTATGCAAAGATACCAGTGTACTTACCATCAAACATCTGCTGCATGATTAAGCATTTCCCTTATAGTCATTTTATATATCAGTCAGCAGGTAGCGATAGTCCTACTTTCAAATACTACACACCACTGTGATGTGTTTTTTTAACAAAACCCTATGCACAAATGTAGTGAAGTAGAAAGTACAGTACGGATATTTGATGTAGGGAAAAAAAAGTATCCATTAATAAACTACTCAAGTAAAGTATTGCTACATGAAATATGTACATAAGTACAGTAAAGACATACAGTATACTGTATGTACTTAGTTACCTTTCACCTGTGGACGTATTCAATATAAACAGGAATAGATTGCTAATTTCATTAGCATGAAATAAATCATTTATAACTCAAACTCATTTATGATCATAAAATTGCCCTTATGAGTCATTGTCATAGTATTGCAAAGATAGTGCTTGTCTAGAAGCCACTGCATGTCATATGCGCTTTGCATGCAGCGTGGCACATGACCTGAATCAATATCCTGGGTATTTAAGGCCACCTATTGTTAAGCACTCCATGTCAGTGCTTAGTTGTTGTAATGTTGTATGTCAGGTTGTTGTGTAGACTCACAATTCCAGAGAAAACCTCTCATATTGTCCAGGGTGATGTCCCTGAATTGAGTTTTTTCAGCGTGGCATGTCTGTAAATGTTAAATGTTTAAAATTTTACTGGTTCACATATGGGGAAATATGGTGTCGGTAGCAATAAAAAGAGTGATAAATTCTAACATTCATATGTCCCACTACTACAGAACCTTCCTGTTTCTTCAGCTCTATCCTGATCCGTGATCACACTCGCAGATTATTCTCAACACCTGCTCCTTGTTAGTTTTATTAGGGTTTGTTAGCTTGTCCATATAATGTAAATGAAGTGGCTCATTTGATAGATTTTATTTCTATGCGCTTGGTCTGGATGCCATTCTATTGCCCTGAATTCTAGTCTAGTACTTATTCTATAGTGACTAGATTAAGAAATAAAAGTCTATCAAATCAGTCCATAATTAGTCTATTTTAAATACATACAACTAGATTATGGATTATGACCATTTATTAAATAATAAAGTTTATGAATATATGAACCGCTGCATTATCATTCCATCATAAGTGGAACAAAACAATTCAGGGTTAAGTATTTCAGAAAACTTTATCCAACTTTGTAAAATTTTTGTTTTAATGCACTAACTTTCATACAGCTCCCGTTGGCTAGCAAATATATTATAGTGCTAGCATTACAGTAGCTCATCATGATTTATCACCATAAATAGCTGCTGGGTACTATGATATTAAGACTTTTTACCCTAAAGAGGAATATTTTCCAAGAACAGTACACCCCAAAGTGTTTTAAAACATTATACTACAGCAATTTGTCGATCCTAACACGTACAGTACAGACCTGGCCTCACTTTAAGCCATATTCGCATGTTTGGGTCATTAAAGGAGGTCATGGAAGGTGAGATATTTTAAAGGTGAATCCGGGAGTCTGATTATGGCTCCGGTGAAAAAGAGTACTGAGAAGACACCTAGTGAAACACTGGAATAAGTGCATTAGTGTAGCAGCGGATTACTGTATATGGACAAACAAAGGGAGATCTTACAGTATTATCATCACTGTTTTGTTATTCTGCACAATCAAAAGTCCTGGTTTGATTTGAACACTCCTGATTTACTGATGCTGTGAAACTTTTTTTTTCTTTTTTACATTAAAGCAGCTCTACATTTATTTTATCATAACGAATCTATATGTTGGAAAACTTACTACCACTATTCCGAAGCGCTGACACTGGAGACTACTTCCATTTATGACGATTATACATTTTTCAATGTTAAATAACAACTTCTTAGACATAGATTTTGGTCACACGCAAGGCGGCATGGTGACTTATTGGGTGTCCTCTGCGTACTTTAGTTCCCCCCCAGTCCAAAGACCGAGCATTTAGGCTTACTAGGATTTCCAGAATCCAGTGTCTAATTGATTTGTTGTGGGAGTGTGTATTCTTGTACCCTAACCTCCCAGGGATAGGCTCCAGACTCTACATGGGATAAATGGAGTAGATAATGGATGGATAGACTTTTATAAACAGTAACATATTAGAAAAAGTGCATTAATATAAACCGTGCCTTGCGGCCAGAACATCTGTCCAAGTTGCTGTTAAAGAAAATGAGTTTACAATCTTTATACTCTATTGAAATTCAACAGGTAGAATTTTAATGATATTGCCGTGGTTGAAGTTGTGAACAGGCCGTCATCGCAAGTCCTCCAACACAAAGACCCCGATTCTGTTTGACAACTCTTGAGTTGGCAAAAACCTTAAGAAATCTCTCTCATCCAAAGCCTAAAGTTGAATCCGTTTCCCATCGTTACCTAATCGTAAAAGAGCGATAGGAAGCATCCTACGCCGCTCGGGATAAATATAGATCTATGTCCTTCCACAAAGGAAGCTCAGCCAGCCAACTAGAAGGAGGAGAGGTTTTCAAAGCGGACAGAGAAAGCATCGTGTAGCTCTGAGGGATGGAGCGAGGAGGATGAAACTTGTGGGAGCAGTAGAGGTTTGCCCCTAATGAGAATGTGGTGGGTGTTCTGGAAAAAAAAGAGAAAGTCGTGACAGGTGTGGGTTCTTCTTCCAGTTTGATGTCAGAACCATTTCAACTCTTCCAGCCAGAGGAAGCCCAGTGGAATTTTGCAGCATGAAGAACTTTGATTACTCACAACACGGCTGCTGCAAAATTCCACAGTCCCTCACGAGATTGACAGGATAACCTGGGTTCATCAGATTTCTTTCTAAGAAGGAATATAATGTGGGTATATATATATGGTTTAGATTGGTCAACTATTCGAGAATTTAAACACATAGGAAAATAAAATTCAGGTCTGGTGCCGTGATGAAACGCAGTTATTGTTACTGGAGTTACACAATGTGGCTGAATTTATCTTGACCATTTTGTTGTTTATTTAGATGTTAATTAATATGTTCTATGCTTAACTTTCTAGCTAATGCTCCTACAGCAGCTCTAGGTGTTGCCTAAAACTCTAAATTACCTCTCTAACACATTTAATAAAAATAATATTTCTTTTAAATCCCACATTAATGACTGCCATGCTGTTTTATTTCTTTACACCCCTGACACTTGTGTGACAAACACTATGCTGCTGATGACCGTCTGGCTTCCAGTCTCTTTGGATATCTGTCTGGGTTCTCTGGAGCTACTAAAATTTCTGGAGTTAACTGTGAAGTCTGCATTACAGTAAAAGAAGTTTATAGGAGAAATTTTATTATAGAACGGATAAAAGTCTTTTTATTTATTAATAAATAAAGACAGGTTTGTGGCTTAGTGGCTAGTACTGTGGCCACCGTCCTGCAGGGTCGGATCTGTGTGCGTGGAGTTTGTATGTTCTCCACGTGCTTGGTGGCTTTCCTTAGAGTTTCCTCTGACAAATGCAAAGCCCTGCAAATTATGCTAATCGGTGTTTCTTTGATTTAAAGATTCGGCACTATCCTTCCAGGTTTTAATAATGTGTTGGACAGCTCTAAACCCAATTTCAAATCTTTTTAATTGTTTTCAGTACTTGATTGCAGGCGGCGACACAGGTTCGAGTTTGATTCTCGGCCAGATTCGATTCCTGCCTCAGTGCGCATGGAGTTGAGCATTTTCTCCCCGTTATTGGTGGGTTTCCTCCAGGTACTCCGGTTTCCTCCCACAGTCTTGCTGATTAGGCTTATTGGTGTGAATTGCCCATGGTGTGAATGCGTGTGTGATTGTTGACCGGCGGTCCCATCACCGGATGTTCCTATTTATGGGAATAAATACATTAGTCACCATAGGCCTATACGATCCCTAGTTGGACTACAGAGGTTCCTAAACAGATAAATGGAAATTGGCCATATTGTGTGGTGTGTGCATGTGTACCCTGCGATGGATTTGCACTCTATTTAGGGTGTAACCCGACTTCTACCCAAACATATTTGGAATAGACTCCAGAGTTCCTGCAAACAAAAACAGGATAAACAGTACAAAAGGTAAATGTATGAGTACTTTTACTGCATCCTTGGTTTAAGGCCATACACATATTTATAAATAAATAAATAAATCCATATTTAGTGGTATAAAACTGTTCGGTTTTATCACAGCCTTTTTTGCTTTTTACTCATGTCCTCAAAAAGAGACACTCTGCCACAAAATGTTTGGCAATTCAAGTAAATTGCTTCAGAAAATTGAATAGCCAAAATATTGTCCACCGTTGTCCCCCCGTCTCATTCGTCTCGGATGGGACTTGCCAATCTCGATCCAATCCTCTGACTGTTACACATGGAGTATCGCAGTGGGAGAAAGTAAAAAGTGCTCTGAAGATGGCAGCTCTTGCCTCTTGTCATTCCTGAGATGCAGCGATTATTTTTCGATATGGCAAAATCCTCAAGTGGGGAAAGAGAAAAAAAAAATGACACATCTCGCTGAGATGTGACAAAATCTTTGGAATAATCTGAGACTGTCAAGTTGTTTTAGGATTTGAAATTCACTCATGTTGTGTGAATTTCAACAGAGGCCGGTTGAAACACTTCACAGGGAAAGTTACAGTGTGAGGAAATGCATGATTTAAAGACTGACAGACCTAAAAATACTTTAAAGTATCGCATTCTGTACAGCTCTTTACACTGTTTATTGTAAGGATTAAAGTAAATTTGGTGTGTTTACTGTCTAGAATTGTCAGCTTTGCTTGAGCTCTTTTCAGTCGGCATGCTTCATGCAATCACAGATGAGGATCATGCACTGGGTGATCTTACATTTGGAGAGATCCCTGCACCTAACAGTGAAATGTACCCGATTCCCAAACCCTGCCTTGGGAGAGCTGTGCTGTATGTTATGCGAATGTCAAAAGAAACTAGCTGTTGCAAAAGAAACAATAAAAAAAAAAAAAAACTTTAAGAAACATAGCTAGCTTTTATACATGATGTCACCAAGAATCATGTTATGCCTTTATTTTGTTGACGATAATTGGTATGATGTGCAAAGTAAGTACAGTACAAGTTGCATGCCTAAATTTATTTCTGTGCAATAAATAATGGTTCAATTTTATACAATAATCTGTCTGTCCATCAGCACCAGAATTTCTAAATTTAGATGGCCTTAACGATGACGCCAGTGAGTCAACCTCGGCCCACAATCCAGCCTCCGTACATGTCCCTCAAGTCCAGCTGCAGCCAAATGACGAATAGTCTGACATCTTGTTGTGTTTAACCCTGAAGTATCAACAGGAGTAGTGGCAGCATTTTCCGTACAATTTCTCAAATGACATCATCGAATTAGTCAGTTTCGTCCTGGCATCCTCATTCTTGGCCCTCCAGACCAAACCAGTTGTTGGAATCTGTTCCATAGCCTGGAAATGGTATTCCTGGCAAGTCCAAACTGACTCAAACTCAAATGTTATTTATCATGTACTGTACACAACCATACATAGAGTGATATATGCAGTAAAATGCTTATATGAATGTCCATGACCTAAAATAGAAAGATAGAATAGTAAACAAGGATTCCACTACCAAAAACAACATAGACTTATAATAATTAAAAAAAAAATGGTTGTAATATACAAATTTTAAAAAGTTCTAGGGTTAGAATAAAAATATACAGTATAATAATATATAAATTACATAGGATTTACAGAATGTGCAAAATGTAATTGTAGACTGAGAGGTATAAATTATAAAAATACAGAATAGTACAAATATCTTGTTTGGGCGGCAGCGGCGGTACAGTATGATAAAATCTGCTTGCGCTGCACCAAGCTGCAGCATTCTGATGGCCTTCTCTCTGCTAGCATTGTCTAAACCAGGCATGACAGTGTGAAGACAAAATGCACAATCAGTATGTTTTCTTTCCTTTTTGACACCAAGATTTGACAGCTGGACATAATCACATGGCAAGTTTCATGCACATGTACAAGATGTGAGTTAGGTTAAAATAGAAGAAGCATGCTTAAAGGAAAAGTTTTTTTAATAGGTGTGCATGTACGTATGTTACAATAGGCCTTTTTCTGTTCTGCACACCGACTGTGAAATTTGTCACTCAGAATGTGAATATGATGTAAGTAATCAGGGCCAAATTTAACAACCCTCATTCCATGCAAAAACGCATTCCAAGTTCAGCTCGTACTGTATGAAGCTTCCACAGACCCACTATATTAAGTCAGGATTTTAATACAAGTTAAGTTAAAGTTACAGTACAAAATTAGCTCTTTTTTTTTTGTTGTAAGTCCATAGCGTTACATTTCTTTGCCTCTCTGACCTTCATTGGCTGTTGCTCAGTGCTGCATTTGCCAATCGCTTTTGAGGTTTTCACACTGCAGGCTAATCAACAAGAATTTCAATTATACCAGAAAATACGGGCACGTAAATGTGCCGGAACGGGGGCACCCAGATTTGTCGCCAAGCAAAGAGCAGCAGGTGGTTTTTTTTTTTTTTTTTTTTAGGGAGAGCAGTCATTTTCCAAAATTAGTCTACAACAGAGAAATCTGGGCTAAATTAATGTTTATGCATTTAGCGTAAGTCCCAGTGCTCAATTATTGGGGCAAAAAAGTTATTTTTAGACTAATTTTCTAATTATCTGCTCAGACACTTGCATATTAATACAAATGGGATTCCAAGCACTATATTATCACATTCATTATGGAAATATGAAGGGAACCCATTGTAGCATGTAAAGATCTTACAATACGGCTGTAGGCAATTATGAAATGAATCCACCCAAATAATTTAAGCTTTGCTCAGACCTGATTTAATTAGACTATTTATAGAACTTAATGGCTTAATTATTTTAGCGACAGGAACAGTTCCACGGTGTCACCACGTAATGATTATAGACAGGGGTCAGGGGTGAACAACTAATGACAAAGAGTGGGATAAAAACCTTAATATTTTGCTATATTTTATTACCAGTAAGGGTGTTACTGTTTATACGAGGGGCGTTCAAGTCAAAGCGAGACTTCTGATTGTGCAGGATAATGGAAAAAAAAGTATTTATGAGAGTAAAAACTCTCCATATAATCCCTAATGCAGTCAGCCCAGTATTGTATTTCACTAGTGCTCAGATACCATTAAGGTACAAGTTTGAAAGTTTACAGATACAAGGTAAAAAGTTTGTCTGCAACGCTGGCCTCCCAGGAGTTCCTGTAATGGCCCAAACATGTGGCTTGCATCAGAACTGTATGGGGGATTCAACAATTACTCCCAGCCAAGTTCCTGTAATGTGCAAATGGTGTAGGTGAAAGATGGTGCATACTGTACAGTTATGAAAAACAGATGCATCTCTTCTGCAAGTTCTACAAAGTTATTTGTCTTTTACACTTTTACACCTTTCTTTATCAAAATTCCAGGTTTGACCTGAATGCCCCTCGTAGCTGCTATAACGTAAGTGATGACTTTTTTCTGGAGCATTCTAAAATATTTACATACAGTACAACTATACAGTAGATGTATAAAAAGCATAAAAAAAGCAAAAAGTATGGTATAATTGTGAAGTTGTGCAACGCATGCACATCATTGCCACTTCAACGCTTGGGACAACCACATTGTTTTAATATTTTCTATAATAGCTCACATTCAAGTGTTCTTTATTACTTGTGATTTTGGCTGAAGTAAGCTTCAAGCTGATGCACAGTATAAAAATTCTAATTATACAATAGAACCGCTGTGTTGTGTAGCGTTTGAGTCATAAAGGCTGCGCTAAAAGGTTCCTACTTAAACGTTGCATTTCTTTCTTTTTCTTTCATTATTAAAAATGATGCATTTATTTATTTATTTTTTTTATTTATTTATTTGCTTTATACAGACTGATCAAAAAAAGGTCGAAGGAAATGGAGGGAATGAAAGTGTAGAAATTACAGTTGGTAGAAAGTCAAATGCTGACAGCAGAAGCAGAATCTTATCGTGCCCACGCTGCCTGCTGTGACAAGAACAGAGTTAATAGTGATCTGAACAGTGCTGATGATGACACTGACCTGAATGACTGCAAGACAGAGAGTATGTTCAGAGGAAAAATCCTGCAAAACGCTCTTCATGGTCCCAGGAGCCCAGATAATGGATGAAAATGACAGACAAAAAGTGAAGCAGGAATTTATCAGAACTATAATCATATAATTCCACAGTACTGTGCAAAAGTCTTGAGCCCTCCTCATTTCTTCATATTAAATGAAAGGAGATTAAATGATGTAGATTAAATGGAGAAAATAAGAAAGTTTGTTGTACTGTGACAGGCTGCAAAGTGAAAAAAGATCAGCAGCATCCTTATTTCCCCTCTCGTCTGGTCCAACCACTCAGCATTCAACATCACCAGTGTACTAATGCTACGGCTGGACACCGGGGCTGGAATAAGCTACAAGGCCATCAGCAAGAAGCTTGGTGAAAAAGAGACAAGTGTTGGAGCGAGTGCAAAGTAACCACCAAGCGCCCTCGGTGTGGAGCTCCATGCCAGATTTCACCTCATGGGTAAGTATAATTATGAGAGAAATGATGGCTCAGTCCAGAATGATCTCAGGCAAGTAAGGACTAACGAACCATTGGAAACGCAAGTTTGCTCACAAACAGAGAAGGATTGGATGAAGCTGCTGTGGTCAAATGAGTCAATCAAAATCGAGCTCTTTGGCATTAACTCGACTCGCAGTGCTCGGAGGAAGAAAAATACCGACTACTGTATTACGCTAAGAGCACCATCCCTAAAGTCATGCACGGAGGTGGAGACATCATGCTTTAATAAAAGCCATATCGAAAGCCTGAATAAGACCCCTTAAAGATGGGTAGTGAATTGGTCTTCCAGCATGACAATGACCCCAAACATACCGCCAAGGCAACAAAGGAATGGCTCAAGAAGAGGCACATTAAGGTCATGGAGTGGCCTAGCCATTCTTCAGGTCTTAATCCTGGAAAAAGAATTCATGGAGGAACTTTGAGTTGTCACATGACAGGCAAGAAACCTTAAGGATTTCCTTCATCAAGTACTACAGTAAGTCTTGTTTTGCTTGGGGATCAAGTTCTTATTTTTCTCACTGAAATGCAATTCAATTTATAACCATTGTATATTACATGTTTTTTTTTTTTTTTCCCCTTTGTATTTTTGGTTGATATTATGTCTCTATCATTTAAAATAAACCTATGATAAAATGTACAGACCCTTTATTGCATTGTAAGTGGGCAAACAAACAAAATCTGTAGGGGATCAATTATTTTCTCCCACGGTATAATGAGAAACAATAAAGCTCCAGTTTGTTTCATGAAGACTTTCCGCTTGATGGAAAACCTTTTGACAGTTTGACTAATTCACTCAAATCTTCGAGCATGAGTCAAGTGAACATTTTTTATTTATTTATTTTTTTAAATGCATTGTTGTGACAAGTCGGTGTCACAACAGTGTATAATTTTATACGTCTTTTCCATTTCAGTCAATGCAAGTCCTTTTAGTGCTTAATGCATGTCTGGATCCGTCTAGAAACCAATCTTCCGGTAACACGTGCAGCTGATGTAATTAGGGGCTTTATTAGCCTTATCATTATACTGTACAGTACGTAATGTAGGTAAAGCGCTCGACGTAGCTTTTCGCTTTGAATGACGTACATTATTTCCACAGTACGTAGAGAGGATCTGGTAACTGAAGCAGCCCTTCTAATTACCAACACGGAGATAAAAAGACTGTCAGCGGTAATTAATTGCGGTGATAAGATTCTATCATTTTATGTCGGAGAGCTGTTTTATCTCCTCTCTCTCTTTTTCTATCTCATCTGACTTTCATCTGTCAAAAAAAGAAATCAAACTCATTTTCAACAGCGACTTTGTCATCTGCAAGGGGATGAAATTATACCCTTTTTTTTAAAGAAAAGAAAAAAAATCAGATTGTCAGAAGCGGCGTGTTTTTTCTTTTTTCGTTCCCCCAGACACTCGGTATTATTCCCTTTGTGTTTTAAGGGGCATTTGTGTGGCAGTCGCTCGCAGTGTGGTGAATAGTAAACACTGGCTCTGAAATGGATGACTTTATTGTGGCTGTCCGTTCACACTGAGGGAGAAACGAGCGCTGACACAGAATGCAGATCAATACATTTAGCAGGGCAGCGGCTCCTCAGATCCTATAGTTCAGCTGGTTTTACGCCTCGGTAAAGCTGACGAGAGATGTTAAATACTTTTTTTATGTTCGGCCCCTGGGTACGAATTATCCATGTAAAAAAAGCATGTATTATCAAGACTCTTGGTGTTATAATGGATAATGCTTGAACAATCTCTTTAATATTCGCCATAGGTGGGAAATTACACAATTCAAAGGAGGTCAGTTGTTAAATCATTTAGAACTGATAGACTTAAACAGAGCAGGAGTAAAATAATAATACTTGATTTTGGTTCATAATGTTATTTCCTTTTTTTTTTTTTTAACCAGGTCATTTTGAAATTTAATTTTCGCTGCTACTCAGGTCAAAAGGTTTTCACACTCACTCACCGCCTATACTGCTTTATCCTGTATACAGCGTCACAAGCACACATACACAAACTATGGGCAATTTGGGAACACCAATTAGCCCAACCTGCATGTCTTTGGACTGTGGAGAGAACATTCAAACTCCATGCACACAGACCCGAGGCGGGACTCGAACCTCGACCCTGGAGGTGCAAGGCGACAGTGCTAACCACTAAGTCACCATGCATCCATCTAGGAACCTCTGTAGTCCAACTACGGGAGGGCCAATGGTGACCAGTGTATTTATTCCTATTTTGTATGACCATGGTAGAAAGTCACTTACTCACTCATCGTCTATACCGGTTTCTTATGTATTTAGGGTCGCAGGGGCCTGGAGCCTATCCCAGGGGGCATGCGGGGTATACAAGGGTACACCCTGAACAGAGTGCCAATACATAGCAGGGCACACACACTCATTCACACACAACAGGTGATTTTGGGAACGCCAATTAGCCTAATCTGCAGGTCTTTGGACTGTGGGAGGAAACCGGAGTATGCGGAGGAAACCCACCAAGCCTGGAGAGAACATGCAAGCTTCATGCACACGGAGATGGGAATCGAGCCGGCCGGAATCGAACCCGGACCCTGAAGGTGCAAGGCGACTGTGCAAACCACTACACCACCGTGCAACCTCACATTCAAACACTACAGGCAATTTGGGAACAGCAATTAGCCTAATCTGCATGTTTTTGGACTGTAGAAGGAAACCGGAGGACCTGAAGGAAACCTACGACTCCATGCACACAGACCCAATGTGGGAATCAAACCCAGGACCTGGAGATGCAAGGCAACCATGCTAACCACTAACCGCTGTGCCGCCCAAAAGTTCTCCAAATATGCCCATTGTTGTCCTCTGTATATTCCTGTGTATAGTCTTTACTTTATTGTATTAAATATACTGTACTGGGCAAAGTCTTTGACTGGTTTCACCACCTGCAACTTCAAAATGAAAATCATCTACAAGATGTCTTATATAGTACTTTACAGCTTATAAATACATATAATACTGTGCAAAGTCTTGACCCGCACTAATTTCTGTATATTTTGCGTCCAAAAAGCAGGACCATTTTGTATTTTTAATGTTGTCTTGAGGAATAGCTTTCCAGGCGTCCTGAAGGACTTTTTTGTCTCGCGTTTTCAGTCCAGTCCCTGTACCTTTTAGAGAAGTGCTTTGTTTATGCCACACAGTGACCTATGAATCATTCAGTCATAAAAAACAAACAAACAAAGAACATCTAACTTAAAAGATGAACCAGTGAGAAACAGGTGCAGATGTTGACAGATGTTCAGGCCGGTGATTAGTACAAAGTATAACTGGTAATGCTGAATAATGAGTGGTTGGAACAGACGAGAGGGGAAATGAGGTCGCTGCTGTGATTGTTATAGAAACAGTCAATTTTGAAAGCGTATCTTTAGGGACTTTGCAGCCTTTTGCAGTAAAACATTTGTTCCCATTTCTTTAATGCAATCTCCACCATATAACTTGATATAAAACGATGAGGGGTTGTACGAGAGCGGCCAGCCTGGGCAAGCAGAGTAGGAGTGTGATCCTTAACAATCAGTCACTCATTCATCTTCTATACCGCTTTATCCTGTATTCAGGGTCGCGGGGACCTGGAGCCTATCCCAGAAGGCTTATTGTAGGGCACGAGGCAGGGTACACCCTGGACAGGGTGCCAATCCATCGCAGGGGAAACACATGTACAAAATGAAATAGAAATGCTTGAACAATCTCTTTAATATTTGCCAAAGGTGGGAAATTACGCAATAGGAATAAGCGATGGCATGAGGGCAGCTCATGCGGAGTCTGATCCTTAACAATCAGTACAAAATAAAATATAAATCCTAAAATGTTAATACACACTATTTGACCATTAAATGCTCATCTGTACGCATTGCATGAAAACATACCAAATGCCTGTCGACATTTTATTGTCTTTGTGCTTTAGATGAGCAAAAATCATTCATGGTTCAACTAAATAAAACTCGTCGGGATAGGATAAAAGCCTTTTTGGGTTGATGAACTCCTTGCAATATTCACGAACCAGCCATAAAAAATATACCACCTTCAGCTTTTTCATTCCCCTTGAATTCCTCCATCTATGTGAGCACGGCAGAAAGAACCTCTTCATCCCTGCAACTCCATATCCCCCGCCCATCCCCGAAGTTTTTCCTTTTTAGCATGTTGAAAGCACGACGCGTGTTTACTCTGTCTTCACCTCCCTAATGGAGGCCACGTCCAGTTCATGTTGTCCTGCCTGACTGGGTCGGTAATGGCTTCCTCTTTGAAAGAATTCTAAGAAAGAAAAGAAACGGGAAAGAGGCCGAGAGAAAAGAAGAATCGATGCTCTTTACTCTCCTAGGTGACACGCTCGCCGAGGGGTTCGTCTCTTTAGGGTTTCACCTCTTTGATGGTGTGTTTCAGTCGGAATATGAGGAGAAAAGAAGCGAAACGGCAGGAGCACAGCCGTCCTATAATGAACTGTCTTTGCCACATGTACAGCTAACAGCAGTAACGGATGAGGTTGTGCCCTGAGCCCATAAAAAAGATTAAACAGGATGTTGGTGAATGGCTGCTCAGCTCGGCACACTAATACAGCACCTTGCAGAGAGAAAAGTACATCTAAGTGTACTCGTGATTGATCTGCAGAAACTATTTACAGCTATCTAATTTTAAGACTATACCAACAACAACAAATAAAAATGCCAGCGCTAACATATAGGACTTATATTGCTTGTGATTTAAGTTACCACGGTTACACGGTTAAAGTTACTTTTGTACTATTTCTACTATGCAAAGTTGGTTTACGTACGTGTGTTAGTCAATTCTCTGGGTGTAGCATTCGGGTTCTGTGCATCATTTGCATGTCGTATCAAGAATTTTTAAAGAGATTACGATTAATCATATTGTATTTTAATATTACAGTATAATGCAATGTTGGAATAAAGAAATGCATGACAAACTGGTTAGAGGAAACAGATTATGCAGGTTTCTAACATCTCAAACATTAACATTTAACAAGTTTTTAAATTAAAACCCCTGGAATGGCACCGGTGGTGCATGCAGTGGGCCGGTATTCTGGGGGTGTGACACCCCACCGACGATCGGGGCTCGAACCTGGATCTGTAGATCTGCAAATCAACAACCTGAGCCGCCTGAGCCGCCACTCCCATAGCTTATATTTATTGTATTTCTGTAAAAATAGTTCCCCTTAAAGGTAGCTTGAGCACACAACTTTAGTTTTATCCAAACTTCCATCTAGATGCTTTTGATAATAAGAGATAGAGACCTTTTAACTCCACCATCTAAGTATATCAATTAAAGGCATGTTTTTTTTTTTAAATGCACATGCATTTTTCTTTTTTTTATTTTACATATTTATTTCTATAATTCATTATAAAGTTATTACAAAGAAAATTTGGGTAAAATATGTTACTAACCTTTTGGAATTATGTAAGATTTTATGGTGAAAAATGACCAACACACTCATTGTGTTATTTGTGATTTAAACAAATTCCTACACCCATCAGCCATAAAATCAACATTGATCACTAATTATATACCAGTAACCATGGTAACAGGATCATGGGAACCAAGGCTTCCCCATGCCCATGGAGACCAGAGGACAGCCCAACTGGCCTGATTCCACAAAAAAAAGCCACTGCAGGACAAAAAGACTGCTGGCCACTACAGAAAGGCACCAGAACACCCAGTACACCACAGTTGGGTGCAATACAGGGCCAGGCGGGCTAAGACTGCTAACCAGACCTTCAAACACCCCAGTTCCCAATCCGATCAAGGACCCATGGAATGCCCTGTACAAGTGAGTGCAATCCATGGAGACCCCACGCTACTACCCACAGCTCTGTAACACCTGACCACACAGTATGTTTGTCTAAGAAATAAAAAATAAAATTAGTAGCAAAACTTGAAAAAAAGTATGCATTCAAAATTAGCTTTTTTATTTGCGATTATTCTTCAATATCTGCTTTAATTAAATTAATTTTATCTAATTTCATAGATTTAAGCAATAAATAAACAAACAAAGCTAAATTTGCCTAGATGTGTGTTTTACTGTAATTAATCTACAATGCCCTTCCTTGTTTCATCTCAACATGTTTAATTTAATAGAACATTTTCTAAAATTATGAATCACATTTTTTGGAACGTCGCAGGAATTTTTGTAACCTTCTCAGAACCATCTCGAATACTTTATGTTCCCTATTAGCTAATAAGATATTGTTGACCTTTATTTATATCAGGTGTTAGATCAGATTTTCTCAGTTACTCTTGACTTGTCAACACATCAACAAATCACATTCTGGATCAGAAGGGCAGAGTCTGAGAACTGAGAGTCGCTATCGACCGTTAATTTGCTCTCAACCCTCTATACATTCTCGTAACAGCATACAGCATCCTGTCTAATGCAAGATTGAATGCCCTTCCCGAGCAAGACACGGGCAGTAATTGGACGACTGCTAACAATGTCACATTCTGGGCAGAGATTCAACGGGGTTCATCCTGTCAGTGTGTACAAGTCAACGTAATTACGGCTATGATCAATTGCTTAGGGAAGTGTCACTGTGTCGAAGCTTTGTGATGAAGTTAACGGCATGTTCGGCTCAATCCTTACATGCATGTTGTTATTGAGCGTAGGCTTGGAGAAGAGATTAGTGTCATCCATAAAAGCGCATTAACTCATTCAGTAAAGACAGTTATTAGACAGGTTTACTGGTCATGGTGCCATTTAGCTTTTGTATATCTTCTTGCATATCACAATAAATCTATAATGTCTTTTATGACAAGGTTTCTTTGCTTGGAAAAGATGCATGGGGTGCTACTCCACCAATTAGCCTAATATGATGTCTTTGGACTGTGGGAGGAAACAGGAGTACTTGGAAAAAAACACCAAAGCACGGGGAACACATGCAAACAGACCCCGAGGTGGGAATCTAACCTGGACCCTGGAGGTCCGAGGCGATATTGCTAACCGCTAAGCCACCATGCCACCCTAGAATTAAACATTTATTAATTATTTAAAATTATTAATTTTTTATTTATTTAAAATTAAACAATAAAAAATATTAAAAGAAAATTAAAAATAATAATAATAATAATAATAATAAATAAAAACATTAAAAAGCTGATCAGTATAATCATTCCATTGTTGAAAAAAAAAAAAAGTACAATTTTTCTTTTCTCAGGATTTTCAGGAAATTCTGATGATCAAACACAAGACTTTTTAACGTTTTACAGCAGTGAATATGCTCAGGTAACAGGTTTTGTGTAAATGTAAAGTGTTGACCTTGGAAAATTATTTTTCAAGCGTGAAATTTAAAATGGATTATATCTGTAATGCAAAAATATTTTAAGGTCTTTTCATTATTAGATTTCAAGGTAAATTGATGTTATAATGACCCGGGGGAAGCAAAATGCTGTAAATGTTTAATTAGCATTTAAAGGTATTTAAAAACATACCAGAATGTTTTTTTATTATTATTTTAATATTTTTTAAATTATTTTTGCATACATAATTGTAAATTATTTGACACTAAACATTTAGGAAAAGTTATAAACTTTACAAGGCAGTTTGCTTTTTTCATACTGAGGAATTGGAGACGGTTGAATAAAAGTGTATAGTTGCCCAATTAAGGAGACTATTTAGAATCGCTATCAAAACAGGCAAAGCGGTCGATTACACGAGCGGATGGGGTTATCGCAGGTAAATCCATAATAGCAAATAAGGAAAACAGGCTAATGAGGTTAACAAGCTGATTTCAATGACCGAGAGAGAAAAAAATTGAGCACAAGAGACGTATGGGTGTGTAAATATCTGGCAAGCTTTTCATGTCAGCGGCAATAAAACTGTTCCTGCTAAACAGGAAGCATTATTTAACCACCGCTCAGACTGATTAATCTCATCTGAGAGCTGATTTTGCAGAAATGCAAAATGAACATACAGGGATTTTACTTTCTTTACAGTTATTATTAATAATAACATTATTTCATTCTTTCAAGTTTTTAAAATTCCTTTGCATTTTAGATTAAACATTTGATATTTCTGTTTTGAGCTGAAACGTAAATTTTTTATTTCTCTCTGTAAGCAAATAAAGCCTGGGCCCCATATTGGTGTGTCTATTACATAGTGTAAGTGACATTACATTAGTAGTGTGAGATAGGGGAAGGGACGGGGCCTCAAGGGAGTGTCACTTAATTTCATCGAATACACATTGTGGTGGTCAGTTTATGTGTGAAAATGATTCCTCATGCTCCCAGAACTGTTTTTTTTTTTCACAATTTAAGCTCTTGAATATACCCCATGCCATAAGGGAAGTGTGATGCTGCCTGTGATAAATGTTCCCCCAACAAGGAACAGTTAACGGCTTAGAGCAAACCCATCTCGGTGGTTTGCCCTTAGAATAGGTTCTTGAGAATGTAGTGCCCAGGATGGCACAAATCAAAGAATGCCTCAGAGACACATAACTTGGGGTACTAGCCTTTCAGTGTAAGGTAGTACTTTTGTTGACTTAGTATGCAAGCAGTTACAACTCAAGCAAAATAAAGTAATGTAAGATAAATGTGGATAACTTATCAAAAAATGGTTATAAAAGAACTTAAATGAGTATGCGGTCCTGTGTACCCAAAATCCTCTAATTTAAAGTTACTTTCACTGTTCAACACACACTATATGGACAAAAAAGTATTTGGTCAAACCTGCAATGATATATACATATACGTCAATATGAAGTTAGAATATATCAGTATAGAGTCTGCCCCATTTTTTGCGGCTATAACAGCTTCCACTCTTCATGGATGGCTGTCCACAAGATCTTGGAGTGCTTCTGCGGGAACTCGTGCCTATTCATCCTGTAGAGCGTTTAGGAGGTCAGGCACTGATGTTGGATAAGACCGCTTGGCTGGCAATCTCAGTTCCAGTCCATAGTCATGTTGGAATAGAAAATGGCCTTCCCTACTGTATGCCACAACGTTGGAGGCATAGCCTTGTCCAAGAAGTCTTAGTATGCTCAATTACAGTTTATGGTTTTCATTGCTGGATGCAGGCCAATAATTGGACCCTTTTTTGGAAGGGAATCATTGGGTGTACATCTGCCCTATACAGTACATTCATTTCTATGGGAATATAAAATCCTAAATGAATTTCTTATATTTCTACAATTCTAGCATGAGCATCAGGTTGTTGACTTTGACCAGATCCCCTACATTATGGATTACCATGAGTCCATGACCTTTGCATTATCCAGGAACCTTCAGTGTGCTTTCTGTTCATCCTTTACAATGTTTACAAAAGTAAAAAAAAAAAACAGCCCTTACTTAGTAAAGCTTTTCTCCTAATGGGGGTTTATAGTTTTCTACTGTAACTTGAAGTAAAAATGTTGAGAACAAACTATTCTCAGTGCAGTGGTACCCGGAAGGGGTACAGTAATTGTTCTTACTGTTAAGCAACATAATACCCATAATAAGAATTTAAAAATGACTGCTTGTACTTGAGGGTATTATTTCCAGCTTATGCCGGTACAATAATTGGTATTTAGTATAGCAAAAGCAGGTTGTCTAAGTGGATGTGTATTGATAAGGTATGTAAAATAGCTGTTATATCATAATAATGTGTACCTGCAGTTGGGACTAGTGGTGCAGTGTTGCTAGAGTTTAGCATTCCCACAAAAACATACTGTACCAACGGTAGTTGCATCAGGTGTAAAAGCCTCCAGATCCAACACAACTGTGACAAGGTTAAGGAAAGAAATGGTAACAGGGAATTTGGTTTTGGACGTTGTGGACTTTCACGCAATATGGACACTATACACACTATACAGATTATATAATGACAACAACTAAAGTGCGAGTCGGTATGATGGTGCATGTTGGTAATAATGATGGTAATAATGATGGTAATGTGCATCTCATATGAGAATTTGTACAATACAGCATTTGTAAATATAAAGCATGATCTTATAATGTCTGAAAAACCAACATGATAAAAAGTGTTGTGTCCAAAGTTTAAGGAATCCATAATTATTTCTTGTTCCTGTTTCCTGGACCATGCCATAGGGGTTGGGGATGAAAGCACTATTTTTTTTTTCTGCTGGTCTTACATTTTATTGCAGTTGTTTCCTATATTGTTTTTGGCTGCCCTAAACCAGACTAGGATGGATGTGCATGAGATAAATTCAATAACTGCAGTGTACTACTGGACCAACAGCTCCTGTGGCAGACCATACTCACCCAGGTGCTGGAGAAAATAATGTTGCCGGTCTCCCACTTCAGATCTTGGGCTGCAGAAACTTACTGTAGGTCCCCAAACAAGACACAGCTGCTGTTGGATATTGTGAGAAGAAGCAGGGCTGAGGAATGTCCACTGTCATCTGAGCACATTCAGGTTGTTTTGACTGCAGTAGTGCACCAGCTGCTCAACCTCCCACTGATATGCAGACCTGTCACTATCTTGGATGTGTCTGATTATTACAGTGTGGTCTTCAGGAGTTTAGCAACTAAGTCCTTGGAGGTGCCGTCAAAGTGAGAGTTTGAAAAGTTTGCAGGAGAGAATTTCTGGAAAGAAGGTTTTAAGCACCAATCTGAAGCCCCTTACACCTGCAGGGGGGTCTAGCAGGTGTAAGGCTCTTCAGGGGGCCAACAACAGTCAGTTAAAGGAATTAAAAGAGATATACAGTAAGAATGACACATCTGTAGTCATTCTGCCATGTAATGAGGCAGTGGTATGGATAAAAAGTAGTGCGGCATAGACCGGCACTGCATAACAATACTGGTGCCAGTGGTATTATGCAATTCCAGAAAGGAGGGGAGTGGAGCTCACTGCCAAAACGCACTTTGAGCAAGAAACCACATCTAATAACATCATGTCATCTTAAACAACACTTTGTCTTCTTAGTAATTGGTTGCAAGTTGGTGCACCTGAGTATAGTACTGGTACAGTAAGAATTTAAAAGTACTTTTTCTCCTGGGCAGTTGGCATTTGGCTGGAGTGGGTGAAGAGTGTAAATTCCTCCCTCTTAAACCTAAAAAAGACATTCAGGTCGACAGTGAAAAAACTCTTTGCAGGAACAAAATGTCTTGACATTCAGGCTGCACCATTAACTTAGCATATGTATGCTAACCATCGTTGATGCAGAAGTAAATTCAACTGGCATTTGTTTTCCCTCATCACTCAGTCACATCATCCGCTAAGACTAGGTGGAAGCCGGTAAGATATGAACTCACTGAGCCAGGTTTCAGTGAAACAGCATGATGTGCACCAGCCTTGTCCATCCTAACAAAGAAAAGCAGTTCATTTGTTTTGTTGACTCTTTTGTTATCTGTATGGTAAAATATCGAATATCAAATAATTATCTGTTAAGCAAGCCATTCGGCAAACTTTTAAAGGCTGTGGCCCAATCTAAAATCTTCTGCATTCCACACAAAACTTCATTCACGTATCTGATCAGAGAAGACAGAAGGCTTTCCGCAGAAGGCACATAGAAAATGTTTCTCTAAAACGATATATTTTTAATTTTATAAACTGGAAAATTCTATGTACATGGGCCCACGGCAATGCAGTGCGATACGGTTATAATACATCTGCATACACATAATGTGGAAAGCAACAAATGGTTAATTTTTCAGCCTGTATTCTGACTGTTTGATACTGGACAATAAAAAATGTTGATGATAATTCTCAAATAAACAGCTTTCCTTTTTCCATCATTATGATTATGATTTTTTGTTAATGATGACATCGATACAGTCTAGTTTAAATATAGGTCAGATAAATGCAACATGGATAAATAACATAGAAGCTTTTCTTTTTTTTTTTAGTTTATTGTAAACTAGTGTACATATCCATTATTAACTGGTAAAGAGTTTGGAGAAATGGTTAAGATTAAAGTTAAAAATAAGCTGATCAGCAACTGGAACATAATTGCTCATAACTTTACCTCTACTCAACATTTTTATTTTATTTATGGTGCAGGTTTAACTTCAGGACTGGAAAGGTTTCATTAAATTCTGTCTGGCCAGTATTGCGTAATGCTGTGACAAAATCTGGCTGGACAGATGTATACATACATACTGTACATACAGACAGACAGATTTTTTTTCTGAGACTGGTTTCGGGTCCCCGAATGTATGAAACTTAAAGCTTTCATTGAAAGAGCAAGTTCTGACTGATGTACAGACAAAACCTTTTTTTATTTTTATTTACAGTATATAGATAATCCATTGCAGCTCCCTTGCACACTTTAAAACATTTTAATGCCACTTTAAAACATACATTTTTTTAAATATATTTTCCCCACATATTCCTATATTCTATATTTTGTGATATTTTTACATGCCCTTATTTGTACAGTTTGTTTATTTTACTAGTTACATTTATTTTCCTTTGTATTTTATTTCTTTTTATTAATATTTATTCCTTATATATAGTTTTTTATTTTCTTTTTAAGGTCTCCGGCGGTCGTATAAGCATTTCACTGCATATCGTACTGTGTATGACTGTATATGTGACAAATAAAATTCGAATTTGATTTGAATTTGGTTTGAGCGCACCTGCAGTACCATCACAGCCCACCGGGGAAAAGGTTCCTCTCTACTGAAGATAATCTGGTTTAATTATCCAAACCCAGAGAGAAAAAAAATCAAGAACAAAGAAAATACCAGAGAGAGCTGTACCAAGGCTGCAATCTCAATCAAAGTTCGTCATTCATGAACAAGTAAATAAATCAATATATCCATAAATCAATGAATGCAGGTCTTTTGCCGAAGATCTTTCATTAATAATTGGAAATGGCAATTTAGCATGACAAGACACTAGAGAAAAGAACTCACAGCTAATTTAGAGGGGAAAAAATCATAATAAATCTTTTGCTAAGAAGCTAAGAGCTCAATGCAATCACAATAACGGCATTGTTTCAGGCAGAATTTGTTATGGCTAGCATAAACCTTCATAACAATAACCCTTGACTTGACTTGCAAATTAGGATTCATTGGCTTGAGGCAAGACGGAGGCGAAAGCCTGAGTCTGCATTTTTATCCCATTTGCTTTTTAAATGTTTAATAACCGTAGGTCCAATTCCACGCAGTACTTATTTAGAGCTTTCAGCCTTTTTTGCATTTTAGGTCAAGGCTATGGCGAGACAGGATATATATATATATATATATATATATATATATATATATATATATATATAAAAATAGCCTAAGAACTTTATAAGGCGGAGATGAAACCCATGAAGGAGCTGCTACAGGATGCAGATTTAATGTTTCTTATATGGAGTGCCATATAACAAGAGCAGTATCATCATCATCGCTTGGTCGCCCTGCTTGTTTCATTTCTCATTTTTTTTTCACTACAGCGAAATGGATTTTAGGTTTTAAATGATGCTGTTTGTCATTAATGTGCACTCAGGCTCTAGCTCATTTTCCTCTCGTTACTCGTCCACGTTTCGCTCATGCCCAGATGGCGGCTCCGTGTGAAATTTAATTGATTATCCGCATGTAAATAATTCAGCTCTCGCCCTCCTCCCTCCCTCCATCCCTCCCTCCTACCACCCCCATCGGATTCTACTCAATCTCTGAGCTGGCCCAGGTTTTACCCCTCCCCAAACGTTAGTCACGTTCATTTTAAAGCTCGGCACGTTTGCCGCACACTTCACGAGAAATGCTTCTGTTTAAATTATTTACATATTCATAGAGGTCATTTTTTTTTTGACGGGGTAATTAAACTCTCATGTTTTCAGGTTGTGTGATAAATATTTAGAGAGCCACATGCTTCATCGGGCCAGCCTCCGGGCTGTTAAGATAGCTTTGACCATCATGGTAAATTATTGCACAGCTCAGCCTTTCCAAATGAATGAATCATTTCAGCAGAGAATAGGGGTGTTTTCAAAGCACGTCGCCCGAGTGGAAAAATGAGCCGATTAATGCTCATGACAGAAAATTGAAATGATCTGGAGAAACGCGTGCTGTTATGCTTCACTTGGCATACCTTATATTCCTCATGCATTATTTTTATAGCAGGTAAAATTTTATACACTGAATTTACATCTGTAAACATATGTCGTGGATGGATGGTTGGATGGATGGATGGATGGATGGATGGATGGATTTCAGATGTCAAGGCTTGCAGCACACTATTACAGATTTCTTAGCAAGACTTTGGTTAGAGGTTTACTAGGCATTGTTTATCCCTTTTTTTTTACTCTTGACTCCGCCCCTTTGGATCAGAAATTCTTTATTCTTTATGTCTCATGTTCTATACCACTTTATCCTGTATTCAGGGTCGCAGGGGGACCTGGAGTCTATCCCAGGAGACTAAGGGCACGAGATGGGGTAAACCCTGGGTGGCATGCCAATCCATCACAGTGTGCCGACCTTTTTCTAAATGTCTTCTCCAGGTAATTTATCAAACCCAGTCCAAATTTCATGCTTTTTGTGAAGTTAAACAAAGCCTGCTGACATTCTACCCTAAACACTGTCTAGAAAATTGATTTGGAGATTCGGTGGATAAATGTTCTTGATTTCCACTCAAAGAAAATGTACATAATTTAGTAATTGATTGAGCAATCAACTATTATTTCATGCTACACCAGATTATTAAACATCTTTTCAGGCTTGAGGGTTTACACATCAAAGAAGCAAACAAACTTAGCTTAGAAAAAGAAGAGAGATATCCTATTTATCTTTTTCCTTTTTTTTGCTTAAAAACTCAACCTTGGAGTGCACGCTCAGGCAAAGATTGGATCTGAAGCCCAATAAATGTAAAAGAACGGCACGGCACGTCCGTGACCGTGCACGGGAGAAGCACAAGAAGAATGCTTTTTTTTCCCGTTCAAGGACGATGGAGTGATAGAAGCGAGGTGACAATTCCTTTTCAAAGCGAGCTACTCCTCCTCAAGGGAAAGAGAGTCACCCTTAAAGATAATTGGGCAAACACACTGTTGATTGGATTGGATCTTAAGAAATGAATCAGAGGCATGTTGATGATGGAATGCTCTGAAATGCAGAAGAGCTGAAGTGAAAATAAATGCAAGCGACGTGAGAAAGGATCAGTTCCAGCCCAGTACTAATATGAGTACACATCGTTCAGAAAAATGTAAAGGGATATGTATAAAAAGACATGCAAATTGATCATTTGCCAGTAAATACAGCACCACAAAAACTGGATCATGACTTTTCATGTTGCATGATTTAAAATTTCGGTTAGGAAACATTCTCGACCTGCATCACACAAATAAAAAAAAAAAAAACGAAGGAGTGAATTTATTGAAATTGGATTAAGAATTGTCCAATGCGTTTGAACCCTCAGCTTTGTGGACGAAGTAGTCATCAATGCTTCATTAATGTTTTATAATAAAAGTAAGAGCATTTTCACAAACACAGTGTGATAAGAACCCAGGATCGGGACTAAACAGTTGCGTGTCCATATGAAAACCACTGGTTATTAAGACTCATAAGAAGATGCTAGGTTTGCTTGGAGATCATAAAGATCGGACATTGGAGCAATGGAAATCCGTCATGTGGTCTGATGTGGTGATCACATTGAGGTGGGCGTGTCAGGGTACGAAGGGAAGTGCATGAAGCGGTGCACCCATCATGCAAAGGTCTCATTCTACAAGCTTTTGGAAAGCGTGTTATGACCTGAAGTGGCTTCAGCAACAATATGTGGCAATAAAATGAAGTCAGCTGATGACCAGAATGACCAGGCTATATATTTATATTTTACATTCCTTTCTATTGGCATTTTGCCTCTCTTATTTATTTATTTAAATATTATTTTCGGTCTCAAACAATCGTGCATTTCTTTTTTATCTATTTCACCCATTATGAGCTGAAGTTGTCTTCTGTCTGACTTCGGAGAAGAGCCACGAAACATCTTTCCCTGATGCACCCCAGCTTCCCGTGGCCGTCCTGCCAAGCTGAAAAAGCCATTAATGTCTTCGCTTGCAGAAACATGAGCTGTAAATTAAGACATAATGTGCTGTTTATCAGGGCTGCTTTGCTATACAAGCATTTAATAGGTATCCCTGCTGCTGTTCAATGCTGAGAAGAGGCCTGTTTAGTTTATAGAATTTTTTTATTTTATTTCAAATTTACAATGCTCTTAGTTACAGCTTATATCTCGTTACGTTTAGTGCAAGCATTCCTGACCATCTTAAAGAGTAAATAATATACTATATATTTATAAGCCTGATTAAAACCTTCCTCGTTGCTATAGCGTCTCCAGCTGACTCCAGTAACCAACTACTGACTTTTTTTTTTTTTTTGGTCTTTATGGTATTGTTTTTACCGTGACTGATTGTGTGTACAGTTTCCAAAGACAGATGCTTCTCCTTCACAAGTTGGCAACAAATTATCTATTGATTTTTAAAAATCAGGCATTCTACTCACTGAATGTTCTCAGGAAAGACTGCAGTGAGCTCCGAGCCACCTCGGCTGGGATCATCATTCACGGATGTTTAGCCTTCTTTTGTGCCATTCAGATGTTTTAATGCAGCTAAGCGTCTCATCACCGTACTGTCTTCTATAAATGTACAGTTTTACATCTTCATTCATGATGTCCCGGTTTGACTTAAACACCCATGTAAAAACAATAACATACGAAAACAACATGTTGATATAAGCATGCGGTTTACTCTGTGTTCATATCTTTGTATGATGCTCATATGGCGGCTCGGCGGCGTAGTGGTTAGCACTGTCACCTTGCTTCTCCAGGGTCCGTGTTCAATTCTCGCCTCGAGGTCTGTGTGCATGAAGTTTGCATGTTCTCCTTGTGCTTGGTGGGTTTCCTAGGTTCTCCGGTTTCCTCTCACAGTCCAAAAACATGCAGATGAGGCTACACAAATTGCCCCTAGTGTGTAAATGCATGTGTGAATGCTGTCCCGTGGTCCAGTGAAATGAGAATAAATACAATGGTAATCATCATTGGCCTCCTTTGTCCCTAGCCGGACTACTAGAGGGTCCTAGATAGATGAATGGATGGATGATACTCGAATCAGGAACGTTGGGTATAATCCCTTTGCCAAACCCATTATTACATTTCTTTACCTATCCCAGCATGGCTGGGGTCATAGCGTGGGATCAACCATGATGTGGTGCCTCTGGAACAGATAGATTTAAAGTCCTTACTCAAGGGCCAAACAACCTGGTGAAGTCGGGGCCACCTTCCAATCAGTAACTCATTGCCTAAACCCTTTGAGCTACCACTGCCAAGGTAAGGCTTAGAATGTATCAGGTTTAAAAATAAAGCTGACTGTCCAATGTCATGTTCGGGTCTTTGCCTGAACACCCTGCACACAACCTGCTCTGCGCTATCTTTTATCAGCACATCAACACATAAAACAGTCTTTAATATTCCTCAAAGTATGTACACAGGGATATGCAAAAGCCCACATCAATTAGCTCCAAATTCTCTGCCTCAGCTTCATCAGCCCTCGCTGACTTCAGCGCATGTGTGCTTAGCATCAAATACGAGCATTGGGTGTAATCCTACCACTGAATTTAATTTTTAGTCTGTACTCTCAAATTAAATCATTTAACTCCCACTGGCTAATCACGGTGCAGGGAAGATCTGCATGCTAATGGTGCAGTCATGTGCACTGACGATAAGACACGCTAGCTGCTAATGCCCGAGACGTAGCGGCTCAGGCAGCTGGACAGCTGATCATTTGTGCACAAAGTATTCGACCGGGTAATAAAGGTGTATAATTTGTGGAAAAGGTAGCGTTCATGTGTTTGCAGAGTTATGGTTGGCCTGATGGAGTTATGCTTTTTTTTCTTCTTTTTTCTTTTAAGTAAGCTTCTAAAAAATTCTGACCAAAAATACAGTATAAAAACTTCCTTTCGGCTGCTCTTATCAAGGGACAATCGCAGTGGACCATCCAACTTGCAAACAACTTGGAACAGATTTTATGCAAGATGCCCGTCCTGATCCTAAAGGACTTTAAGTACTTAGGGTCAACGGTCCAGAGCAACCGAGAGTGTGGAGAGGAGGTGAAGACGCGGGTACAGGCAGGTTGAAATGGGTGGAGAAACGTGTCAGGTGTGTTATGTAACGAAAGAGTATCAGCGAGAATGAAAGAAAAGGTGTTCAGGACAGTGGTGAGACCAGCGATGCTCTACGGCTTAGAGACAGTGGCACTGAAGTGAAGACAGGAGGCAGAGCTGGAGGTAGCAGAGATGAAGATGTTGAGGTTCTCCTTGGGAGTGACAAGGATGGATAGGATCAAGAGTTCATCAGAGGGACAACCCATGGTGGATGTTTTGGAGATAAAGTCAGAGAGGCCAGATTGAGGTGGTTTGGACATGTTCAGAGGAGAGATTGTGAATATATCCGTAGAAAAATGCTGAGGTTGGAACTGGCAGGCAGGAGGTCTAGAGAAAGACCAAAGAGGAGATTTATGGATGCAGTGAGAGAGGACAAGTAGTTAGTTAAGGTGAGAGAAAAAGAAAAAGAGGATGCAGAGGATAGGGTTACGTAGATGGAGGCAGATGATTCGCTGTGGCGACCCCTGAAAGGGAACAGCCGAAAGACAAAGACATTTGGGTTTGGGATTGGTGCTGCATGCAGTGGTTGGCTAGTATGGGGTGTGGCAACCCAGTGACACCATCGATTGAACCAGTATCCTCAGATCCCCAAACAACAACTTAGATCCTTAACCTCCTGAGCCACCACTCCTCATGTTAAAGAACTTGATAATAATGTGATTTTCTTCCCACATAAATCCATATTCCCTACAACTCTATTTCTATTCTAACCCACCCTTCTCTGCGGTAACTAAAAATGCCCTGAAGGAAGGTTTATTTCATAGCTTTGTAGCTGGGGCAAGTAAAGAGAAGAGAAATAAAGTCCCACGGCAGCATGGCTGAGCTGGAGGCAGGGCCCCTTCAGGGGAATCTGGAAGAAGCAGATAACAAGAAGAAGTTAGGTGCAATCATTAACTAAGCATTACTTAGTCCCTTTTCTCCATCATTTCCTCCAGCAAGGGGGCCACTCATGCTGTGTGATTGAGATGATAAACCCTACAGATGATGATTTTCTCACTAGGTGATATTCATGGTGCTGGAGCAGTTCCCGGTTGGTGGTGTTCAGGGTTTGTTTTACAGTCAGTGGTCACGTTATGAGGTTCCTGACATTAAACACAGTGTAATAATAGTGCAACAGATGTGACTGCTCATTCAACTTCAGTGTCCCTTGAATCTTGTGCCCATTTTAAACACATTGGAGCCCAGGGATTTAATAGGACTTCATAATATGCTTTGATTTTGGTAATAAAAAAAAAAAAAAAAGCTAGAAATTTATTGAATAATGTGCATTTATTACATAACCTTCAGAATCTCAGCTTCACTGGGACTGACTGCACAGTGGGTTTGGCCTGAATGCCAGAATCCTGTATAGTGATTATAGAACATGCAAAAGGCCTGGAAAAAGTCATAACAGTAGATATAATTCACACTATTATTGAAATTATAGTGTTTTCTCTTAGGTCTTCATTTTTATGTAGTAAAGTTTCTTTTCTTCTTACAGTTATTTTTTCTTCTTTTTTTGTGTGTTTAGTTTTGCTATGTTTATGGAAATCCCTAACCCACCAAAGTGATCAGACAACTTTTCTTGGCCAAAGTACCATCAGGTCATCAGAAAATCAGTTATCCTACTGTGGAGCAGAAGCTTTGGAAAAAAAAAAAAAAACAGTATTGGATTATTCAGTGTGGAAATTCTTAAAGTAAAGATCTATACTGTGGATAGTGTCCTAATAATAGGTGTAATAATATAGTATAATAATATTATTATTATTATTATTATTATTATTATTATTATTATTATTAACAACAAACAAACAACAACAATAACAACAACAACAACAATAATAATATTATTATTATGATTATGATTATTATTATTATTTTGAAAAATGAATCCAACATGGAAGTGCCAACCCATGCAGTTCCCCAAATGTCCACTAGTCGGTTTCAAAAGTGAGCCAATCCCTATTGACCACCCATGTTAAAATTTCCAAATTTACAACAGAAATAAACATTTACAACCTGGTACAAAAATGGTTTTGGTCTCCATAGATTCACAAGGCTAAAGTGCACCTCGCCACAGTAGCTTGTGATAACTGAGATAAATAGGGATGTTCCAGCCGAGAGCCAGGCTTCATCCATTTGCCCATTTATGGGTTGACTGGGGTTTAGTTTAAGTCAGCTCCTGCCAAGGTGGTGACAACCAGAGATTCAACAGTTAAGCTTCAAAACCCCACTTCAGAAAACCTGCGAATTTCATGCATTTCCAACGATTTCACACATGTCCAAGCCATTATTTTTTCTCTTTCTCAGCTTCCAACTTTTTTTTTTTTTTGTTAACCCTGGGTTGGCATGGTGGCTTAGTGGATAGCACTGGCACCTTGCACCACCAGGGTCCGGGTTCAATTCCTGCCTTAAGGTCTATGTGCATGGAGTTTGCATGGTTGATGCTTGGTGGGTTTCCTCCGGGTACTCCAGGTTTCTCGCACAGTCCAAAAACATGCAGGGTGTGTGTGTATGTGTATGCCCTGTAATGGCTTGGCACCCCATCCAGGATGTCCACCGTTTGTGCCCTAAGTCTACTGGGATCGACTTCAGACCCCCTGTGACCCCGTATATAGGATAAAGCGGTACAGTATATGTGATGAGGGAAGATTACTATGGTTTTATGTTTCCTGCCTGTGATTTAATTATGTTTATTTTACCGCTTTAAAATAAAATACACATTCACTGTCACACTTTTTTTTTTGTTTGTTTTAGGCGGCATTAAACTTTTACAAAAAATTTTTAAAATGGGAAATAATTCATATGTTAATCCTTTGCATCACAGAGCATCTGTGCAAATCAACATGGTAAATAATAAAAAATATATATATATAAAATATATTTAAACACACATTTTAGTGTACAATATGTTTAATTTTATGCTCAGTGTTCCAGGTTTTTATCATGTAAAAAAATATATATAAAATAAAAGGGTGGTCTAGTGGGCAAAAAAGTCTTTGATTACCAAGCAGAGGTTCAATGATTACATCATCATTAGCATTTTGTTCTCAGGATGGGGTTTGAGAGATGGTGGTGGTGACGGTAGGGGGTTGTCATGTCGATGAGTCCTAGTGTTATTGTGAATGCCTTCTCTCTGGCAGTGATGCTAACACATATTGAATGAGGCCTGAACCGAGGCGAGAGTTTAAAGATTAGCACTATAATGTGATCCACTGCATTTTGTCCCGAGCTCAGTTGTTTATCCGGGCAGAGGTGATGAACGACATCAAGGACGGTATTTATTCCTCGGCTATCAAAACCCCGCTAGCGGAAAAGCTGCAATCTTAGAAAGCAAACAGGAGGATGATGTATGAATTAAACATCTTGCCTGACAGATGCATTGACCTGTAACAAAATAAGGAGTTTATCAGGTCATATTTCTCTATCAAATTCCATATGAAGATGATTTCGGGTTGGTGTGTGAACTAGCTTTCGGATGAAGAGAAGAGTTGCGCGAGTAGGTTTTTCTTTCTAAATGTAACATTGCTGTGGGACCTTAAAGCCTAACTGTCTATAGAAGTACGAGGAGCGTTTAGGTGAAACCGAGACTTTTGATTTTAAGGAATGACAGAGCACCATTATGAGACAAAAAAAAATCCCTTTATTTCTCTATATAATCTTCTGCTACACTAATGCACTTATCCCAGTGTTTCACTAGTGCTTGGACACCATCAAGGTTGAAATTTTTTTTGTCAGTACGCTTGAGCCATAATCCGATGGCCTGTCTGATTCACGTCTAAAACCCTGGCCTCCCAGGAACTCCTTTAATGACCCAAAACAATTAAATGAGTGAGGTCAGAACTGTACAGGTAATGTGGCAATAACTCCCAGCCATGTTCCTGTAACATGCAAGTGGTGTTGGTGAATGATTGCGTGAACAGTTCCACCAGACAGATGCGTCTCTTCCACTGAATGTTCACGGGATGACTGCAGTGGGCTCTGATCCACCTCGGCCCGGCATCATCTTTCACAGATGTACGGCCTTCTTTAAAACATTTGCATCATTCAAATGTTTTAGTGCATCTAAGAGTCTCAGCATTGTAGTGTGAGGCCAATCAGTTTTAGCCATCATTCCCCTGAAATTTCAACACACATCCCAGTTTGACTTAACAATTTCTCATACAGTATGTATAGTATTATTATTTACTTTATATTTTTATAATATCTGCACTATTGCTGTTCTGTATCTGTTAATGCCTCTCTGATTATAGTGAAGCAAAAAAAAAAATGCCAGGTTATATTAATGTGTTTGTTCTAATTCATTATCATGTATTTTTTATGTAACAACTTAAGCAGCATGGCAGATGATCCACATCATATAATAATAATAATAATAATAATAATAATAATCATAATCATAATCATAATAATAATAAATAGATGATTAAGAGAATATTTAACAGCAACAACAACAACCAAGCATAAAAATGAAGAATAAAAAAGTACCGCTTTATCCTGCTATACAGGGACGCAGGGGCATGAAGCCTATCCCAGGAGACTTAGACAGGAAACACCCTGGACAGGGTGCCAATTGACTGCAGAAAACATACACACACATTTACATGCTCATTCACAGACTACAGGCAATTTGGGAACACCAATTAGCCTATTTTTTTTTTTATTGTGGGAGGAAACCAGAGAACCCAGAGGAAACCCACCAAGCATGGGGAGAACATGCAAGCTCCATGCACACAGACCCCGAGGCAGAAATCGAACCTGGACCCTGGGGGTGCAAGGTAACATTGCTTACCACTAAGCCACTGTGTTGCCTTCCACAACATTAAACAATCTATATATAATGTCATTTTTTTTCATAATGCTGTGATAAGAAAAGAATCAATTTCATTGTGATAACAGTCATTTTCTGTCTATTATGCATCAAGCCACACCACATCACATTTATTTTATTTTTTGTTATATTATGAACCGTTTTTTTTTTTATACTTTTCACACTCTGCCAGATGTCATCCACAATCTCGCTTAAATCAGGCGCAGAGGGGATTGTGTCAAAACATCTCCGAATACCGTTCTTATTATTTACCTTGTTGCATGTTGCATTTGTCACATTTTGGAATTGTATTGTTGTGCAAATAAATTATCAGCTTTCTGGATCGGAGATTTTTCTTTTTTTCCACTGAAAAACTATAGGGCGTGCAAACTTTTGCACTGGCATCCACTCATTATCAAAGCTGCATGAAAACATAGATTACTTTTTTCAATTATTATTCACTGTATTTACTGTAAATTGGCAGAGCGTTAAGACGTTTTTTATATATATCCATCAAAGGCCCGTCTGCTGCTTCTTTTTCAATAAGAGAAATGCTCATGAAAGCAGATTTATTAGACGTATTTGTTAGAGAAGTGGTCTTTATTTGAATTTTCCCATTGTACGATACAGTATGTAAACGAGCTCAGGTTTGATAGGATGCAAAACACAAACAAGTTTAAACATAAAAGTATAATGTTGCATATTCATATTTACGTTAAGAGGATTATCTTCAGTGCTATTTGGCGAGAGCTGCGGAGATAAAAGCGAATGCCTTGCCGCGCTGAATATACAAAGTTCAGATGTGAGTCATGTACTTGATTTATTTTCTCCGACCTATCTTGCGCAGATCTGTTAGAGAGGCCCCTTTACTGGTTTATCTCGACCCGAGATGTGGTTTTTAATTAAAAAAAAGAGAAGTTCCACCTGCTCAGTCTGTGTAATTGCTCGGTGGAAGAGATGTAACCTCCTGCCTGAGATTGTAATCCTTTCTGTTCGTTTCATCCACCTCCTCTTTTCAGTTATAAGGGCTAAAAAGGTGCAGTGTGTAATCTCTCTCCAAGTGATGTCGAACTCTCAAATGTGATTGGTTCAAAGGTGTTCAATTTTCCATAACAGCAGCTTTGATGATAGGACTACGGTACAAACCACCGGGTTATAAGAATGACCCTCTTTTAATAGGTTATCAACTAAAGTTACAGCTTACAAAGGCGATGACGTGGCAGACTGGATACATTAATTTATTTTAAACATTTTGATTTCTTTTTGGAAATGTTTGTTTAAAGGCCACCTATTAAGCAATATTCACTTGTTTACATTCAGAAGGTTCTCCAGTGTGCATGTGCCCATAGAAAACATGAAATAACTATAATTTCTGTTTTTTTTTTCCTGTTGTTATATTGGCCAAAGTTTAAACAAGTTCCCCCTCTAATGTGACCTCATATCAGGGAACTCCCTGCTGGCTTGTTGCTCAGCTCTGCTGATCTCTCAGGGCGTGGCTCAGGAGTAGCTCATTTAGTAGTGCTGTTTCAGCTGGTGCATTAAGAGATACTCTTTTGGAGAGTTCTGAGACATGTGTTAGTTTGTTACAGATATAGTAAAACATGGAACCTTTAACATTCATGCCATCTGTCTGCACTTTCTAACACTCTGGAGGTGAACCTTTCTGACCCAAAACTTTCTATTTCCTTAGAATTCCATAAGCTGTGTTTTCGAACTTTATTTAATTGAAAAAACTTTAGGAAGCTATGGAAAAACAATAAATTGTTAGCATGGTAACACAAATTGTGATTCATCATAGTACCCATCATTGGTTATCTCAGGGCCAGGGGTAGCTCAGTGGTTAAGACATTGGACTACGGTTCGGAAGATCCCAGGTTCAAATGCCACAAACACCAAGTTGCCACTGTTGGGCCCTTGAGCAAGGCCCTTAACCTTCAACTGCTCAGATGTATAATGAGATTTAAAAAAAATTTAAGTCACTTTGAATAAGATAAGGGTCTGCTGAGTGCCCAAATGTAATCTTCCTGTCAATGCCCAAGTGTTCCCAATATAATAGTAAGGTAACATGGTCAGATTGTAATTCATGAGGCAGCCTGGGGATTTCATAGCAGCATTAGCAACTGCTGCTAAAACAACTAACGTGGGCTGTCAGCCTTTCCTCCTTTTCTGGACCTCAAAAAATACAGTTGACCAACTGCTTGCTGTCCTCCAAAGCAAAATCCCAAGGATATTTTGCATGCATTGTTTGAAGTGAACAAATGATCACAGATGACATACTGTTTCTGTTGAATTGTGTGCCACTTCAGAGGAGACTATCATTGGAGTCATTAGATCATTAGTGTCACTTAATCATCATCTATACCGCTTTATCCTGTATATAGGGTCGCGGTGGAGGCTGGAGCATATCCCAGGAGACTTGGGGCACAATGCAGGGTACACCCTGGACACACTCATACACATACTTAGGGCCATTTGGGAACACCAATTAGATTATTTTGCATGTCTATTTACTATGGGAGGAAACTGTAGTATCTGGAAGAAACCCACAAGCACAGGAGAGCATGCAAACTCAGACCATGCACAAAGACCCGAAGTCAGTGGAAGCCAGTGCTAACCACTAAGCCACCATGCTGCCATCATTATGGTCAGATAAAAGAAATCAGACATGCAAATCTAATTTGACCCAAAAAGATTTAATTAAACAACATGGCTTGTGATGAAACAAACCTTCCGGGTTAGTGTTTAAATCTTGCCTCTATTCTGTTTGCGTTTTCTCCTGGTGCTTGGTGGGTTTCCTTTGGTAACTCTGGTTTCCTCCAACAGTCCAAATACATGAGGCTGGTTGCCATTTCCAAATTGTTTAAAGTGTGTGAGTGGGTGTATGAGTGGATATGCGCTTTTGCCCTGCAATGTGGTGGCACCCCATCCACCCCTGTCCTGTTCCCTGATTTCCTTAGGATAGACTTCAGGCCCCGTGTGACCATACACAGGATAAACTGTATGGGAAAATGGATGGATGAATAGATGTTACGCCACTGTTCATAATTTTACCATAACAAGACAACTGCTAGTGTTTAATCCCTTACATAATAAATGCCATGGCTCATAGAGAGAGAGAGAGAGAGGAGGGGAGAGAGAGAGAGCGAGAGAGAGACAGTAGAGCATATTTGATTTCTACTGCATTGCAGCCTTCTGCTCTTTTTTTTCTCGTTTAGAATCATTCACACTGATTCTCATTCACACTGCATATTATCAGTGTTCAGACGTTTGTCAGTCCCTAAAGCCCGGCTTCTGTCCAAACCAGGGTGCTTGTTAAAATAATGCAGGATGTCATCCAAGGTGGAGCAAATATCAACTGCACCGCCGGATCAATATTTGCCTTTAATTTTTAAAATCCCGATTCCGTCGTTTCACATGCCGAAATGCGAGCAGTCTCTTTATAGAGAAACCTGTCTCCACATGATACAAACAACGTCACATTGAAGCTCAGCCCAGAAAAACCAAAATGCATTTCATCACAACTCATTGATTGTTTATACAAAGGCAGCCGACCTTTCATAAAATTCCAGCTTTTCACTCTGACTTTAAATATTGGCACCGGGTCACTGAGGCTTTCTTTTTTCTTTACTTTAATTCCTTTGCTTGAACTCATCCATCAGTGCGGCAATGAAAAGTCCAGGCCTGATTGTAACAAACGAGAGAGCCGGCCCGAAAGTTCTCAGAGATCGATTGCTATGTCACAGAGTTGATACGGCTCTCTTTTATGAGCCGGCCCGTGGCGGGCTTTCTTTTAGCTTTAGTGTCAATCCAAAGTTTCCCCACTTCTCAGATGTTGATAAGCGGTCAATAAGGAAGTGGGTCATGTCTTTTAATTTCTTTACCCCGATGGACTGAATCGTTCCGACACATTGGAATGGGGGGAAAAATTCACCTTAAAGTCACAGAGTGTGTATGTGGGTCTGAGATAGAGAGAGAAGGTTATTACAAATACGGTGAGCTGAACCGCAATGGAGAGAGATGGATGGATGGACCAACCAAGAATCCAAAGGTGTTTCTGAAAGAGGTGGAGAGATCCCTAGGTCAAAGGACCGTCAGACCAGGTGTCAAATTTCACTACGCAGAGCTACAACTGGCTACAGAAAAGGCGCCAACAAATCACCCTGATTACCGACACACCTCCTGGTTGTCAGACACTTCACTGGTTGACGTACACACCATGTTGTATCCGCTCTGTGACACAGCTTCAGTTGTACTAAGCAATCTAATCATCACTGGCTTACTGGAATTCTCTGACTCTCTCCCTTTCTTTCTAGACTTCCAGCCTTATTGCCACGAATTTGTTGTCCTGCAACTTTGTACCTACCCCAGTTTTCGATTATTATTATTTTATTTTTTATTATTGTTATTATTATTATTTTGATTGCCTGTTTTTTTTCCCTTGTAAATAGTTTTACTTAATTTTAACTTAATTAATCTGAGTCTAGACCCGAGCAACTAAAGCAACCAAAGATCATAACACTGCCTCCAGAGGCTAGTACAGTACAGTGGCCGTTGCTTCATATGCTTCTTACCCTTACACACCCATCGCTAAGGAATAGGGTCAATCAACTTTATCAATTACTCCAAAGACATTTAAGTGAACCGTGGGTTCGGGTTTGATTCCCGGCCAGGTTCGATTTCTGCCTCTGTGTGCATGGAGTTTGCATGTTCTCCCTGTGCTTGGTGGGTTTCCTCCCACAGTCCAAAGACATGCAGATTAGACTAATTGGCGTTCCCAAATTGCCTGTACTGAGTGTATACATGTGTTTTTGCCCTACGGTGGATCTCCTGGGATAGGCTTCAGGCCCCTTACGACCTTGTATACAGAATAAAGTGGTATAGATGATGACTGACTGACTTTGATGCAGACCAATTATTTTAAATGGTATTTTTTCTATAGCGTAAAGCAGGGGTCTCCAAATCCAGTCCTGGAGGGCCAGTGTCCAACACGTTTTGCTGATTCTTCATCTCAAACACAGCTGATTTAACTAATTTGTTCATTACTAGGTTCAGTGGGTTTTGTTTAAATGTTGGTGAATTACAGTACAAACTGTGCTGGTCACTGGCCCTCCAGGACTGGATTTGGAGACCCCTGGCGTAAAGCATTAAACATGGTGGAAACCCAACACTACAATTATGAGTAATAACGTGGTGCACGTCAGGCTACACTATAGGATATAAGATGAGATCTAATGTGTAGACATAGCACAGAAGCATAAATCAGCCTTTATGCAGTTAGACATTTTAGATATTTTCCCCCTCACTTTAGTGTTGCAGGCAATTTTGTGTAGATTCATTACATAAATAAAAGTTTCAGTTGTCAGATGAAACCCCAGAAAATGTGAAAAAGTGTAAGCGGGGGAGTACTTAAACAAGTTGCAGGATATGAGACGGAGATTTCCAAAAATGAACAGTCAGAGAAGTGCATCGTGAACTCCTTCATTAGTTTCTTGCTTCTTTCTTGCAGCAGATGATAATAACTTCAGCAGCCAGTCAGCTAATTATCTGACTAGTCTGATATTTTGACTAGAACGAGGTCAGTGTATTATCAGAGTTATTTATGCTCAAATAAAGCACTCTGATCTCACACACACACACACAGCTAAAGCACTCGTCCCGAAGAGAGGCATTAAGTGAGACATTGTACTTAATGCAAATGATTTGGAAAGAATACAGGATTCGCTTCCAGTCAGTGCTAATTTCGAAAAACAAACTCTTTTCCCTTCCAATAGAACATCACATCCAGGCTGCATATAATCACCAGGTCCACAATGGAAGAGAAAATAGCAAGGCTAACGATTTTCAGTCATTGAGGTCATTATGAATTATCACCCATAATGAGCTAAAATAAGTTACGTCTAGGTTTTTCTTTCATTATTCCCCCCTCTCTATTCTCTCCCTCTCTTTGCCTCAACCCAAATGACTCTTAAATATCTCCTTCACCCCACTGATGTTTTCTAGATTGTGCCTTCCTGACCCAGATATTTATACACGATTGAGATTTTTGGTGCTAATTCACTGAGCATGTCATTTAAAGAGCCGATGTTTTGAGTTTAAACAGCCATCATGGCCCTACCTGCCAGCTGGCTGACCAAATAATTGTTATTTTCTGCCTTGCAATTGTCTGTCGTAGAGCGAGCAAGCATTGTGTGATATTAGACCACCCCGTATAATACGTATGGCTTGTGGGTTTTGTTTGTGCAAATTATACTCCTTGCTGGCACTGAAGTCTCCTTCCACAAATGTTTAATAAGCATCTCTTTATGAAAACTTTACCCATATATGGAATGGCACACATCTATTAAATCTGTGTATTCACCGATCTCATGTTATGGAAAACTGATGCATACCTTTCGATCTATCAGGATTGAGAATTTGACATTCTTTTTTGCTAAATGTTGTCCAACACTAAGATATTTAATTACTGAGTGGCTTGTGTAGATCCTATAATTGGATGCAAAAGTTTACCTGGATAATTTCCATCCATCCATCCATTGTTTATTGGATCTTATCCCAAGGAACTCATGGCGCAAGCTGGAGTACACATTAGATCCGATGCTCAACCCATCCCAGGGTACAATCACACACACACACACACACAGCCATGGGCAATTTGATATCATCCTATCCTTGCACCCCAAGACTGTGGAAGTACCCCAGGAATACCATAAGGAAACCCATTAAGCATGGAGAGAACATGCAACCTTCATGCATGCAAACCTGAGACAAGATTCAATTCCCAACCCTGTAGGTGTGAGGCACTATGGGTTACCATTATGGATAATTTATTAAATCATTATTAATAAATGAGAGAAAGAGTGGTGTCTCAGGTGGCTAAGGCTCTAGGTTGTTGATTTTGAAGATTTGAGGGTCTGAGGATCCAGGTTCAAGCCTGCTTTCAGTGGGTTGGCACACCCTCTACTACCCCATACTGTACCTGTAACTGTGTGCAATGCCAGTCCCAAGCCTGGTTAAAAAAATTGGGATCGGATGGTCTGCTGTGATGACCGGAGCAGATAAAAGGAGGTATAATTCATTATTAATAAACATTACATAAATCCTTATATTCTAATGGGTTATTTATAAATTGCTTTATTAAGTTGCCCATCTGCAAGTCTGTAGTACATTCACCTTACAAGACCCAAAGCTGCCATCTGAAGATGGCACAAATAAGAACTGAGCGTATTTTTTATACATTTCTAAACTGGATACAGATTCAATACACTTAGCTGTAAATAATATCTGGAGAACCTCTAAGACGTCCATTATAAAATTGCACGTAGCCATACAACTGCAACAAGAAAGTCAGATTGGATTTCACACGCTTTATGGCTTTCCTTCTGGCTTCTATCAGGCACAGAGGCACAGATGTTCCATGAGCAAAAGCTCTAAATCTGGCTTTGCTTCACTTTTTTTCTTCTCCATCTGATCACAAACAGATGAGTTGTGAGCCGATAACCAGAGCAAATCATTGCACTGTGCATTGAAGGCTTTTGCTGCAAGTCTGTTTGTTTTTTGATGAGTTGTCTGGCTTATATGGTGATTTGTGTTGTTTTTATGACTTGGTATTAGAATGTTCTTTGGTGCATTGGTGCAAATTTTCCAGTCAGCGAACAAAACCTTGAGATACTGTTATCTATTTGTTTAAAGTTTCATCATGCAAATTTTAAAACAAGCTTATCACATCCGTATGTGGTTATTCTGAAAACTGTGGCCAAATAGCTGTGTATTATAGTGTTACTGCTGTTCCCTTTGGTGAAACTAAGTGTGTCAAAATTGTTCCAGCATAACAATATCCCTGTGTTCATGTCAGCTCCATGGTTTTCATGAATGGCATGAGACGTGACCTCAACTTCACAAAAACACCTTTGGGATAAGCTCACTAAAGTATCATCACAGCTTATGGAGCTTATCCTAGGCTCCATTAATCAGAAATCCACTAAGCATGGGAAGAACATGCAAACTTCACACATGCAGACCAGAGACAAGATTTAATTGTCTCTGCAATATTTCGGGCATTGGTGTACATAAAAATTGGAATAAATACAATGGTCATTGTTGGCCTCCACGGTCCCTAATTGGACTACAGAAGTTCCTAGATTGATGAATGGATGGATGTTAGCTCACAAAAACTTGAGATCCAGTTATCAATATGTTAAAAAAGTCACATCATCTAAATTCTTCTGCAAACTTCTGCCATATACTGTACAGTAGTTAGAAAAAGACAATTTTACAAAATAGCATTGTATGCTGTAGCATACTATTACAATTTCTCTTTGCTGGAAGTAAGCATGCCAAATGTGTTCCAGCATAACAATGCCCCTGTGTCCATTCCAGCTTCACAAAGACATTGCTTTCAAGGCTGAAATGGACAAACTTGGAAGACTTGACCTCAACTCCACTGAACACCTTTGGGATGCTCGGAACCAGGGCTTTATTGACTTCCAACCTTGGTGCCTGAGCTCACTGATGTTCTTGTAGCTGAATGAACAGAGCCATGTTTCAAAACTTAGTGGAAAGCCAATTTTGCTCTTTTGGACTCTATTGGATGGATGGATGAATGGATGGATGGATGGATGAATGGATGGATAATCTGATTCACGATTATATTTTAGTTGTGCCACTCTGGAGCTAAGGCTTTTATAATAAAAGGTGACAGAAATTCAGGAATCAAGTTACTGTACAAAGACTAAGGATCTAACGTAAATATTGGCAAAACTTTCACATAGACTAATTCAATGATCTTACGTACATGAAGCACTAGATTCTGACAAATAAAATATCCATGCAACAGGCACGTGGGCTCTAAGTAAACTTTAGCAGTGAAAACTTTTACTGATTAGCAGTAACATGATAAAAAGCAAATAAAAAAAAATCCAACTCAAGAGGAATAGCAGAAAACTACCAAATAAGACAATTTCTCCCCAAATAACCCAATTTCAGCCCAGAGTGAAGAGCTGGAGCTGTATCACAGACAAAACCCTGAAACTCAATCTTAAGCGGTTTGCTTCGCTCCAATGGAACCTGATGATAAAGATGGGGAATGGGCTGGAAAAAGAGAGACAGTAAAAAAAAAAAAAAAAAAAAAATCAGATCCTTCATTAGACAGCCCACTTGAAAGCAAGATAGAGAGAGAAAGGGGGAGAGAGACAGAAATCTCAAGGTTCCTCATAGTGAGACTGATCATCAGATAAAGTGCTCAGATCCTTCAGCTTCTCAGAAATCTAAACTGTGAAATGCATACTGCTCCTCTGGCTGATGCTTTGCTGGGGAAGGTTCTGTTTGTCTCCACTGTTGTATGAAAGGATAAAGTTTTATTTGAATATTAGCTTTGAAAAATCCAGGAAGCTGGTTTGGGGATTTTCGGTGTGTACTTTTGCGCAGATGGAAAATGAACATAACAGCTTAAACCCCGAATGAATTGTGCAGCCTTTTGTCACAGGATGCCATTGCAGAGTTCTATGACTTTAGCTGGTCTACACTTACAGTCTGGATAGGAAAGTCACACACACTTGGAGATGTTTCCCTCCCTGATGTAGTAATTGCCAATTCAAACATTTGAAAGATTCACAAATGGACATGATTGGCTAGGGTCTCCGGATTGATGCAGACGAGCAATTATGCTGCTAATGTTAGCCAGGTAATGGTTTGAACCGTGTATCTCTATACAGTGGTACCATTGCATACGAAAGCCTCGCCTTTGGGGGGATTCAGTGTAGACATAGTACTGTATCATGGGTCCTGAGAATGTTAGCAAGGACAGATGGGGAGCCACTTTCAGTTTGGTTTTTAAGGCAGTCTGTGCCAAGAGAATCATAAATGGAGGTTAAGTGAGGTCTAATGTCTACTCATTTAATATTTTACTTAATTTACATGACTTTTCTAAATGTTTTGATTGTGTTTACTGTATATGCAAAAATATGACTACAGAGTTCGAAATTGGTAATATTGGTAATATTTTTGGGTGGCTGGAACGAATTATTTGCATTTACATTATTTCCTATGGGAAAATTTTACATTAACATTATTTCCTTGCCTCAAGATCCAACACAAACTTTAAAATTCGTCTTGCCTCAATAAAATAAATTCGTATGCTGAGGTACCACTGTACAACACATTTAATCTTGCTTATGGAATGCCAATAAAAGCTGTTTTTTTATATTGCCATATGAACAGTTTGACAGCAAAATGAGATAAATCTATTTTAGATGTTTAGAGCAAGTTTTTAGATAAAGCAAGGACTGAAAAGTGCTAAAATATTTTGTGCATGTTTTCTTTGAGTCACAACGATGATAAAAAGCATTTTTTTTTGGTCAAAATTGTTTTTCGATATATCAGTGTGAATTTTGTGTCATTTTCCAAAACCCAATAATTTCACCTCCCACAGTTTTGGCACAATGAATAAATTAGCCTGCTGTTGTGTTTGTGGCTATTTAGGTGTGAAATTATCAATAATATGTTGGTGTAGTTTTAATAGAAATTTTTTTTTTGCAAACTCAGGCTTTCAAGAAAACAGAAAGCTGTGGCAGCAAATTAGATTAGTTGAGTTTTGTTGTACACAAAACCTTTTAATTGCTAAAGCTCATTAGCAACATTATAAACATGACAAAAAGTTTGCAGTATCATCAGCCTACTCTTAGCATTTTCAGATTGATTTTAAATCATGACGGCAGCTCATTGTCATAGTACAGGTACATAGAACACTGTTTACCCAACAGCTTTCCACACACAGTGTACAAATCTCTTGTGCATATTTCAAGTTTTGTAACATTATTTCTCTGCTTCATCACAGTGCTTACACTACAGTATCATACATAGCGTTTATTAGGTATAAAAATAATGTTTGAACAACATCCAAATCAATGCATAATATCCTATTTGGCTGACATCTTGTACATGTATCATGCATGTTAAGCAACACATTACTGCTGGAGTGATGCCATGGCAATGACACAGTGTGAACATCCTTTTCTTAGCTTCAACATTCTCCAAAACCCCTGTAGACACATTTCAATAACTTACAGGAAGCACTGTGTTGCACAGGAACTATCTTCACTTAACTAATCACTTGACAGAAAGAAGTAATGTGATTCTAATAATTTAGTTTTTAATGTCTAACAGGTTTCAGGTTCTAAGTATTAGGGGAAAAAATCTAGGGATTAAAGGTTGTATAATGACAGTTTAATGTTGTTTGAGGTTATAAAAGTAGTTAGTTTTGCAAATTCATAAAATGTGTGTGTGTATATATATATATATATATATATATATATATATATATATATATATATATATATATATATATATACACACACACACACTACCATTTAAAAGTTTTAGAACACTTTCTAACTCCATGATCGTTCCTGATTTTTATTTCTTTCTACATTGTAAAGGAATGCTGAAGGCGCTAAAAAAAAATACATTAATCTCCTTTGAACAGTTAATAGTGAGATGTTTCTGCTACTTCTGCTCTGTAAAGACTTCATAACGCCTCTAATCTCAGGTGCTGGTTGTTAATTGGTCATTTTTCAGGCTGATAACTCTAAATGAGCTTCTCGTCTGAGGCAGAGGTAGGTTTTGGTCTCGTCCTCCTGGGACGGCCTTCATGAGAGCCAGTTTCATTATGGTGCTTGACGGATTTTAAAAATGCTCTTAACAATACTGTTCTTGCAAGAACTATTACAGAAAGGCTGACCTCTGTGTCTTAAAATAACAACTAACTGTTGTTTTTCTTGTTGTTATGTAATTACCTAATTCCATATGTGTTATTTTATAGTTTTGAAATCCCCAGTATTGTTGTAGAATGTAGAAAATAAATCACTAAACAAACAAAACAAAAAAAAACGAAATTTGCAAGTGTTCTAAAACTTTTGAACGGTAGTGTATATATAGTATTGTCTATTTATTATTTGACATGTTGTGCCAAATTACTTTCAAGTTATTTGGTTTAGTGGAAAAAAATCTGCATTTCCGCATTCTATCAAAAAAAAAAATATGCTGCTGTCTTTTATTGCTGAACTGATGAATAAACATTCGAGGTCACTGCTCTGAAATACCTTAACAAACAATTTGCTGAAAACCTTTGTCTAAAATCTTTTAATTACAGTAATTTTTGCATGATGTTAGCAATATAAAAAAAATACAGCATCCAGGTCATTGTTTAATTTATTATTCTTTTACTTTTTTTTAAGTGGAATATTTTCATGTTTTTTTATAGTAATAAGCCTCTCATTACAGCACAGTGGAATTAATTCTTTTTTCACATATCCAACATGAATTATGGAAAAAAAAAGGGTCAGAATGAGGGTTATCCATGATACAGCTGGATGGAGCAGATTGGGTTGAGGGCCTCGCTCAAGGGCCAAACAGGGGTAAAATGTCAGTGATGGGGCTTGAACGCTCTAACCTTAAAATAACCTAAAAAAATAAGCTGTTGAGCTACCACTGGCTCCGCTTTATTATAGCAATTTAACCCTCAGAAAATTGTCCTTTTCAGCTTGGAAATATATCAGGGGCGTTCAAGTCAACATAATCTCCAGCTACACTAATGCACTTACAGTATCCCAGTGTTTCATTAGTGCTTGTACACCAAGGTAGAAGGTTTTCTTACGGAGCCACGATCAAACTGCCTGTTTCACGTCTGAAATGCTGGCCTCCCAGGAACTCCCTTAATGGCCCAAATATGTGTGAATGGCTTGGAGCAAGGTCAGCACTGCTGGCAACAAGTTATCCAAGCTTTAAAATGTTTCACTATCAAAATGTTTACTGCGGCTAAGAGTCTCATCGTGTGAAGTCTTCTGTAAATTTCAATCGGTTTTACGCCTTCATCCAAAAGAAATTTCATCAAAAGTCCTAGTTCGATTTTTATTATGACTTTTGGTGAACAATGTCAATATAAAATAAAAAAAAAGAGATTAATAAAATAAAAAGGATTATGAGTCCTTGTTCAGGTCTTCTCTCTGAGACTTGAAGCTCGTCTCTGACTTGGCCTATGTGTCTAATCCGTCCTAATGTGTTGTCTGATTTAAAAGAAAATTCAATTGGGTGTTCTTTTTTCCCATGGTAAGGATACCACCACGATTTTGGTGGTAAACAGAGCGCATAGAGATCAGGGATCACATGCAGTGTGAGAGGAATTGAGTTAGCAAATCGATTTAGTGGTTAACGGTAATACCAATTAGCGTTTTTGCAGGATTATTTGTTTGGGTCTCGTAACGCTCGTGTGCTCAGTGTATTATTTTTCATTTATTTGCTTTCAGCTTTGTCCCTGAAACTCAGCCAAAATAAACATCGAAATCCACTTCAGGACTCCGACTCGGACACGGTGCATTCCACTTCATTCGTCCTTGCATCAGGCTTAAAAGACTGTGGAAATCAGGAGAAGATCCGCCCGTCCCTGACCTCGAACGGCTCAGAGCACTAAATCGGCCTCGAAACTTCCTGATTTGGGATTCTTACGCTGCGCATGGCAACCGTACTTCCGGGTTCAGAATACCAGTCGGATCTCTCTCTCTTCCTCTGCCTCTGTTCATTTGGTAAAGTTGTTCACACTGAGTAAAAATCTGAGTATTTTAAACTTGTAATTGATTGTGATTAATTTCAGACTAGGACTGCGTCAATCGATTTACAGCACTGGATCATATTAGCCCAATTTTGGATCAGCTAGGTGAGCACTCCATCAAAAACAAGCTCACGTCCTGCCAAATGAGCAATAGTGTGTTTATATCATACTGCCAGGATGCTTGATATGAACACACTATAGCTCATTTGGCAGGACGTGAGATTATTTTTGATGAAGTGCTCACCCACCTGATCCAAAACTAGGAACTGGGAGTCTTAAAATCCTCAGATTTCCTTTTATTGTTAATGTGCAGCGTTGGAATAAAGAAATGCATAACAAACTGCTTAGAGTTATGTGATTAACTTGTGTTTAAAAAAAATTGTAATGCGTTTAAAAAAAATTCTAGTTTAATTACATGCGTTAAAATGTTAATATTGCTAGCCCTAATAATATCATAAAGTTTTTTTAAAATCTACATTACCTGCTGATAGTGCTGCCAGTGTGATTAATGATGTTAATGACTGAAGCTTATCATTTCTTAAACTAGGGTAAAAAATATATATATATATTACAGGGTTTATTGCATTTTTTTTTTTTTTTTTTCTTTTTGTACTTTGATTTCTCAATCAAAAGAGATTAGCTGGTTAAATCTTTAACATTGACCATACACTTTGCTGTTTTGTAAAAGTAAATATTGTATAAACTCCTGATCGCTAATGTTAGCTTTCTACTGTAGATTCATGCTAATAAAACTATTTCATGGCTGCATCCAGTTTCTGAATTGTCACCCAAAATGTATTGGCTGAATGATTGACTGAGTAATAGATGGATTAATAAATGTTTTTTATCTGTCTAGTGCTTTTAACCTCTTGGCCAATCAGCCCATAAGTTATGAATAGGATTGTAAAACACTTGTCCATGGTGATCAGTGTTTGAACATTTGAAACAGTTGTGATTAATGATTAGTTATTTGGAACAGTGGTGATTAGTGATTAATGATAAGTCATTGGGAACAAGGGTATTCAGTAAATGTTTTTTGGGAACAATGATGATCACTGATAGACTTTGGGAGACGGTGGCAATCAGTGATTGGTCTTTGGGAACAGTGGTGAGCAGTGATTGATCACTGGGAAGAATGGTTTTCAGTAATTTGTCACTTGGAACAGTGGTGCTGAATCACCGGTCATTAAGAACTTGTGAGGTTAAATTAATAGGAAGTGTAGTGATTGGTCATTGGGAAGAATGGTCAACAAATAAAAAAAAAACACCATTACTCTAGTGGAACTGTATAACACCTCCATTTTGGCCTAACGATAAATAAAAACCAAATGCATATTCAAAATCATAATCCATTTCTTCATAGCATGTAATTCATCTAGTATCAATAACTAAGTCCCTCATCAACTGTGTATCTGCGATCTAAAAGACATTGTCAAGACTCACATCCATCACTTGTTAAACAATGTTAGACACACACTCTTTCATACCGGAGAGTGTCACACTGTGTGACTAAATGGCTGATTTATTCAGAATTACACATTGCCTCAAACTAAATTATAAACAGCACAGGTAAGCCACACTTAATTATAAACTGTTATTTAATCACTGGACAAGCAGTAATACCTGTAATTTAACTACAAGAATGGTGTGTGCAAAGAGAAATTCATCCTGGCCTCGTAAAACAATATTATTTTGGTAACGCTGTATTGTTTCTATGACGATAGCAATGAGCTTTCTGTCATCTGGTATAACTTCATTAACATCTTCATTAACGTGGTATAACATTAACATCCATGCCTTTTTTCAAGCAGGTGTCCACTGTCCTTAGGACCTGTCAACATAACAGTTGACATTAATCTGTTAAGACACTTTCCAGACTGATTAATATTAAAATCAATTACAGTGTGCTTTAATAGTAATGTATTAAATATGAAAAGCAAAACTCGATGAATTTTATGATCATTTCATTTTCATGATAAGATAAGATAAGATAAACCTTTATTAGCCCCACAAGTGGGACATTTGTTATGATATTATTATAGGTACAGTGGAACCTCGAATTGCGAGCAACAATTTTTTTTTTGTAATAAATTTTGACTTGAAAAACGAGCAAGTCTTGGTTAAGTACCGAGTATCATGCATCATGCATGCGCTTCTTGTTTTGACGTTGAGTGTCACATGATCACAACTGAGCCAATGTTTTTTCTCTCTCTTACGCTGTGGAATTGTGTGTAATCGTCTCCCCTGCTGGGTCTTAGTGCGCGTCTCTGCCTGGCGTTATGTGTGTGTGCGTGTGTAATTTGACAGCGTGCCGGTTCATTCTCTCTCTTTCTCTCTCTCTATCTCTCTTTCCCCCCTTCAGTGTGTGTGTTTGTAAACGGGCACGGTGTCAAATTACACGCACGCGCACACACATAACGACAGACCCAAACATACACACACACATAAACGGAAACACTTATTTGTCGGGATTTGTTTTTCCTTTTTTTTTTTTTAAGATAAAGTGCTGTTTTTTCTTTTACTTTATATTTTGGATTAATTCTTTTTATGTATTAATTTTTTAGGCTGTGGAATTAACAATTTAAGTTTCCATTATTTCTTAGGGGAAAATTTAATTTGGTTTACGAGTGTTTTGGAATACGAGCCAGCTTCCGAAATTAATTACTTGTACTTGTTCCACTGTGCTTGTAAAAAGTGTACTTAATTTAAAAGTGACCTAACATTTACGAGTAAGAAGTTTGACTTCTTGCTACACTGAACTTTTCATAGTCTGGCAAAATGACTTTTGAATGACTTTCAGCTTCCTTTGTGTCCAGTAATAGCATTAAAGAAATTTGTGGATGAAGAATGTGGAATATGAGGAACGTGGACAGACGAGTGTGACAAGTTTGATGGATGAGATCTTGATTTGTTAATGGAACAGATGTGAGATCTAATTGGGTTGCTGCGATTCCAAAGAGATATGAAGGCACCTGCCAGTTAGAAAAATGAGATATTAACATTAACATTTCTGTTTCTCCAGCTGAGGACTGTTCCATGGTGAAGTCAAGCGTGAAGGTAATCAGGAAGAAAAATGCTATTAGGAGATTCTAACAGCTCTTATGGGATTATTTTATAAATAATATGAACGTCAATAAAAGTTTGGTTTAAGCCTTATTTAAGCTTGAAAAAACTGTGTGCATATTTGTTTACTGGCTTTTTTGTTTAACTGCTACTGCAATCTGTTGCTGTATAATATATAAGAAAAAAAATCCAAATAAAAAAATCATTAAAGTAAACAATATAGATTAAACAAACAATAGGAAAAATAATGGTAAATATTCTGAAGGTGTAAACGACTGTGGCTTGGGTCTGTGTGCATGGAGTTTGTTTTGCATGGTCTCCCCTTGCTTAGTGTTTTTTTTTTCCCCGGTATTCCAGTTTCCTCCCACACACGTAGGGTAGGATAATTGGCCTGTATGTGTTTGTGTTCCCCATGATGGACTGGCACCCCATCTAGGTTGTACCCTGCCTTGTGCTATGGAATAGGCTCCAGACCCTCTCGTGTCCCTGTACAGGATAAACAGTAAAGAAAATGAGAAAAATCATACACTATTCAAAAAACTAAATTTATAGTATATTAAATTTTTAATATTTGTATTTTTTTTTTAGAGAGAGAGAGAATTTTAATTTGTAAATTATGCGTATGGCTTTAAAGTCATAAAAATCAGCAGAATATAATCATTAAAGCACAACCTCCAAATGTATCATTTAAATTATTTCATAACAGTATAATATTAAATATACAATCTAAGTAGCACACACTTATTTTTTTTTATTGTACTAACATGGCATGCTAGCTGCCTGAGACTAAACTCCTGGAGTATTTAGTTCACAGCAATAAAAAAATAAAAATAAAAAACTACATTATTAAGAACAGCAATTAACTGATTCATGAACTGAGAAATTTAATGCATAAAGTGGAGAAATTGAGAAACCTGTTATCTGATCCTGAGAAAATAATTGACTATGAAACAGTCTTTAAAGCTCAATTAATTTAATGAAGACATGGAGGTTAGGTGGAACAAAATGAAGAGGTTTTTTTTTTCTCATTTAAAAAAGTACAATACTTTATAACTGATTTGAGATTAAATTTAATTGGAGAAAGAACCCTTTCTTGAACTCGTGTCACTAGAATTAGTAACTGCATACTAATGTGGTCTTCCAAGTAAAAGGAAACCTGTAATATCACAGCACTGAAAATAAATTTATATTTGTGTATTTTTATGTAACTGCAAGGAAGATCAAGTGTCATTTTGCATTTTTTGTTGTACTGTACTGTATCTTGAATTTTTTTTATTATTTTGTATAATTAGCAAAATGATATAACTCCACTTTCCACGTTTTTCCCCATAATGGATAAAACAACCTGTTGTTAAAAATATGTAATTAAGTATTAATAAATGGGTTGAATTTTAATAATAATAATAATAATAATAATAATAATAATAATAATAATAATGAATAAATTTTGATTTAGTTCTTTCTTGTGAGTCACTGGTAGCAAATTGAAACAAGAAAAGAAGTGCTGAGAATTGTTGCCCAAAACCTTTTTAATTACAATAAAAAAAAAAAAAACATTACCAGTCTGCTTCACTACCACATTCCTTTTTTTTTACTTTGGCCAACAACAGCACCTTCATCGTTGATGGGGATGCGACCATACCAAGTACTTGGGTCCAAATTGGCTTTCCATAACTGCATATACATGTGGAGTCCTATGAGGTTACAACTGTCTTCAGAAATTCTGATTAAGGAATGGGGCATAGCAGAAAATAACTAAATATACCTGAATTTCTTGCACATGCTACATGGATTTCGTATCTCTTGTAAAGAAAGAGAAAAGCATCTCTTGAGTGTTGTAGTTTTTGTATCAGTGCTAGTAGTAGTTCTTTAAAGCTTTTAAAAAGAGTATATACAGTACTATAGGTGTTTCAACATTCTTTTTGTTATAGACAACTTGAGGGGAAAAAATTGCCAAAACATGTGAAGGTCTAAAAAACAACATTTATCTCATTTTGCAATTAAAGAATTCATATACAGACATGTTAATGTGGGTTCCTGCCCAAATGTTCTACAGTACATGCTTTTACCATCCAATAAAGGTGCATTCTGGGTTCATAATTCATTAAAACAAACTGTACACAAATGTTGGTCTTATGACACATTTGGTCACACTGAGCTGCATTTTTTGACCGTCTTCACGAGTCCTTACATTAAATAATAACTGCTGCAGGTTCTTATTTTAGGGACGATTATAAGTGGAATTATATTATACAGTAGGCATAGGTGACAAATAGTGTTAAAATGTTGTTCTCGAGTAAAAGTACTGTTACTTCAATGAAATTTTACTGAAGTTCAAGTAAGGTTACCAGTATAAAAATCTACTTAAGTAAAAGAAAAAGTTACCGAGTTACTTTTTTTAACAGCAGGGATGGGATGGGAGATTAAAGTATATTTCAAAAAAGACAAGGGGATATACAGTATATCTCAAACTAACAGTTTTTTTTTTTTATTGGAGGAACACCTTTACAATAAAAGCTGTTGCCTTTCTTGCACTTAAAATCAAAATGGTTGCTAAAATATGGCCAAGGGGTTTGCTTCATAAGAATTTAAAGAATAAAAAATTTGATGGCATTTCGCTCCCAGCTACTGTAGGTCTGCATCACTGGCATCTGTTTTGTCCGTCTCCATCGTTCTTGTGAGCTTAGCGCGTTTGTTCTCCACACCCATCAATCAATTAGTGCAGTGGTTTATGGTGTCATTTTTTCAGTCCCAGTTGCATTATTATTATTATTATTATTATTATTATTGTTGTTGTTGCTGTTATTATTATTATTATTATTTTACTAAGTAACAAACATGATTTAAAATGTAGTGAAGTAGAATACTTCTAACAAAAAAATACTTAAGTAAAAGTAAAATTACAGATTTTGAAAACTATCAAAAAAAGTAAACAAAAAAAAACGACTTAATTACAGTAACACGAGTAAATGTAATTCTTTACTTTTCACCTCTGATTATTGTCACGTACCTTCCTCTGATGTCTGCGTAAGTGTGGCATAATGTGCAGGAGGCGAGCTGGCGGTTCAGTAATATGCTTTTATTTAAGCACATAAAATAAACATAACATAGAACTTTACCAAAGGATAATACTATAAGGGCAACAAAAGCTAGACGCCTGACTGTGCTCCAGTCAGGCTCTTTATAATCAACTTAATTACCTTACCTCGGTTCAGGTGAACTCCCACGTCACCTGACCGAGGTGCAGTCTGGGACATGCAGTCCAACTTAAACATAATACAAAAATAAAACAAACAAACCCAGGCGCTTTGGCGCCCTCTAGGGGTTAACCGTTACAGTACCCCCCCCTAAAAAACGCTCCTCCGGAGCGTTACCGGAGGACCCGGACTCCCTCCCCAGCGGTCCCAGTCCGGACCTCCAACACCGAGGCGGTCGATCCCCTCTCGTGGGTTAGGCTTAAGAGCTGGAGCGACGCTCGGCGGCGGCTGAGGAGCTGGAGCGACGCTCGGCGGCGGCTGAGGAGCTGGAGCGACGCTCGGCGGCGGCTGAGGAGCTGGAGCGACGCTCGGCGGCGGCTGAGGAGCTGGAGCGACGCTCGGCGGCGGCTGAGGAGCTGGAGCGACGCTCGGCGGCGGCTGAGGAGCTGGAGCGACGCTCGGCGGCGGCTGAGGAGCTGGAGCGACGCTCGCTGTGCTGGGCGGCGGCGGCGGCAGAGCTGGAGCGACGCTCGCTGTGCTGGGCGGCGGCGGCGGAGCTGGAGCGACGCTCGACGGCGGCTGAGGAGCTGGAGCGTCGCTCGGCGGCGGCTGAGGAGCTGGAGCGACGCTCGGCGGCGGCTGAGGAGCTGGAGCGACGCTCGGCGGCGGCTGAGGAGCTGGAGCGACGCTCGGCGGCGGCTGAGGAGCTGGAGCGACGCTCGGCGGCGGCTGAGGAGCTGGAGCGACGCTCGGCAGCGGCTGAGGAGCTGGAGCGACGCTCGCTGTGCTGGGCGGCGGCTGAGGAGCTGGAGCGACGCTCGCTGTGCTGGGCGGCGGCGGCGGCGGAGCTGGAGCGACGCTCGCTGTGCTGGGCGGCGGCGGCTGAGGAGCTGGAGCGACGCTCGGCGGCGGCTGAGGAGCTGGAGCGACGCTCGCTGTGCTGGGCGGCGGCGGCGGAGCTGGAGCGACGCTCGCTGAGCTGGGCGGCGGCGGCGGCGGCGGAGCTGGAGCGTCGATCGCTGTCTCCATCGGCGGCTGCTGAGCTGGCGCGATGTCCTCAAAGCCGGGAGGCGGAGGAAGCAGCAGGCCGGCCTGGAAGTCTGGCTGAGGAGCCGGAGCGTCGATCGTTGTCTCCATCGGCGGCTGCTGAGCTGGCGCGATGTCCTCAAAGCCGGGAGGCGGAGGAAGCAGCAGGCCGTCCTCGCAGCCCGGCTGAAGCGCTGGCTCGCTGTTCATGCAGCTTGGAGGCGGCAGATCGGCAGCGCCGCTCACGACGCTTGGCGGCTGTGGAGCGGGAGCGACGTTTCCCCTGTCTGGCAGAGGCGGCGGCTGAGGAGTAGACGTGTCTGGCAGCCGCGGCACGTAGACCTCCGCGTTGACTACAGTCGGGAGCGGGAGGAGGAGCGCGTCGTCCAGATTAGAGAGAGGGAGAGTGTCCGGAGCTACATCGCAGTTCTCTCGAACCTGGACGAGCAGCCTTTGGAGAAGCGCCACCTGCTCCCGCAGGTCGGAAATGCGCTCTCTGTTCCGCTGTGCCAACAACGTGTAGTCCTCCTCCGTAAAGTCCTCGTCACCGTTCTGCCAGGCCTCCTCGGCCCGTGCCTCTTGGCTGGTGGTCGGGACCGTGTATCTCCCCTCTGCCTCACCCTTGAACGGCGTCCGCCGAATGGCGAGCCTGCAGCCTTCCCAGCTGCGCCGCGCTCTTCTCTCTCGCTGCTCTTCGCTGTCTTCCTGCCAGTCCGCCGGTTCGATCAGCCTGCAGCCTTCCCAGCTCTGCAAGAGCTCTCTCTCTCCTTGCTCCTCGCTGTCCTCCAGCCATTCCGCCAGCTCGGTCGAGATGGTGATAGCGCCCCCCCAAAAAACGTCTGGGGGAGCGACCTCCGCTATGCCACTACGACGGTCTAGCTTTCTGTCACGAACCTTCCTCTGATGTCTGCGTAAGTGTGGCATAATGTGCAGGAGGCGAGCTGGCGGTTCAGTAATATGCTTTTATTTAAGCACATAAAATAAACATAACATAGAACTTTACCAAAGGATAATACTATAAGGGCAACAAAAGCTAGACGCCTGACTGTGCTCCAGTCAGGCTCTTTATAATCAACTTAATTACCTTACCTCGGTTCAGGTGAACTCCCACGTCACCTGACCGAGGTGCAGTCTGGGACATGCAGTCCAACTTAAACATAATACAAAAATAAAACAAACAAACCCAGGCGCTTTGGCGCCCTCTAGGGGTTAACTGTTACAATTATAGGATCTAATTGTACTTTTACTCAAGTGCACGAGTAAATAGTCGACTTATACAGTACTTTTACTTGAGTAATATTTTCCCTAGGAAACTTCTTCTTCTTTAAAGTGCAGGATTTGTGTACTGTACTTTGCCCACCTCACTCCATTTGCAATCATTCTTCTCTCTCTATAAAAAAAAAAAGAATAAACAATTTGAGATGTACTCCTATAGTATAACAATAAACAGGGTGGGGTAAAACAGCCCAAAACAATGTTGAGTTACTGATACTGATACCCGCCCAAAATTGGTAATTAAAAAAATAATAAAAATGTAATAGCACATCCTGAAATGTTGTATTTCTCTTTTACTGTATAAGAATATTGCTAAGAAATACAATTTTAAAAATTACTATTGAACTACAGTATATAGCAGCTGTAAGCATTTCTTAAATGTTATAAGATAAAACAGCAGCCTTTTATGTCACCAGGTAACCAGAAAAAAACAAATTGCTCACACTATATACTGTAGATATAAAAGTTATAAATAACCATCTTCACCAAAACTACACCACATTGATTAAAATTTGATAAAAATGTTTTGTTTTTTGTCTTTGTTGTTGCATCACAACACATCTTTAAAGTTTAAGATTACATGCCGTGTCCAGCTTATAAATCCTACATATTATTATAAGTGCATTAATATAAATAAACCTGTGATTTGTCTCATAGCTAAAACTGCTGTCGAAGCTGCTGGTATAGAAAATAAATCAAAGCCTTCTGACCTAACAGAATTGACTATAAAATACCTTAATGCATGTAGCTGCAGCCAAAAAAACAAGAGCTTGGCATCATCAGTCATAATAAAAGTAAAAAGGAAATGCAGTTCAAAAACAAGCTAGCTCGAATATAACTTGGGAAAGTCTTTAAGATTAATGAAGCCTATGTAAAATGTGTATACTCAGGTCTTTGTAATTGGATATCATTAATCATACGCAATCGACCCTCAAAAAAAAAAAAGGGTCTGTAAGCACAAACAGTGACTGCCTAAATGTGAAATCCCAACAAACACCAAAATCCAGCAGTTGAAGAACGTCGAGCCATTTGGTAAAGTTTATTTTCCCGAGACTAAAATGTTCAAGTGGCATTTGCTGGAATGGGCAGAATGTTTGCCCAGTCTGACAACTACGTCCAATGAATTATGAAATAGCCTGCCATGACAAAGCCATATTTCCCCCCTAACAGCAAGGTAAGCATCACTGCCAACTCTATAGCAACCACAGTGTCCTGGTACAGCTGACAGTGCAGAGCTGAAGAGATTATCAATTAGCATTGTTTCTGTGAGGGAAAAATGTAGTCTTGTCACTTCTTGATGGTGTGTGTGTGTGTATGTACAGGGTGAAGGACAGAAACCATAAAGACATGGGAAAATTATATAACCTAGAAAGTAAAGTGTCTTGAATATCGGTAAATTCAACAAAGATTTTCACTTCATTACAACAGATTGTTTTTGCTGATGATTCGGCTGGTACAAGGTTATTTAACCCTATGATGAACTGAGTAGCTTCTTATTTCTAAAACAACCATGTAAAGTACATCCTGTAGTCATGGAACAGATGTTAATCTTTTTCAGAAGGGTCGAATCATTGGCCTCCATCAAGCAATAAAACAACAACTCATGGCTATGTTTAATAGAGACAGATAAAGAGCATTTTCACGCAAGAATGCATCGAGAACTAGGACTAAACAGCTAGTGATGGGTCGTTATTGGATGATTCACTCATTTTGAATATATCTGGAAGACGGATATACGGAGCCGTCTCAGGGAATGATTGTTCAGTCCTCCCAGGTGAAGTATCATAGGTTTACAGGAATTAGTTTATCTGTTTCAAGTCTTCGGGTTCGCTAAGTCATCAATAACAGCCCCATAACCTTAACCAATGCCCTCTGAGACGGAAAGAGAATTGATTACTTCATCTCTTGAGTCATTCAAGTCATTATCAGAGACTAAAGACCCAGGTAAATAATGAATTTCACACAATGAAAAGTTGTGTGATCAACATTTGCATAAGTAGTAGATGTCGGGAAGTAAGGCGTAAAAATTTCAATTACATTTTGCTAAGATGAATGAAATGTCTTTGTTAATTTTTTCTGAATGAGACTCAAAGATCGAAGTAGGTGAAATGATCTGAACTTCCCATCTCTATTAACTGTAGAGGCCGTATGTCTTATACTGTAAGAGTCTTATGATCTGGTGTTGCTTCTATTGGTCAGGTCTAAGCAAAGCAACAATATGTGCCCAAAAAATGAGGTCAGGTGATGACCTGAATGTACTGAATGGCCAGGTTTTTCTATCAATAGAGCTTTTTCTTCCCTGATGACACGGGGCTATTGCAAGTTGTGATTCAGGGAGAATGAGACTTTCTGCCTGAACCACTATTTATTTATTGTCACACATGGATTGACCACATAGAGTCCAGACCTTAAACTCATTGAGGATCTGCTGGAGAAAGCTTCACATACTGTAAGTGGTCCAACTTTCCCATCATCAATACAAGATCCTAAAAATGATGAATGTGGCTCTGGACAGAAATGAATGTAGTATCATTGAATAAGCTTATCGAAATGATGCCATGGCAAATGCGTGCCATAATCAAAGCAGGAACATATTAACTAATAATTATTAATAATCTATGCATTATAATTTATGCTGCATTTAAACTTAAACTCTGATGTTCCAACCTTCCACTAGGAAACAAAACAAATTGCCCCCTTACAAGTAGGAATTCCTCAATCGTAAACTTGGGTCTGAGGACATCAAATCAACATGGCTGCTCTGTTCAAAGGATAAACAGTAAAGACAATCACACCTCTTACATCTCGGGTCTTTCACATTCATAAACAACCCCATATACTGTATATTACCTATATGCACAAAGTCTAACACGAACGTTATTACACAATATTTATGCATTTGAGAGAGGGAGAAGTCTGTGCAGCTGAGAGCTAAGATCACTGATCAGTTATATTCCGGGCGTGTTTAAGAAGCTGTCGTTTGCGCATCACTCACCTAGCGGTAATGCCGTGGTCTCGGGAGGCGAGCTGTCCCATCCTGAGCAGGTTGTTAAGGAGAAATGAGGCCTGACAGGTTGAGTGTGTGGTAAATAAATCATTCCAATTCTAGTTCTAAAGACTGGATGCTGAAAGTTCTAGAGATAATCAAGACCCTGACCTACATAGAGACACTCATTAGACAAATTAGAATGGAATTTTGAGCAAACATTCATTAATATCGTTCTTGGAATACTGGTCAAACCTCTAATGCCCAGACTTTCCGAATGCCAACAATTTTTATTTATTTTATTATTATATATTTTTCATAGCTTTTGAAAGAACCCCATTTACTAATCAGCTTTTTTTATAGTAGATGTGCTTTATTTTTTTGCCAGTTATGTATTTTGATTAAGATGGATTACATTAAAAGTTCCCAGAGTCCTCCTTTTCAACACTGAATCAGAATTATGCAAATGTAATTTTATGTATGCATATGTGTGTGTGTGTGTGTGTGTGTGCGCGTGTGTGTACGTGTGTGATTTTTTTTCTCCCTTGCCTAACATGAATTGTGCTACTTAGAAAATGTCTGTTAATTTAAAGAAGTTCTGCCCAAGTTATGATTATTATTATTTTTTAATACAAAATGTTATAAAAATGTACATGTAAATTCCACTATCTTTAAATCACTATGTACTATATATGCACTGCTGTAGGTTTAATATAGAGCATAAGAATAAATACAGTCAAAAGTATAAAGTAAGTATAGTACACAGTGTTACTTTTTGTCCTGAGAATGTATAGCGATTTTAAAAGAGGTCCATATTTTAAAATAAACAAATAAATAAATAAATAAATAAATAAAAAGTACAAAATCAACATGAGGGTTATTGCTTTGCTGCGATGACACAAATTTCCTCTCTCCGCATGAGGCCCGCTCCACGGCACAACAAGCACGGCTCTCTTTTCTTTTGTTTACACGTACTTTAGACATGTATTTTCTTGTGATTTAAGCTTGGTCCCTTTCCTATTTATATCTTGTTATGCTTTTTTATTATTATTTTTTTTTACAAAGTCCTACCATGCACTTGATGAAGGTTTTAAAAGGTCCTGGCTTTTAATTTATTAGTTTTTTTTTAAACAAGTGAATACAGATTTCAGAGCTCCCCAAAGTGTCTGTCTAACAATTTAGATGAAAAACCTTTCAAATAAGGCTAAGCCACACCCCCTCGGGGGCGGGGGGGGGGGGGGTGAGAAAGGGGAATCGGATCTTCTCATATGAGGTCACAAAAGGGGGAAAATCTAACTTTACACACAGTACAGAAAAGGCAAGGATTTTTTCAAACACACACACACACACACACACACACACACACACACACACACACACACACATAACTGAAAGTCCAAAAATGACTAAATATAGTTTTGCATAATAGGTCCCCTTTAATTACCAGCCATGTTTGCTTTGACTCCCTGTTTTGTGTTTTGACCTTCTCTGAACTCTTGTTTATGATAATGTTTGAGTTTGTGCACTCATGTCCTACCTTTTCACAAATGTTCCCTCTGGCATACAGTACCAGTCAGAAATTTGGGCACAAATGCATTTTATCTACCTTCTAGAATGATACTGGAGATGAGCTCTCCAGAATAACACATATGGCATTAGGGTAATTAAGTAGCACCAACACCAACACTCTGACATGGAGGTCAGCTGTTCGTTGAACAGTTCTTGTAAGAACAGTATTATCAAGTGCATTTGCAAAACCCATCAAGCACCATGATGAAACTGGCTCTCATGAAGACCTTTCCAGGAAAGCAAGACCAAAACTTACCTCTGCTGCAGAGGAGATCATTTAGTTTAGTTACCAGCCTCAGAAATCACCAACTTACAAACAGCACCTCAGATTAGAGCCGTTATGAAGGACTTAGAGAGCAGAAGTACTTTAGCAGATACATCTCAATATCAACTGTTTAAAGGAGATAATTGTATATTTTGGTTGCCTTCAGTAGAAACAATAAAAAAAATCAGGAACGATCATGTAGTTAGTGTTCAAACGTTTGACTGGTAGTGTATATCCAGCACCGTACTGTAGGCTTTAAGGTATGTGACAAGCAAATCTACTTATGAAAACAACAACAAAAAAAACATCAAAGACAAAACACCTGGCTTGCCATCTTTTAATATAAATATAGCATAAGTAATTGCATTGCACTATAGAAATCACTTGGCTGTGAGATAATTGTATTGCATTGCTTTATCAAGGCACACACACACACACACACACACATATACAGTATACTGTACACTACATGCACTGCAGAGCTAACATATGCACTATTATAATATAGCATACCGTATATAATTAAGACTCTTAAACACAATAACTAACTGTCTATTTGTTTTTCAAAGGCTTCGGTGCACCCATGTGAGAATCCTCATTAAGACATGTAAGCGCACTACACAACACATTATTGCTGTAACTGATGTACAAGGATCACTAAGCCATGAGATGAGTCCTATGTGAGAAAGTCTTCATTAAGACCGTGGGTAATTGCATTGTGCTGAAGCCGTATGTTTTATCGCGCCGTACAAAATCTGCGTCAAAAAAAAAAAAACTGTAAGGCGCTGTACATTCGGCACTTTGCTCTGTCATTAACTTTATCGCACGATCTCGTGAAACCTTTCATTTTAATGTGTCTTATACCCAATAGGCATCTGCGAGCATGAAATCATTAGTCAGGCACATTATGATCCCGAGTCGCGGAGTTTCTCTGATTATCTAAATGTGTTCCATTTGCTGTAATTGCCTCTGCAACACGATAAGCCCATTTACCAGTTGAAATTAATTAAGGGCTCGTTTTGTCATATTGATGTGCAGGAGTGCACAATCGTTTATTTTATTGTTTGTTTTCTCAAATTTTGATTTTGTCTGAAGATGACTTTAATGACACAGAAGGGAAAAGCTTCAGTCTTGCTCGTTTCCTGCTCTCTGACTACTGAACTGTTTATACCATTGGAAAAAACTCCTAATACTTTACACACACACTTATTATCTTTACCACTTTATTCTGTATACAGGGTCACGGGGGGGGGGGGGGGGTATGGCTGAACACCCTGGACTGTGGGAGAAAACAGGAGTACCCGGAGGAAACCCACAAAGCACGGGGAGAACATGCAAACTTCATGCACACAGACCCCAAGGCAGGAATTGAACCCAGACCCTGGAGGTGCAGGGCGACCGTGCTAACCACTTTACCGTCGTGCCGCCATTCATGCTTTACAGGCTATAAAATATTCTTTCAGCATTGACTCTTTTAGAATAATCCATATGATCATTCAGTTCAGATAGAAGAGTATCAGCGAGAATGAAAGGAAAGGTGTACAGGACAGTGGTGAGACCAGCGATGCTCTACGGCTTAGAGACAGTGGCACTGAAGAAAAGACAGGAGGCAGAGTTGGAGGTAGCAGAGCTGAAGATGTTGAGGTTCTCATTGGGAGTGACAAGGATGGATAGGATCAAGAATGAGTTCATCAGAGGGACAACCCACGTTAGATGTTTTGGAGATAAAGTCAGAGAGGTTAGATTGAGGTGGTTTGGGCATGTTCAGAGGAGAGATGGTAAATATATCGGTAGAAGGATGCTGAGGTTGGAACTGCCAGGCAGGAGGTCTAGAGGAAGACCAAAGAGGAGATTTATGGATGCAGTAAGAGAGGACATGAAGTTAGTTTGTGTGAGAGAAGAGGATGCAGAGGATAGGGTTAGATGGAGGCAGATGATTCGCTGTGGCGACCCCTGAAAGGGAACAGCCGAAAGACAAAGAAGATATGATTATTCAGTTCTTGTTCAGAGTTCAGGCAAGTTTGATTTTCTTTCACTAATCTGATCTTTAGGACAGACTGCCACACCATTATTTAAAAATTATCAGATCGGATTTGTCTCTCCTCAGACTGGCAGTCCGAAGCTGACAGATTGTTCACTATCTGCACTTGTTGCTGTGGTAACGACGCCAGAGGCTTGTGTTCAGCACAATATGTGTCTCTACAGTATGTTTCTACTCTGTGCATTTTCTATCTTGGCCTGTTCTGATGGCATGTTCCAATGTGCTATCAGACATTTTCGCTCCGTCCTCTGTCCAGGGTGTTGCTGTTCTCCTTTTCCCTGCGGCGGTTAAGCCAGTCGCTCCTTCTAAATACTGTACAAAGTTAATCTACCTGCATAGAAAACTTAAAGGCACGGCTTTTACATACTGAGCGTTAATAGGGTCAAAAGTGGAACTATTGCCCTCTGCAACCTGCCAAAGCATAGCAACTTACTTCTCCCCAGTAACCAGAGATACCTATTAATTATGTGGACTTGAACTTCAGTGTTGTGAGTGCCGTAATGGACAATGGACTCCGGTTTCCTCCCACAGTCCAAAGACATGCCGATTAAGCTAATTGGCTTTTCCAAGTTGGCCAGTGTGTGAGTGTGTGTGTCTTGCGATGGATTGGCACCCTGTCCAATGATACCCCACCTTATACCCCAAGTCTTCTGCTCCTCCCTACCCTGTATACAGGACAAAATGGTATAGATGGGGAGTTAGTGAGTGAGTGATTCCAATCTAGACAAGCCGAACATCTGATCTGCGCTGGCAGTCTGAACAAGACATTAAAGATTTCTGTTTGTGGCTGACTGAAGTGGAAACTAATGTGGCCTGCTGTTGTCGGATTTTAAGTGCGTTTATGCTCATCATGGTTATACAAAATGATTATTTCAGCTGCCAAAGCCTTTTCTCTAACAGTGCTTTCTGCAACCACTATTATCATAACTAAAAAAAGATCTTATGAGGACTTCTAGAATCTGTCCAAAATGCTTCAAACTTAGCAACTAGCCCTATTTTAGGTAAACATTTGTTAGGTAGGGTTAGCTCAGTAGTTAAGGCATTGGACTATGGTTTGGGCCTTCCCAAGTTTAACCCCCAAGTTACCACTTTTGGGCCCTTGAGCAAGGTCCTTAACTGTTTAGATGTATAAAATGTAAGTCGCTCCAGATAAGTGCCAATTATTGCTATAAATGTAAAAAAAAAAGGCATTAGACGAAGGTATAGCAAGCCTTTGTAATGACATCTAACACTAAACCCATCTAAAAGGGTGCGTTTTTTTCCCTGTGTAATAAAAAGACCATAAAAAGAATTTCAGATCTTTGATAAAGCTGCTTAAGGCCTCAAGCATCTCTGGGCTGTTTAGCTTTGGGCTGTAATGTCTTCTGAGATGCTTGTAAAAGTAAGGACATTTTCTGAGCAATTTTTGAGTGTAAACAAAGCTCTCTCTGCTAGACAGCTATGCTATTTTTATTCTATTCTTTTTAACAACATGCAGGAAGCTTGGGGTGAAGGTCATAAGTGAATCTGATTGGCGGCCTGAGGAAAGAAAGCCCACCAGCTTGTGTTTTGGCCTGAGGCTAGTCTGCCAGCATTACCTGCTGGAGCTTCCATGGACATGAAAGAGGATGAGGCAGACTCAAGACCTCTATGAATATTAGTTAGGGTGAATCAAAGTTAGCGTGGAAGATGAATTAAGAACAATGGATGTCCCAAAAAGATAAACATACAGTATGCTAAAGGTTTTACACTTATAAGATTAAAGTTTTGTTCATTGTTTTATTCATTTAGTTTGTCGTTGTTGCTAAAGCAGTTTGACATGGAGCCCACTGTTGAAAGAACATGTTTCTGTTTTATTTTCTACATAAAATATTTAAGGGAGAACACTTCGTAGATGTTCTTTTGTGTTGTTTATGGATAAAAAATATAACCAAAGCTTAATGGTGTAATCAATAGGACTGAAGACCAGACCAAAACAAGTCTACAGTAAGTCCATGATTGTTTGAGTCAGGACTGAGTTTTAAGAGCAGGACAAACGAAAACTAGACTGACTAAAGACCAAGACCAAAAACGATCAGTTTATTTGCGAGGCCAGACCGGGTTAACAGGCTTCCCTTTGATAACAGTGCCAGTGATTACAAACCTTATGTACGCAAAAAGAAAAGAAACGGAACCATTTCTTTTGGGTGACGCCAAGACAAGGCAAGCCTGATGTACTGTACAGTACACTGATAAAGCACTTGATCATGATCAACCATTTGCAGAGTAAATTCTGTGAGGCAGTGCAGTACAAGAAAACTACTAGTTACTGTACTTAGTTTGAACAAGATATGTTTAAACTAAAGTACAGTATATGGCCTAAATAATTAAGAATGAAGGATATTAATCAGATATTGAGAATGAAGATATTAATTTTTACAAAGTCTCCTGCTTTAATGTTTTTAGATCTTTTTGTCAGATGTTACTATGGTACACTGAAGTACTGTATAATTACAAGCATTTTAAAGTGTCAAAGGCTTTTATTGACAATTACATAAAGTACAGGTAACGAATCAATATCTGTAGTGTTGACTCTTCTTGTTCAAGACCTCTGCAATTCACCCTGGCATGCTGTCAATCAACTTCTGGGCCACATCCAGACAGATGGCAGCCCATTCTTGCATAATCAATGCTTGGAGTTTGTCCAAATGTGTGGGGTTTTGTTGTTTGTCCACCCACCTCTTGAGGACAGACCACAAGTTCCCAGCGGGATTGAAGTCCTGGCCATGGACCTAAAATTTTGATGTTTTGCTCCCTGAACCACTTAGTTATCACTTGTGCCTTATGGTACTGTAAGGTGCTCCATCATGCTGGAAAAGGCGATGTTCAACACTAAATTATTCTTGGATGATTGGGAAAAGTTGCTCGTAAAGGATGTTTTTCAGGGTTTCTGCAGGTTTCATAATGTCAAATTTAAGACTTTTTAAGACCTGTTTAAGACCAATATAAATTAAATTTAAGACCTATATCACAGCATCAGAAACACAAAAGCAAATGCAAAATTGCAGAATCCCATACATTTATCTTTCCCGCACCTAAATGATTTAGCGATGTGGGAGAACAAAATTACCGATTTCCTCATTCGCACTACAGGACTGGTGTCTAGTCACGACGTGGGGGACCCAGGGCACTTCTGCTCTTAGCGTTGGCTCTGATCCAAAATCGCCGGGGTCGCGGAGCTGCAGTGTGGGCCTTGTCTAATGTTAGGCAGCGTGAAGCCACCAGATACTTGGCGGAATTGGCTGATGGCTGTCGTTTGCTGGAGACCCTTCACAGCAGTCAGATGCTTCTCACTTTTTGCATGAGACACTAGGGCTCGTACACCTAACGTTCCCAGTTTAATTATTTCTTGCATAATAAACAGTATGCTTCAAATGCATTGTTAGTAACTGGCCTTAACCAATCCTTATATTCATTTTTTTTCAAGCCATGTATCGCTAAACCTGCACTTCCCCATAGTTAAAATGTAAACTCGGTTTTACGTCTGTGGTAACATACAATTCGAGAGAGACCCACGCCAAAAACAGAAAGCTGATTGGCTGTTGCATGCTGGTCTCATTTGTAGTCGTAATACAGCGAATTATATTTGGACTAGTGAAACAAAAAACTACAACACCGCGGAATCAACCAAGCAACAACAAAAACAGAAATAGAATTAAAATGAGCTTTACATGGACATCGGAAAAATAAGACCTGTGAAAAAATATTTAAGACCTAGAACAGCGAATTTAAGACTTTTTAAGGCCTAAAAATTCGTTTTTTAAATTTTAGACTTTTTAAGATTTTTTAAGACTCCGCGGAAACCCTGATTTTTGTACCATTCTTTATTCATGGCTGTGTTCTTAAGCAAGTAAGCCCACTCCCTTGATTGAGAAGCAACCCCACATATGAATGTACTCAGGATGCTTTTATTCATACAGTATGTCGGGTTACCTCTCAGCCAATTTAAGGTATTTCATTTAAGGCAAAATTATATTTTGCATGTTAATATGCCAATGACATTTATTTTTATTTCCTTCACTACATAATATACAATATGCTTACAAAAATGCAAATGAATTTGAATATGAACAGATTAAGCAATCTATTCTTTCTTCTCACTTGGAGAAAAAGTAGAGGAACATTGGGCAGAACCACATCTAATATATATGAAATGTGTGTGGTGTATGTGTGTGTGAAAGGAGTACTGTATGCCTAGGAAAGTTTTAGGAAAGTTGAAAAGCAACCCAGCACGTATGGTAGCAGATTAGCATGTCCCTTAACTTCTGTTACTTAACAAAATTTACTGCATGAAAGAGTTTATGGAAAGAGCAATTCATTCAAAATATATTTGAAAGAATTTTAAATAAGTGACTCCATTAATTGTTTATAAGTCTTGTTGAACAGGCACTTTTGACTCCAAGAATGAAAATGGATGCATCTCAAATTGAGCCTGCTGTGCCCTTTTATGCTAAAATGCTAGAGGGATTGTGACTCAGAGTTCAGTGAAGCATCTTGGCCATATCTTACTTTCTCTAATGACACTGAGCTTTAAAGGCTGCTAAATGCAAAAAAACATTATCGCACAGATTAGGTAATGAGCATCGTTGAGAAACTGACAATTTTTAAAACGTTCCCTTCGGAAAGTGATCAGCTAAAGGAGCATGGGAAATAATAAATCACTGGCGGTTTAAAACGATTTGAAACGACATGACATTTGCCTGAAAACAGACAGGATTCGAAATGTTTTTTATAAATGACTCATTTGTCATAAAGCTATTCATGTGGTAGATACAGTAGGTCAATAATTGACTTCAAGGACGGTGAGGCAGAATGAATCAGACCTAACCTCTATTGAGTATGCACTAATTTGTGGCTAATTTGTTATTCCTGTTTTCACAAACATCAGTATTAATGCTGCTATTTCTGTCATCCAGCTGCCAATGAAAAAAATATTTTATAGTTTGATAAATTACACCTGTTAGGCTACTGTGAGGGTTGGATCCTTTCCTATAAACAGACTCAATTTAGCAAATATTTTCACTCCCCTTTAAACTGTCCAAAATTATATTATGTGAGCAAGCAAGGAGTCAAATTAGATTTAATAGAAGCGCTTTTCCGATTTGGTACGAGTCATTAACAAAAACAATTCAAGTGCATAATTAAAAATGCAAACAGTAAAATCAATGCTGAGGAACAAATAACAATAATAGAAATATTACTGTGCATGCCTGTAAAGTCACACATGCTAAGCAAAATTCATCCGGAATCTAAAACAACAAGGACGATTTCAAGTCAAATTCATTGCAAAGGTGATTATGGGTGCTGGGATGTTCATTCAAATGTGATATTCCTTTCAACTTTTCTCATTTTCCATTTGCAATTACAAGGGCTTTTACACACATTCAACTAGTGTGATCTAGTACTGGTCACTTTTCTGTACAGTTGGGACAGAATTTTTAAAATCTAGAAATAGATTATAATTGAGCCAAGGAAGAAACCTTGGGAGGAACCATACTTAAAAAGGAACATGTTTCTCATCAACTCCAGATGGATGGATGGATGGATGGATGGATACATCCCATTTCTTGGGCTACATCATTAATTTTTTATTTAATATAAAGAACTGAGGCTCAAGGCTTTTGGACAGTATTGTATTTGGGTGGTCTTCAGTTTAAGACTAAGCGGTATTATTACCTCCGTGCTGCCCAATAATTAGAAATTTCACTATATTTATAGTACATAACAAAATTTTACTGTGTCTGATTTGTAGGAAAAAACTTTTACTCATCTTCAGCTCTGTGGAGTTAATAGCGTATTTTAGGAAGCATAACCAATTTCCATCACTAGCTGTGTGTACAGGGACAATATTTCTTTAATCTGATTGAAACCATTCTGATTAGAGATTCCAATTTAACTGTTTACATGGACGCTGATCTGATAAGATGTGTGTTTACTTGCTGAAAGCATTTAATCAGAATGTATTTTTTATTTTATTTTTTTGACGAGCTCAAAGTGGTGGTGCTCGCTGTGAAGCGCTTAATCTGTTGGAAATAGATACAGAAGCAGTTTTTTCCCCAACTTTGGCTAGATTTCATCTTTTCCAATAAAATCCCACCCTCTGGATTGTGATGAACAGGGAAGTGGACGGGTGTTTAAAATGTGACATCATCAGTGTCGTCTGTCTCAGTCTGGAGACACACCAGCTCGCAAACCAACTGGGTGCATACCGCCACCTGCTTTATCAGAGAATGAAAATACGCAGATTTACCTTAGTGGGAAAGCGTTCTAAGTCTAATCTATGACTGTTTAGATGCTTTCCTACTGTATATGTAAAATGGCAAGCCAATAGGTGATCTACAGAGGGTGTGTCACATGTCCCTTTTTTTGCCCCATTGGTCCCAGGGCAAAGAATGCCTATAGTGGTCATGATCTTTCTAGTTCAATTTCTAGTCCTGCCTCTGCCAGGACTTCCATGCCTACTTCCACATTTAATGATTTTAAAGTTTTTTTTTTTTTTTTGCAATTGTTGTCAATTCTGCTATTATGTAGAGCGTACTGAAGCATCATTTCCACAAACAGCCATCAGACACTAAAACTCCTGACATCTTGGACAATCCCAATTTCTTCCTTACCACCTCCATTTGACATGATCTCCTAGTCATCCTTCACCTTTTCATTTTGCCTTCTTACAGTGTTTTACTGCCTAATACAATTTTACACTATCAACTGAAGTGTTAGATTAGAACTATTTGGTATCCTAATCAGATCCAATCTTCAGGTGCTAAAGTATACTGTACAAAAACATGTCAAGGTCTTGTTTTTGTTAGTGCTTGTTTAAGTGCTTGGCCAAGGCATTGGTCTTATAACTTACTGTATAATGGTCTGCCTTATAAACCCAAGTGTCGATTACTGTCTTCAGATAGGTATTAAATTTTGGCATTATAGCCAAAAATTTATATTAAAAATCTGATACAAGCAGCTACGGGATGTCAATGGAGCAATGGCAGCAACTGTATAAGAGCGTAGTTAAGAACAAGCCATAATAAGCTACATTTTGAAATAGTTATAGAGACTTGACTGGGGTGCAGATACGGTCTAGCCAGGAATGAGTTGCAGTTGCAAAGAATGTGATTACATATAAAATTGAAAGGCTCCTCTTGATTTTGTAAATGAAAGGTCTTCAGTCTTCCCTACAAAGAGCGAGGGTAGCTGCAGGCTTTCCTTAGAGCTAATTTCGAGGCGCACGTGATGGCTGATTGGAGACTAAACTTGGATTTTTACCAGGTGAGGATTTCTGATGTTCGTTTTCTGTCGTCCTTTACGTGGCTTCATGCCACAACAAAAGCATTTGGACTTGACATTTGGTGTGAAGGCTATATTCCGAAACTGCTACCTAAACAGGCTCAACTATTACAAATTAAAGGGTTTATTAAATTAGCATCATATTGTAATGTAAATATGCCCCAGACATTTCATCTGTTTATTTATTTATTTATTTATTTATTTATTTTAATTAATTTATTTCACCTAATTACTTTGTTTAGATCTGTACTGTGTACAATTGCTTGTGTGGTTGTGTAAAATTAAATAAAATGTTGCCTGCCTGTTGGGTTGATTTGAGACATGGTTTAGAAGAGGATAGGGTTAGGGTTAGTAAAAAAAGACTATGTGCATAATATTAGCCTTCCAGGATGCTTCAGAATCGTCATGTAGCATTCCAGGTGGAATCACCGGGTGGTTGCGGCTGAAACGCGTAGCTTCTGCTTTTGGTGTAAATATGGGGTAGGGTGACCTGATTGATTAAAGTTGAAGATTAAAATCAGGTATGTTTTGTTTTTTGGTTGGAATACTGTTATTTGCAAAGCATCCGCCCTTATTATTGCTGTATAAGATTGATGACATCTGCTAAAAGACGAAAGCTGACTTTATATGATGAAATTAGGTTAGCTGTGTAAAGTGAAAAGGAACTATCTCAAGGTTGTTTGCAGTGTCAAATAGTGTGACCTAACATTAAGTGAGTTCTCCAGAGATATCAAAAAGGTGTGGGGATGGATCTGGAGGGATATACCATCGCTCAGGTTTGTCCCAGAAGGGTCCCAGGTTGAAACCCTACAACCACCAAGTTGCCACTGTTGGGCCCTTGAGCAAGGCCCTTAACCCTTAACGAGCATAATTCGTTCCGGAAGCGGGCTCGTATTACAAAACACTCGTAAACCAAATTAAATTTTCCTATAAGAAATAATGGAAACTCAAACTATTCATTCCACAGAACCCCCCCTCCCCCCCCAAAAAAAAAAAAAAATCAAATAATTAACACAAAATATAAAGTAAAAATAAAACAAATTAACCTGCACTGCACCTTAAAAGAAAAAAAAAAAAAGTTAAAATACATCCAGACAGATAAGTGTTTCCATTTGTGCGCGCAGGCGCTGTGTGTGTGTGTGTGTCTGTGTGTGAAGCTAAAGCAAGCCCCTCCCCTCTCCCCCTTCTTGTCTTACACAGTTACCTTTGCCTCCACTTTTTTTACACACACAGGCACACAACGGAAACACTGTTTTATCGGAAAAATAAACAACAAATCTTTTTAATGACACTCGATAGAGCAAAACACACTAACACAATCGCTGCTGTGAAGTAAAAATAAAACAAACTAACTTGCACTTTACCTTTGAAATGAATCGCGACAGAGTTTCTGTTTAGAGCAGAGTTCACAGTGTTATAGTAAACAGTACGCGCTTGAACGGATGTTGATTATACTAGTGAGAGATGCGCACTAAGACCCAGTAGGGAAGACGATTACCCACAATTCCGCAGCGCAAGAGAGAGAAAAACTGTTGTCTCAGTTGTGATCACATGTCGCTCGGCGTCAAAACAAGAAGCGCATGCGTGATACATGATACTCGGTACTCGTAAACCAAGACTTGTTCTTTTTCCAAGTCAAATCTTTGGTCGTCTTGCGGAACACTCGCAAACCGTGTTACTCACAATCTGAACTTTCACTGTAGTAAGGTTCCACGTTGATTCTAAATGTATTTATTTTGTCTAGACATTTATAATAGATTAGATCTCTCTTCTTTAAATACTCATATAGTGACTTACACTCTCTTTCTTCTTAAATATCTTTTCATAGTAAGTTTCGATGAACTTACAGTAACTCTGTTCCTTCTCTCCATCATGAAAAAATGCTTCCTCGCAACTGAAGGCTCTCCAGAGTCTGAATTATGTTTGAGCTGAAGGCTAAATGGCTTTCCATGACAAGTTGTTTGCATTCTCCTTACTGGCAAACTGGCTGGCTTTTTCTTGCCTCGTCACCGCGGAGGAATGCTTTAGGCAGCTTGGCTTTTAGTGACGAGTTGGGAAGCGCTCTCTGGAGGAGCGCAATGCTGCCAGAAACAGCTGAGAGGATGCCCAGCTGTTGTGAGAAGTGCTGTTTTGTCGCTGAAACTTTTACATAATCAGTTTCATTGGTGAGTGAGGGTGGTGTTGCAGGGCAGTTAAACGCCTAACGATAAACTGATTAGAATGATAATGAATTGAGCAATAAGGATTAAATGTTTGTTTTCCTGTTGGTGGAGAGTAACTTTATATGCTGTTCCCACTTTTTCCTAATTACAGTAAATGTCGAAATCTACATTGATGCAAAAGGTCATTTGAACATTTTCTGGTCTAAGGGTGACCTTGAAGAACTCAAGCATTCTCAGTCTCTTTCTTGCTTTCATATATACTGTGTACATATATAACATAGTACTGTATTCTGTCATCAACTTGCCGTTATGTACCTGCTGTTTATTTAGTCCTGAAAATCCCACTACAGGGAGTAACAAATGTCTCCATATATAGAAGAAATTAAAACTTTTGTCGCGCATTCAAAGTACAATTAAACGCATAACTCCAAATGTGTTGCAACTAGTTCATTATGAGTAAATGTGTGTTTTATAAAGAAAAAAACAATCAAGTTAATTTTTTTTTTTAGCAAATTACAGTTTTCCAAATAGTGCTAATTTCCCTTGTGTATGGAAGCTTTCGAAACAATCTGTTCTTATAATTCAGCCCAAAAGGAATGATCTATTTGTTTGCTATTTTAATCCAGTCAGAATCACACAACTTGACCTCAGTGAAATATGGATAAGCAGTGATGTGTGAAAGTGTTTGATGAGGGCAACTGAGAAAGTGTGTGAGGTCTTGTTGGATAAACTCAGTCAAGGTGTCTTTGATCAATAAGCTATTAAAACGTAATGAGATATAGTGCAGTGTACATGTACCTTACTGTTCTGCACATTATCTGAACATACTGTACTGTAGGCCATTTCATTCATTTATTTACGTTTGACTACATGTTGTGCCTTTGCTCTGTGATATCACATTTTAATCATGACAGCAGTGGCCTTTTAAGCATGGCCTCATCCCCATACACAAAGCATGAGGGCACTCTAAATGGTATCTACACAAATAAAAAAACGATATTTTCTGTACATTGGTCAGAACTCGCTCGTTCAATGACATCTTTGTATCATACATTGGAGGACCCGAAACCAGTTTCTGTCTGTATGTCTGTCCACCTGGATTTTGTCGCAGCTTCACCACGGGCTGAACAGAATTTATTTAAACTTGGATATCTGCCTGAAGTTTAACCCGCACCATGAGTGAAATGAAAATGTTGAGGAAAAGCAATGTTATGAACAGTTATGTTTCGGTTTTAATAAAAAAAAAAATACTGTTAGCTACTAATGCATTCAATGAAAACAAACACCTGTAGCAATGGATATTAATTAGAAAAGCTAAACTGAATATTTTTACTGGGATTACTTCATATTTTCACTTTGGCTGAAATAACAGCACTAAAGTGGTATAAGTGAATTTTAACACGCTGGAGTCATTTTAAAACAAAATTTTTCTCATCTGCTTTTAAAATGAATTGACCGTAGTTTCAAGTTCTTTTTCTTTTCTAATCCAGTAGAAACCAATACCATATAATGTCACACCAAAAAAAAAAATTGTGGAATAACAGTTTAAAAAAATCAAAGGGTTCATCAGACATCTACAGTACATGGGTCTTTAACCTAAAATAACAATATTATACGAGTAAAGAAAAATTACTGAACCAGTACATAAAGATATAATTTGAGAAAAAAAAGTACTGGAGCGATTACTTTTAACATGTGTACAGTTGTCATAATTGGTATGAAGTATTCATGTTGTTGTCAAGCCATGCTGAAGTGAACATCACTCCGTTATCACCAAGTATCAAGCATTTTCAACTAAACATCCAGAGCCTTTATGCTGTACAAAGTTCTAAACATCTGTCTAGCTCAGTCTATGCCTCACCTGTACCTGTTTCCACAGATTCTTTAGCTGTAAAATTCCAATATCTCTCATGGTTTCAATAGCAGATCATTATCAGGGTGTTTTCTTAAAAATGAGTCATCAGTCCAGGGGTGTTTAAGTTCAAGAGCGACTTTTGATTGTGCAGATGTAATGGATGCATCACCGAAGGCGAGTTAGAACCCATGAGCAGGGTTTTATGAATCAAGTCACAAGGCAAAAAATAACCGAAAACACAACCAAAAGTCGGAATCAATATGCGGGCAAAGTCAGAAGCCAAACAGGCCGGCAATAGCAAACAATCCAACTCAGTAATCTAAAAGCGTGGTCAAGAAACATAGCAATGTAGGTCATACACGGGAGACAAACTAACAACGGAACATGCAAGGCTTGCTACACAGATAAACTGATAACACTTTGCATCAAGGATTACTGAAAACATGCAACAAACAGGAAGTGAACTGGTGACCTAGGAAGTGACTAGTACTCTGGCGAGAGCGCCCTCTGGTGGAGGGATGTCTGATTCCAGGACTGAGGGGTTACAGCAGAATAACACAGTTATTAGAGTAAAAACTCACTTTATTTCTTTATATAATCCCCTGCTACTAATGTACATATGCCAGCGATTCATCAGTGCTTGGATACCATCAAGGTAGACAGTTTTCCCAGTCCAGTGGAGCCATAGTCGGACTACTGTACCTTCTGTGGCAATATCTGTGGTAAAGACATTGGACTACGGTTCGAAGGATCCCAGGTTCAAACTCCACAACCACCAAGTTGTCACTGCAAGTCCCATTTGTGACTCGAACGCCCCGCGTATATATTTTACTTGAGTCTTGAATGAAATCTTACTGTTTTCTACTTTCCTTCCATGATTTCTTGCATTATTATTTTTATTGTTGCTCATACAAAAAATAAAATGTACTATTATAGTGATCTATCCACTCAGCTAGTGTAAAGAGTAGTTCCTTATTTTCCACTTCTACTCTATGTACAGTATATGGGGCAGATACTGTAGTGTGGAATATATAGTATGTTGCACATCCTCGTGCTGAGTCAAGTCCCTGTGTACACTGTACATTTAAATAATAAAGACAGTATAATTTTGATTATGGCCCGTTGGAGGGAAAAAAAATAAAAATCTCAGCAGGTCTGCGAAACTGCATTTCACCTTTCATTACAGTGACATTTATTGGGAGCAATTAAGTTTTACAATGTGTGAACACGCTTCGTTAAGGGGTGCCAAGGAAACACAGCAGGGATATTTAAAATATCCTTAAAGCACTGCATTATATGTATACATATATACATACATGCAAACAGTTCACATGGAGATTCCCTATTCTGGGCATTCCGACTGGAGTCGCAGGCCTGCGGAGCATTACAGTATGTTTTATCACTTTTATTTAACTTGGCAGTTCTTCTACTGTGATGACAGATTTATTCTGGACATATGTAGGATGTAGGATCACCAACGCTCGAAAGGCTTTAATTCGCCCCTGATGAGATCTTCATATACATATCGTCCTCTGCTAATTCAAAGGGGCAACTTTGGTTCATTGAACCATGAGTTTTTCAGTTAACAGTTTAATTTCAGTTATATTATTATACCCTCATGTTTAAAGTATTTACTGGCACAGAAGCCTATGCTACAGTATGGCTACAGTATGCTACAGCCTCTAGGTGCTGCTGGAAATAACACTTGGATATGTTTTAGGTATGTCTCCATAAACGAAACTGGATTTTTCACTCTACATATAAGTGTGATCTAAGTGTTCAATAATATTTCAGTTGTTGTATTTATTTGTATACTTCATTGGTCGAGTTCACGGGATTGGATAAAGCCTGATTTAGTCTACTCTGTAGACCGGTGGTGTCCGGCCTTTTCGCACCATTGACCAGTTGTAGGTAAGATGATTTTCAACGGACTCGGTCATCACGCACTCGTAACGAAGCATACGTAATAAAGTACATAATAAATACAACATACCATAATGCAGAATCAGTGTGTGGCCTAAGCTGGAGACCCTGTAACGAGACGGTCCCGTCTAGGACTGATGGGAGACAATGACACCCATGGAGTGCATGTCCAGTCTGCTTTGTAATTTCATTTTCATTGCCCTCACGATGCTTTAGAAAAGATACCTGTAGCTTGTTGGAAATGGAAGCAGGATTTGATTGTGAGTGCTTTTGTGGCAATTTTAGGATATTTTAATACAAAAACGTCAGCACAGGAACATACATACCTTTTAAAGCGTGGAGCATATGACTCACCAGTTGTAATAATGGATTGTGAAAGGACTCTCAGCATTTCCTTTTAAATGTAGCTTTCTTTTTTTTTTAGCAGTCTCAGAGTCTCATCTGGCTGATCATTGGGTATTTTTCCTTTTTCAAAGGAGTTATGCATAATTTTTTTATTACTTTTAAATAAAGTTAGCGTGTAACATTAGCCTAATTTTATCAAGCATCCAAACTGATAAAGAGAAGTTTGGGAAAGAGGCATAAATGGAACTGAATGGGAGCTGGATGTGGTCATTTGACAAAATAAAACACTCTGATAGTCGATAAATAGAAATATAATAATAAAAAAAAAATTCATTCTTTTTGTGTGGCCCAATTCCAAATCACCTGCGGCCCGGTAATAGGGGACAACTGCTGTAGGCTATACAAGTGGCCTTCGGTGTTGTGAGCATTTATAGTTGTGCACTGGGCCAAACCACTAGTTGCTGGTGGGGTTTCTATGCCATTGTGCAATGCAAAAACAAGAGAAGACTTTAAAGAAGATGGTCAGTACGACCTCCAAACTAATTTTAAAAATGGAAGCATGCATGTTGGAAATGCGATACTCCCGGGTGGACCAATCATAGTTGGTGTGGTCTAATTGGTCAGGACATGTAGTTACATTTTCTTTATCCTGCACGCTGACCCTACCTTCCTAACAAGTTGGGATATGTGAATTGTGATGTACTGTAAGAATATGTAACAAATAAATCTAAAAGTCTTCTTCTTCTGCTTTGCAATGATACAGTATAGATCTGGTAATGATGTTTGTGATTTTAAACTACATTATATGGTATTAGAGGGTACAGTTTGAGGTTGTGAATTTGGGCTGGCTCAACTGATCATCGTTAGCAGGTTTTGTCAGGCAAGCCTGGGGAAAAATCCATCCATTTCATCCCTCACCCCAGTACACTTGTCAAACACGATGCTTGAGCTCTACAAACACACTGTGAGTGCAATTGGAATGTGACTGCTAAATCTGCAGAAGGCACAAATCTAGGGTACCATTAAAAGATTTGCCATAGAATTAAGAGATAACTCATTGTGTCACACCGGTAAAGGATGTTTAATATCAGACCACGACCAGATGAGGTTATGAGGATGAACTAAATACTGGATGTATTTGCAAATGGTTTTTACTTTCACAAAAAGCTCACCAAGATTATTTATTTAATGCATCATTATAGAAAAACTGTCAAGCCCCTGATTCGTAGAGAAAGTAGAGACAGATGTCTGCATGGGGCTTCTGATAGGAGGCAAAAGCAGCTATATATGCTGTAAAACTGAGGGTAAGCAAAGTGGGAAAAAAGCCACTCTTGCTTAGCACAGAAATATTAATGCAAGGATGAAGACAGAATAAACTTTTAGGGCCTTTTTGTAATCTGTCGGTAATTTCATGCTGCACCATCTTTAAACATGGTGAAGCTATTAGTTTGCAGTATGCAGGAGCAAATTCACTAATATTCAAAGGTCATTCGAGAAACTGTATGGACCACGGCAGGATGGCATTCTTTGCTCTTTACTGCCATCAAGAATCAATTAAAAAGATCAAACTGTCTGATGGTCTTGGCTTTATATTGAGCTATATTGTCATGGCATGACAATATATACAGAATATATCCATCCATCCATTCATACGGACTGTGGAGGATAGTGGTGACCATTGTATTTATTCCAACTGTGGTAGGAACTTCAGTCAACATTCACACACATTCACATTCCCAATTTGGGAACTGCAGTTGGCCTAATCTCCATGTCATTGGATTGTGGGAGGAAACCAGAGTACCCAGAGGAAACCCATCAAGCACGGGGTGAACATGCAAAACTCCACGCACACCGCAGGGAGGCGGGAATCAAACCCACACCCTGGAGGTCTTATATACAGTATGAGGGGAAGTTAAAAATGATAAAACATGTGGCAAACATTAGCTAGCTCCTATATTGAGTTAATTTTCCATTATAGCATGTCCTGAAGTGTTTAATTTCTCATACTGTAGACAACAGCAAAATCAAAATATTTTTTTGTATCTATTACAAAAATTAACAGGGGACCTGTTATTCAAAATCAACCTTTTAGTCACTTTAGACAGTCAGATCGGTCTCAAGTGCGAATATTCACACATACACCCACACACACATACATAAAACATTTAAACAACATTCCTTTTAAACTTCATGTTTTAATTATAATACTGCTGTCATACCCACACACTGTAATCTTACACTTCTACTGTATACCCCTAGATTTTTATACCTCACAGTTACGCTTACAATTTGTACATTCAGTTTCTGTATAGTTAAATTATATATATAATTTGGAAATCAGTCTAATCTGCATGTCTTTAGACTGTGGGAGGAAACCGGAGTACCTGTAGGAAACCCACCCAGAACGGGGAGAACCTGCAAACTTTATGCACACAGACCCCAAGGCGGGAATCAAACCCGCGGCCATAGAGGTGTGAGGCCTCAGTGTTAACCACAAAGACACCATGCTGCCTAATTTCCAGACTATTTTTTTTCCTTTTAATTGAAAACTCTATGTTTTTAATTGTACCCTCTAGTACAATATTTTCATTTATTTGTTTATTTTGTTTGTTTGGACACAAACAGTCATATAAGCATTTCCATACTATGTATGGTTGTGTACTATATGTGACAAAAAAGAATTAAATGCTCTTCGACCTTTCCCCATTTGTTTTGGACAGGGCATGAACAAACAAATCAGATTTCCCCCTATTGTGACATCATATAAGACAAGACCCTCCTCCGGCTCAATGCTCAACTCCAGCCAATTCTGTGCAGTTCGGACATTCTCTGGGTTCCAATTCTTTCAGCGCTACATTAAATGAGGCTAGACTAACAGGTAGCAGCTAAATGCTAACAGCTAGCCTGGGCTTTTTTAGTTCATAACCGACATTGGTGTTTTGTTTGTACACAGCACTTACAGTAACTTATTGCAAATCCAAAAAAGCTTTCAGGGTTGATAAGTTTTCATAAAACTGTGACAACACAAAAAAGTATACATGCATTGAAGGAATAAATTTGGGTTGCATTTGACAACAAACAAACTAGCAAAAAAAAAAAAAAAAGCGTTAGCTGACAAATGAAACTCTGTCTGACTTTCAGAGGCCCCACATCACTGGAGGGGGAATGTGATGAGTAATACACAGGAGATGAAAAAAACAGAGAAAAGAAATATATTACTGCCAAGGTAGGTTTAAAAAAAAATAGCAATAACACTTAAACAATTGTTAGGGCTGTGTTGTGTTTTGCTCAGGGTAACTCTCCTTTCGTGGCTCTTCAAACAAACAAAAAAAAGGATGAACAAGCCTTAATACACATACATCTGTCATTTTTCGAGATTTTTAACTGAGAAGGCTTTGTGAACAGATTGACCTGTGTTTGGGTACGAAGGTGCTGGATGATAAAATGCCATAACCATGTCATGGATCACTTTTGAAGTGTGGGGCACATCAAGTGCAAAAACCTACATTTATTTCAGCAAAGTGACTGATGGTGAGTGTGTTTGTGTGACAGAAGGACTCCATCCACTGTTCCATCACAGTGTTATCGGGACATGGCTCTTTGCCCTGGCTCTCTAGACAGAGTAGGCATGAAAATAGCACATGCAAATAATAAAAAGAACTTTCTATACAGAAAACGTCATTATATCAATGGTAGCAAGCAATATTTGTGAACACGTTGTTAATTCATCAATGCTTACAGTTCCACACTCTCGACACTCTGCAAAAACATACTTTTGAGGTGTTAAAGCATCTTCCCTATAGTCCTGATCTCACTCTGTTGGACTTTTATAAGTCTGATTTCCTGAAAGCAGCCCTACAAGGATGAAGTTTCACTTCTGATGAAAAAGTGAAGACAGCAGTGCATTTGTGGCTCGCAGAGTTTAACTGCATTCAAATTAGATTACGTTCCAGTTTTTTTATAATGAAAGTTAGTATATTTCATTAATATCATCTACATTATAGGAAGCTTTTAAATTGTTCCCTCTCTCTCTCTTCTGTTTAATATAGTGTGATTTTGTCACCAGCCAGCCGTAGGCTTTGTGCCTTTGTGGCATATCGACACACTTTGATTTATGGCAAGACCTCAATTGATGCGTGGCTAATAGATATTCTGTACAAATAAGGCATTAATTTAAAGAGTAATGTGATAAATCATACAGCTGAGAGAAGTTTCAGAACTCTGCCCAGTTAATCACTCACAGCGATGGTGTGGGTTTGGTTGTAGGATTAGTTGGCATGAATTATACCCAGTGTTTTATAACATTATGTAACATTTTACTGACAATGAATAACTGATATTAAATGCAGAATTTTAAGTGATGGAAGATCGCAGTTTTACCTTATAGATGGTAATACTACATAAGATGATATTTAAAATACTTTTTATGCTATTACTGCATACAAAACTAGCATGCAAATTATTTTGTTATATCTCTTAGGATTGGGATCTTTGTTCAATACTGTTTAAGGGACCTCACTCACTCAATGTCTATATTGCTTTAGTATGTTTTCATGTATATAGTGTCACAGGGTACACTCTGAACAGGATGCCAAGCCATTGCAGGGCACGCACATATACACTACAGGCAATTAAGTAACACTAATCAACCTAATCCGCATGTCTTTGGACTGTGGGAGGAAGTCAGAGTACCAGGAAAATCATAAGTAACATGCAAACACCATGTACACAGACCTGAGGCAGGAATCGAACCTGGACCCAGGAGGTGCAAGGCAACAGTGCTAATCACTAAGCCACCGTGCCAGGGGCAACCTCTGGTCCAATGCTAAGTGCCAAAACATGTAGTTCCTTAGCACTGTCGCTAACCACTGTAGCACAACCTCGGGGACTGGGTTTGATTCCCGTGTTTAAATGAAACAGTTTTGCTTAGTGGTTAGCACTGTAGCCCCTCCAGGGTCCGGTTCCTGCCTCATGTTCGTGTACATGCAGTTTGTATGTTCGCCCCGCGATTGGTGGGTTCCTCCTGGTACTCTGGTTTCCTCCCACAATCCAAATAAATGCAGGTTAGGCTATGTTAGGCTAATTAGCTTTGCCAAATTGCATGTGTGTGTGCCCTGCAACAGATTGGCACCCAGTCTTGTTCTCAAAGACTCCTGAGATAGGCTCCAGTCTGCCCCCCTGCGACCCTCTATACTGGATTAGCGGTATAGACGATAATTGAGAGAATGCTACAGTATATGAGATTTTAAAAAACAGTGCTGCTACGTTCCGAAATCTGATTGGTAGAAAAGTTTTAGCAGGGTATTATTTCACACTTAACAGTTTCATCATGCTTACAACAAAATAAAAACTCAGCAGTGCACGCATTTATGAATAAAACTGAATGCATAATGAATGCGCATTAAATCAAATGTTGAATTTGAGCTTTAATAAACAAATAACTGAGCCGTAATTAACACATTAAGCCTTATTTATGCGACAGTTGGGCGCTGCCTTTCGGCATTCCCGTTACAAGCTACAGTGTGTAAATGTATTATTGATGCTGCAGGGTTTTTCTCCTCACTGCTTGTAATTGCTGTTTTAGTTGAAGTAAACTTAACTCTGTCGAATGCTTTCGTGGATCTTCTGATAGCATAGACCTTGCCCTCCTCCACTGCTTTTTTTTCTCTGCCTGCCTCATCAGACACGCTCTCCTGAAAACAGAAAGCACAAGCTAGCATTACAGCTGCATTTCTAACACTTTGTAACCTTGAAGCTGCTCGAAGGTGCATTGTGATCGGAGATAATGACATTATGAGATCTGGTTACCTCTTAAATGTAAGCAATTATTTGCCTTTGTGCCAATTTAATTGCACTACACGGCCTAAATGGAGGCTAAAGTCGTTTGTATCTCTTTAGCGCCGGTCCATATTTTTAAGGAAATTTAAAGCCGCGGTGTCACAGAATAGCGAGGCAGGTGGGTAGCATGGCAGGGGCATATGGTAGCCTTTCTCCACCATCTGTGCTACACGGCTCGTCATTCTCCGATGATGGAGGGTGCGAATCCTTGGCAGATCGTCCCGAATGATCTGTGAAGGCTGTGGAGAATAAACTCATTCGCTTTCCTTTGTAGCTCGTTCTTTTGTTGGTGTAAATAACCCCTCTATCCATCACTATGATGCATTGCCGAGCGCTCCTCAAATACCACTCGTTCTGAGTGGCGACAGTTGGCACCCCTCGCTATTACTCGCCAACAAACCCTAAAAGAGGAGAGGCGCTCTCTCTTTCCCATGTTTTATCCCTCTATTATGAATAAAGGTATTATTCATTATGGGATGCCAGTCTTGGCTGGGTTACACTGCCCTATGAAATGTCCAACAGAAAGTGTGAGCTGAAAGACTTTTTTCATTCATTCATTCGTTTGGAAGAAAAAAAAGGTCTCTCTTGTGTGTGTGTGTGTGTGTGTGTGTGTGTGTACTTAAAGTGATTAACATTCTGTTTTTGGCAAGTTTTTTTTGCATGGCAACCCAGGGCAAAAAAAAGTTAATATTGCCAAAAGTATGTGGACACTTGACACGTCACATCCGTATGTTGTTCTTCTCTAAACTGTTATCACAAAGTTGGAAGCTCACAATTATACACACTGTCTTCGTATGCTGTAGCATTACAATTTCCCTTCACTGATCTGACAATGTCCCAGTCTGTAAAAGCAAAGCCATGAAGACTATGGTGTGGTCAGGTTTGACTGGACAACCTTAACTATCCTGCACAGAGCCATGATAGAACAACTGACTATTGCTTAGGTTCCCCTTGTGCCACTGGGGCAGTTTTGGCCCCATCAGGGAATGGCTTCATAAGACCTCTGGGGGAGAGCTGTGGTGTCAGACATTGGGACATTTGACAGCGGATCCTTTGGGATCTGCCTCCATGGTTGTTTGACTCGGTTGTCTGGCACATTCCCACTGGTGCTTGGTTGGATTGGGATCTGGGGAGTTTGGAGTAGCCTTGGGCTTTTTGCCTGCTCTGCCCCATGTGTGGTGCTCTGTGGTGCACTGGGTGTCCTGGTTCCGATGTTTCATGGCCAGGGTTGATTTTGTTCGCCAATTTGTTTTGCATTGGCTTGTCTATGGTCCAAGACTGGAAGGGCTGGCCTTTGGTCCACAGGCACAGGCATCAGCTTTGGGTGCCCATGATCCTGTCATCATTTTACTGGTATCTAAATGATAATTAGAATAATTTTAATGTGTTAATGTTATGTCATGTTAATGGTAATGTTATGGCGCAGTAGAACACTTTATATACCATACACTGTAAAACACTGTTTTTAAAGTTTTACAATTAAAGGGTCAATGAGTAATTATGCATGTGTTGATTATATTTATGTTGAGGAAACAAATCAGGGCTGAGTAAATAGACCAAATTTTAGGGCCTTAAAAATTAATACAAAAGCTGAAATAATACAAAAGTAAAAAAAAAAACTTACTTTAGCTATTATGTACTGCAGCAACATTGTTTTTATTTAAATATACTGTACATTAAATTATAAATAGAGCAGGGGAGGAAAATAAAAAAATAAATAAAAAAGTTCTCTATATTTAAATATCCATTTAATTGCAAAAAAAAAAAAAAAGTTTTACTTTTTAAAACAGTGACGTTTAATATTAACTAAATTTTTAGAGGTTAGGCTTTTACAATGTTCATGTTCAAATCATATTCTGTATGCTCATGAATTTTCATAATACACTGTAGGACTGTTTAAATATAATGTAACACATCAATATGGAGTAATATACATTTGGATGGATATTGCATATTCCAATGTGTTGAACATTCACAATCTTTTTTTTTATTTTTAGCTTCAGATGTTGTCTTATCATTGGTTTCTTTTCCTAATGTGTGCACCTGGTTCATGTTAAAGGGATAGTTCAATTCTAGGGATAGTTGGATGTTCAGTTGATTTGCATACAAGTATATTACAGTAGGTCTTGTCTGGGTATACTGTATGTTTTCCTGCTTTACACACCGATCGTGAAGTTTGTCACCTGGAATATGAATACAGTGAGAGTAATTGGGGCCAAATTCATGTGAAGCTTCTGCAGTCCCAATAAGCTAAATTGATGTGATATATTTCAAAGTTAGTACAAGTTTTACTCTCTTATGGCTAAACGGGAAGAGCCATAAGGCTTGTTTAAATAAAACGAAAGAGGAAAACTGCGCAAGCTTCATACGAGTCTCGGCTCTACTTTCGAATGCACATTTGCATTGGGTAATGTTGGTGGAATTCGGCCCTGATTACTGACACTGTAGTCGTGTTCTGGGTGACAAACTTCACAGCGGGTGTGCAAAGCAGAAACAACTAAAACATATTGTAAAGTTATGATATGCTCTTCAATTTTGATTGAAGACAGACTTAAATCCGAACTATCGCTTTAAGCCCTTAATCACTATTGTATACTGTATCTGAGCGCTGTTTCTCTGTATAGTATTTCCGTGTTTCAGAGTTTTATTATTGTTACCGAATACGAGTTATTCTGAGATGTCGGTTTTCATAAATGCTACAGACTCTGCTTAGAAAAAAAGAGTTTACACTTCCATCCTGCCTGCTGTTCTACGAAAATAATAACCTGCTTTATGGCTGGATCATATAATTATTTACCTTTATCAGTGGCGTTTGGATTCTTAAATAGCACAGGCATTTTATGACTCCGGTGCAATAATATAAAAAAACTAACTAAATATTCTGTAGTGTGGTGTAAAACCGTGGCTAAAGACGACAGACTGTTGGAGCTTTTAGTTCCCCAAAATTAAGCCATCACTCCAAAGCACAGTAGCCAGTGAGGAGCCAATAGGGGATTAGCGACTTGGCTGTCAAACTCACTTCATATCTTATTTATACCTCCACCTGTGCATACACAAGACAATCTTTGAAGGCATAAAGACTTTAGGGACTTTATTTCCATAATTGGGACTGTTTATAAGGCTACTACTAGACATAAGGGTACGATTTTAATAAAGTATATATATTTTTTTAATATTGCTATAAAAGCTAACGACAGGCCATGGCCGATGGCAACCTCAAGATGAAGGTACGATTCGTTCCAAGTAGGCACTGACTAATTTGATCACTTCATGCATCTCCGTAATATTTTTAACCGAACTCTTTCACAGCATGCTGTAATAATTTCTTGCTCATCCCTCTTCCATCTTCCATTAGCGCTAATTCTTCCCAAAGGAGCAAACAGAGCTATTTTATCACCATTTTATCATTCTCAGCCTTTCTCCTCCTTTATGAAACCTCATCACGTTTTATTTTTTTTTGCAGATTTTCTCAGCTAGCTCTTGCTCCGATAGTGCTTACCTCCGACCTGCCTTCTCTTGCGTGATGAATCTAATAAGCGCCCTAGCAGTCGCCCTCCCTTCCCCTACAACGGGCTAATCAAAGTTATTTATGAGGAACCGCAAGCTATTATTTTAACAGCAGGTTGCTGGAGGAGCGCAGATTGTGACTGACTTCTCCTCCTCAGGTAGATCAGTGGCACATCAGGCTAATGTTGGTATCAATCTAGCAGTATTTCAGGCACTAGGATGAGAACTGTGTATAGCTGAAGTTGTTTTTGTATCGAGATTTGGATTGGGCTTTGTTTCAGTGGAAATAACTGTCGGGTTTATGGGTTGGCGTGGAAAAGCGTGTTCTCAACAGAATGGTGATATACACAGATCAGGCATTACATTATGACCACTCGACTATTATTGAGTGGTTAACCCATTTTGCCACCATACCAGTGATGCACTTTGTGTTCTGACATATTTCTATCACATCCAGCATTAACCTTTTCATCAATTTGATGTACACAATGGCTCTTTTATAGGATCAGACTACACGGGACACCCTTCACTCCTCGCGTGCATCCACAAGCCTTGGTCTTCTATTACCCTGCTGCAAGTTTTCTTCCTTGGACCGATGAGAGCTGCAGTTTTGGAGTTGCACTGACCCAGTCCTCTAGGCATAACAATTTCGTTCTTGTCAAAGTCACCCATATCCTTCCGCTTGGCCATTTTTTTTTGCTTCCCGCACACCAACTTTAAACAAAAAAAGGTTCACTTGCTGCCTAATATATCCCACCCACTTTGAGCCACCATTGTAGTGACAGTGAGAAGGGCCAAATTTCAGTATAATGCCAAGACAACTAGATCAGAGCAAATCCAAAACTGCAGCTCTTGTGGGATGTTCCTGCTCTGCAGTGGTCAGAACCTACTGAAAGTAAGGGAAGGAAGACCGTTGAACTGGCGGCAGGGTTATGGGTGGCCATGACTCATTGATGCACATGGGGAGTGAAGGCTGGCCCGTGTCGTCTGGTCCAACAGAAGCGCTATTGTAACTCAAATTGCTACAAATGTTACTGCTGGTTGTGATAGAAAGGTGTCAGAACACACAGGTCATTACTGTCATGTGGGCAAATAGGGGACCTACTCAATATTAGGCGGGAAATGAAAAGAAATATTGTTTTCTGTTATGTTGAATGAGACATTTTGCTTTTTTTATACTTCCATTTACATTAAAGCAGCTGTAATTAATTATTCCAGTGTTTCCTCTAGAAAAGAAAAAAAAGAATGATGGAGGATTTGCGCATACACGCTAAACTTTTGATTGTATATTTCTCTCACATCACAAGACTTATGGTTGGTAATTTCCATGAGAGTACTACAGAGTAGTGCTGATTTGGAGAGGCCAAGCCCTTTTATTCCAACAGCACCTTCTTTATTTCATGACTGTAATTGAAAATATGCCAATTTGTGTGTTCTATTGATTTTCTCAACTATGTGGGAGGTTTCACTACTGTAATAAGGGTTTTGTTCTATGTGTGTACTACAGAGTTATGCTGACTTAGAGAGGCCATGCCCTTTATTCAATAATTGTATTTTCAGCAGCACATATTATATTATATTACCATTACTGACAGTACAGACATTTTTGTGTTCTAATAACCTCCAGCCATGGACAGAGAATGAGAATGACACAAGTCTGCTGCTTCAGTGTTTTTAGATCTTTTTGGCAGATGTAACGTTATACTGGTAGCGTTCATCTTTATACTTTTCAAGAAGCAAAGAAGGCGACTTCTGTCCAGCAAAAACATCAGGGACAGACTGATATTCTGGAAAAGGTATAGGGATTGGACTGCTAAGGACTGAGATAAAATCATTTTATTCTATGAATTCCCCTTCTGAATGTTTGGGGCATAGGGGAAAAAGCCTGGAGAACAAAAGGTGAGCACTACCATCAGTCCTGTCATGCCAAAAGTGAAGGATCCTGACACCATTCACATGTGGGGTTGCTTCTCTGCCAAAAACAATTTTGCCTAGGAACACAGCTATGAATAAAGTATGGGACAAAAATATCCTCCAAGAGCAACTTCTTTTAACCATCTAAGAACAGTTTGGTGATGAACAATGCCTGCAGAACAAGGTCCTTGATATGAGGCAAACGTGAAGTGGCTTGGGTAACAAAACCTCAAAAAGAGTCCATGGCCAAGTAACTCCCCAGATCATAATCCTATTGAGAACTTGTGGTCAATCCTGATGTGGGGGGTGGACAAAACAAACAAAAAAAACCCACAAATACTGAAAAACTCCAAGCCTTGATTATGTAAGAACAGGGCTGATATTAATTAGAATACAATAATAGAAAAATAGAAAAAATATATATAAAATAGAATATAATAAAAGCCTTCACCACTAATAAAATGCTTGTAATTATACTTCAGTATACTGTAAAATAGTAACATCTGACAAAAAGGTCTAAAAACACTGAAGCAACAGAAAATTAAGATTTGTCTCATTCTCAAAACCTTTGGCCCTGACGTACACAAATAAAATAAGAGTTTTAAATTACTTATGTATAAAAGCGAAGACATGGTGACAGCTGCACGTCGCTACAGCCATCGCTAAGACCCCATGTCATATATCATTTAGCCGTCGCTAAGACCCCATGTCATATATCATATTAGACCCCATGTACATCAAGAAACCCCTAGGATTTCTATACTTTCCTCTCCCTCATCTTTTAAAACACACACTGATATCATGTTTTCATATAAATGTGAATGACGATGGTCAGGTCATTTCCCTTTTGATTTAATTATTAAATTAAGAAACTTTTTAATTTTAAGAGAATATCTGTAATTAGCAACAACAGTTAGCCCAAGAGAGCAAATTAGCTAAGAGAGGTGAAAAACACATCTAAATGTGGAATTCCACACTGTACTGTGGCTTTATTCTGCACAATATTAAACACCAACTATACAAGCCAGTTCTCGATGACACTATGCTCATTAGTTATACATGAACTGTAGGAGACAGCAATCACATCCTGCACTAATTATTACTGAGGAGAATCAGCAATGTAGAGCAACATCTTAGCTAAACCTACCCTTACGAAAAAAGAATATATGGCAATATATTGTAAAATATAATGCAATATATTAAATGATACATTTCCATATACAGTATAGGAAACTAGTGCTCATATTTATTAATATATTGCAATATATGTATAGACCATATATATATATATATATATATATATATATATATATATATATATATATATATATATTGCAATGCAGGCAAAAACCTTTATATTTATATATATTTTGTTTTACTGAAACATTATTAAACCTTTATGCATGTTTAAGAATTATACACACACTTTTACTTTGTCGGTGTGATTTGATTAAGGAAACTTCAAGATGAGATCTCCTGTTAATCTCCTCTTTGCCTCCTAGACAGAAATGAGCCGTCTTTGAGACTTCTCAAATGTGCCTCAAATATGACTAGGTTTTCATCACGTATCACTTTATTTTAAACTGCAATTATGCATTCCTCTTCTTCTTCTTCTTCTTCTTCTTATTATTATTATTATTATATGGTGATCTTATAAATCTGTTCTATTTCTTGCCTACAGTATATGATCCTTTATTTAAATGTCACTCTAAATTGCATAATCCTGATGTCTATATATTTGTTAAAACATAATAATGCAAAAAATGGCTAAAAATGCTTTGGGGTTTTAGGGCTAGCGTTCTCTGACAAACAGTGCCATCTACACTAAAGGGTGTTTAGTATTTTTCATGTACTTCATCCTACTCTTGACAGAACCATAGACCACTTTTGTTCTGCAGTTAATGCGGCCCGTTCCGCTGGTTACCACCGCAGGTATATTTCACACCTGTGGGAAACACTGCAATGTGCAAATTATTTGAACTTTCTGCTTTAAAATGGCAAAAATAAAGTACCCAAGGAAGTTTCTTTTTTAATCCATGTGTTTAATGAAGATATGTAGGTTGGTAACCTCTATTACAAAATTGTTTTGTGATAGATAAATCTTTTTTTTTTTAAATCTAGCTTTATTTAAACCAACCGCCAGTTCTATTATCATACAGTACACTGTCCCTAGTTAAATAACATTGCTAACCTTTTACAAATGTGTATTACTCCCTAATGAAACTATCGAACTTAAACTAGCAAATGGCAAACTTACTTTACATTCTGTATAAATGTCATAACCAAGAAAGAACTCTCACTCACCTTCTATACAGTACCACTTTATCCTGTATTCAGGTTCACGGGGACTTGGAGCCTATCCCAGGAGTCTTAGGGCGTGAGGAGGGGGTACACCCTGGACAGGGTGCCAATCCATCGCAGGGCACACACACACATATTCACACACTCTGGGCAATTTAGGAACGCCAATTAGCCTACCTTGTGGCGTTATTTAATATTGTCATATAGTCACATTATTAAACATCTAATTGGTACAATATATTGGATGGCATAACATTAGGCATGGAGGCATGGTGTCCTGGCATCTCTGTACTAATATAGGGAAAACACTGATCATCCCATCACCAGACACAATTTCTCCCCTCTGCGGAATAGTTCAATCTTTCTGTCATCAGAACAGAGGGATTTGTTTTCCTGTGGTCTGGGAGTCCTTCCGAGGCTTTTTGGCAAACTCCCAGCAGGCTGTTATGTGCCATTTAATGAGGAATGGTTTCTGTCTGGTTGATCTACCATACAACCCTGATTGGTGCAGTCATGCAATGGTTGTCCTTCTGTAAGCCCCTTGTTCCATCTACACAAGGAAACTCAGGATCTCATTTGTATTGACCCTTGGGATCTTGGGTTATCTGTCTGACCAAGTCTACAATCCCTGATTACTCATTATACAGTACGTAGCTGGACAGCCAGATCTGGGAATACAGTTGGTTGTTCCCAAATCTCTTCCTTTCAAGACTGATGGAGAGTACCATGGTCTGGGCCACCTGCAATGCTGTTTGCTGAGATCTTTCTCCAGATCTGGATCTTGGCACAAGCCTGTCTCACAGGTCTATAGATTATTCTGTCAACCTAATTACTTTGTTTTTACTCTGACAAACAGTATACCATCTAGTGTGAGTTTTTATGTGTGTGCCCTTCCTGATATGTCCAATACATTTAATCAGTCACAGGTGGAGAAACATCTCAAGGGCCATTGATAGAATTAGGATGACCCAGAGCTCAGCAGCAAGTGTCATAATTAAGTGTGTGAATACCAGTTATAAATACCAACATAAAAGTTAGTGCACCCTATTTAAATTCTATGCTTTTTTCATGTAAAAACAATAAAAATTATCTGATCTTAGAATTTGAATTTTACTGTGCAAGTATTATTTATTCGTCAAAAATGAAGCAAAAAAACAACAACATGTGGACAATACTATTGTAAGAGACCCCATGATTCAATACGTTGTAGATCCACCTCTAACAGTAATGATTTAAAGTAATCGTTTCCTGTATGACTTCATCAGTTTCTCACATGGATGTGAAGGAATTTTCGCTCATTTTTTTAACACTGCTTCAGTTCATTGGGAAGGGTTTTGGGCATTAACCTATGCACAGCTGTCTTCTTCATGGTCACTTTAGTTACTGCAAGGTGCCTAGATCCTGTGGCTGCAAAATAAGCCCAAATCATCCCCCCTCCACCGCTGTGCTTGGGTATGAGTCATTTCTGATTAAATGCTTTTTTTTTTCATTTTTGAAAATACATGGTGCTGGCCATTAAGTCAAAGCAACACCACTTTGGTCTCATCTGTCCATAGGGAATTGTTCCAAAAGTCCTGTCATTTGTTCGTCCACTATATGGACGAACAAATGGAACAATATGGGACGGAAGATTGGCAACTGTCTTGCATGCATCTTCCACACTGTGGAATGTCAAACTCCAAATTGTTTGGAAATGGATTTATAACACTTCCCATATTGACGTGCAGCAACAAATGCTTCTCTAAGACTATTGCTTATGTCCTGCCCACTTGGCATTAAGGGCAAGTTCCAGACTGAATGTTCCAGACCATCAAACTGCCAAAACGTCTGCTTAGATAGAGGTCTGCACACCTGCTGATGATTAGTTAATTGGGATATTTAATTTCTATTAAGTATTGTGTGTGTAATTATAATTTTTTGTGTAAAATTATAAGAACTAAAAAGATTTTAACACATTTTAAGATGTAACAAAATGTGTACAACATTAGATAGATAGATAGATAGATAGATACACTGTAGATAGATAGATAGATAGATAGATACACTGTAGATAGATAGATAGATAGATAGATAGATAGATAGATAGATAGATAGATAGATAGATAGATAGATAGATTTAACATTTTCTGTAAGCTCTGGTCCACCAGACACATTCCCGCTCACTTTTCTAGACGGAGCCGTGTGACTAGTTGTTTATGTTGCCACAAGACGCCGCCGCCAATCACTATGAGATCTGACACACCTACGCTGGCACAAAATAGGACATTTTGTAGCTTTCAGTTATAATTAAATCGTCGCTAGGGATACATATTTCTTGAATTTAGCATTGGTAAATTCTAGCCAGTGACAGATCCTTAGTATTGCAAAAGAGTTATTAACATTTAAAACTGTGTTGCCAGGAGCTTTAAGTATTATTGATGTCAGTCTTCTGTCATGGTGAAACTGCATGTGTCATTACTGTCAAATCCACTATAATTAGCATCCCTGCTATTACTGAAATAGTTTCAACTTTAGTTCTACAAGTTATTAGCTAAAACTTTAAATTGTCTTAAAGCTAACACTGAATTTCCTCTTTTAATGGCATTGAGTAGTTTTGAAGAAAAACTCTCTCTATGTACTTCATCTACCTATCTATCTATCTATGAATATCAATCTTGAATTTAATGGAGCTTACATTGAACTGAAGTGATCTAAAATGAAAAAGGTCTAGTTCTATACTGTATACTGTATATACAGGTCTATGTTCAGCCTTTATTCGTTACATGTACAGTGATTCACAGTGAAATTCGTTATTCTTTGAATATCCCAGCTTTTGTTGGTAGACTAGAGTCAGCCATTATACGACATCCAGGGTTAAGGGTCTTGCTCAAGGGCCCAACAGTAGCAACCTGGCAGAGCTGGCGTTCAAACTGCCGATCTTCCATTAAATAGTGTTTGAACAACCAACCCTTAAGACACCTATTACACCTATTGTTAGGCGTGACAGGCGGCATGGTGGCATAGTAGGTACAGTAGTACTGTGGTTTTTGATGTCTGCCTTGTGTCTATGTGCGTGGAGTTTGCATGTTCTCCATGTACCTGGAGGGTTTCGTCGAGGTGCCCGAAGACAGCTGGACAGCAGAGACGGGTACATGGTGTTCCCATTTTGCCTGTAGTGTGTGCGTGATCTGAGATGAATTGGCATCCTGTGCAAGGTGTGCCCAACCTGTGATAGGCTCCAGGGTTCCTGCGATCCTGTACAGGATGAGTGGTATGGAAAGTCCATCCATCTTATCCAAAGTTGGGTCGCGGGGGTAGCAGTTCTAGCAGAGAACCCCAAACTTCCCTTTCCCCAGTCATTTCAGCTAACTCTGACTGGGGAATCCTAAGGCGTTTCCAGGCCAGTGTGGATCCAGTGATAATCTCTTCATCTACAGTAGTCCTAGGTCTGCCCCGTGGTCTCCTACCAGCTGGACATGTCAAGAACACCTCCCTAGGGAGGCGTCCTGGTGACATCCTTACTAGGTGCCCGAACCACCTCAACTGACTACTTTCCACGTAAAAAAGTAGCGGCGTGAGTTTCTCACGGATGACTGAGCTTCTCATCTTATCTCTAGCCAGCTACCCTTCTGAGAAAACCCATTTCTGCCTTTTGTATTTGTGATCTTGATCTTTCGGTCATGGTATGGAAAGTAAATCTAATTAATGTTAGGAATGAAAAACGTTTTTGTAAATTCTGCAAAATACCTGCTGTGGGGTTATTATAACAATTCTAGGTTCTGATTGAGATTAAGAAGATTTCGTATAACCGCACATCTGTAAGCAGTTAACTTAGACTGTTTATACTATATACTGTACTGTAAATGCATTCATTCTAATACAGTATGTCATTGTTTTTATAGTTAAATGCAAGTAAACTTGTATGATGGACACGTTACACAATCTAAGATTAATATGAATATGAAAGAAGATGATGAACATGAATATGGATTCAACAGAGATAGTGTGCATTAGTCGATACACTGATTTCTGTTAGGAGATGTACGGAAGGAGTCTTCAGTGTCAGTGCTATGTTTACATAGATAATATTTCTTCAACACGATTAAAATCATTCCGTTTATTCTTTTCCGATGAATCTGCCTTATACTGTACATTATGATTGGTTATTAGATGATTATAAGGCTCTGTCTGCATTCCAAAATGTTTGAAGGTATTAAGCTTCAGAATTTTTGCAGTCTATTGAGCAAAATTGTTTTCTGAGTTTTTTTTTTTTTTTTTTTTAATAAAGAGTGCAAAATGCATATCACCTAAAATAACACTTTATGTTATGTGTCACAGAATATGGGAAATGTAAATACCTTAATTTCGACAAGAAAAAAGTCAGATAGAAATGTACAATTCCAAGGGGACGAAGAATTCAGTCTCATGTATGATTGGTTAGATGCTTGACTAAGTATGGAAAGCCAATTAAGGTTCCTTCCTTTGCCAGAGATTCAGTGGATGAAAGTCGGAGGTAAAGACAGGTGGGAGAGAGTTGCTGTCACAGAGTTTGCAAATGCAAAAGTTCCTTCCTAGAAATTCGTCACGTCACCTAATGTCACTCCACGCAGGGCAAATATGCACAGAACGAATATATTTATTCCAACAAGAGAAGAACGATCAGATCAAGTGTTTACATGGCTAATAGTGACCTATTGAATGCATGATTAAAGCTTTACACTGACCCTCATTCCCCATTCTGCTTTATTATGATTGAAGTAATTCCAATCTGACCTGATGTCAGACTGTTCTGCTTGGGCTGGTATTCCTATTATTAGTGGAACATTAGGGTCCCTGCTGATCGAAAGGTCCCTGGTTTGAGCCCCAGCACCACCAGGCTCAGATACAACCAGGTGTCTAGATGGTGCCCTGAACCTGTAAAAAACTGCAACTGAAACAACAGGGATATCTTCAAGGAGGGGAGTGTTCATCACACGATGGCACATGGATGGACATTCGCATCCATGTACAATAAACACATGTAAAAAAAAAAATAGAGGACTTTACATTGTGTTTTTCGAAAATTCTCGACTAGGGAAAGCCCTTTAGTAGGTGGGTTGCCACACCCTGATATATCCAGCCAATGCATGCAGTGCTGGTCCCAGCTAACCAGCCAGGTTAGAAGAATGAGAGGGTTGTGTAAAAAAGGGCATCTGGCGTAAAACCTGTGCCAAGTTGCGTGTGGATTGGATGGTCTTCTGTGGTGACCCCTTGATGGGGAAAAGTTTTAAATAGAATCGATCATCCTAACACAATGCTAATATTACTTGTTGTTGTAAATAATAATTTTTGATTGACAATAAATAAAAGAAAAAAAACAAACAATGATGCTGGTGTACTATTATAGTAAAACCCTTGCTGGTGGTAACAGTGACCATCCTTCATGTCGGGTTACAACACAACACTGTAAAGATTTAGAAGTTTGCTTTTTTTTTTGTTTTTTTTTGTAGAGGCAAGGAAAAAGAGACAGGAAAAAGTGCATTTTGAACTAATCCTGATTTTTACTTTTCACAAGTGATGTCTTACTTTTTGCACAGCCTGGATTTCTTCATATTCTTTTAACATTAAGTCCCCCCCCCCCCCCGACCTTTGTGTTTATTCCTTCTGTCTGTATTTTGTCCCATATTTAGTGCCATGCTCTTAAAAACAGCTGTAAGAGAGGCAGCCAGCAATCACGTCATGAAGCCGGGGTTTGGTGTCACTCTTTCACGCCCTCAGACATTTCATTCTTGGCAAATCGACAGCATAAATGTACACGCACATAAGCACTTATAAAGATTCTTGGAGTGCTTAGAAAACTTTCCAGGCTTTGCTTCAAGGAAATGTATTCATGGACAACTTTCTCGAATTTATTTCACTGCTCACTAATCACAAGTAAGTTTAAGTGTAAGCCAAGAGTAAGTGAAGACAATGGAAAATCAGCCGCCTGTGATGTTTATGGTCAGAACGGTGAAATGTTCATTGATGATTGAAAGTGTGTAACAGTTCTCATCTTGTCACCTTTGAGCAACTTGCTCGGTCACCATGCTGCACTGGACATACTGTGCAGAAAAATGGAAAGGACATGTTCATCTCTTAGTCATGGTCTGGATGTCAGAAAATGAGGCTGTCTGTAGGGGTTGTCTGTCGTCTGATACCCCGCAGTCGTCATCGTACTTTGTAGTATATCAGACTTCAGCGGAACGCTACATTGCCTCTGTATAGGATGGCTAGGCTTCGTTGACCATCTCCCCTTCAGAATGATGACATTTTGATTCTCTTGGATCCCTGTGGCAGTGGAAAAAGTCAACTGTGATAAAAAGGGAGAGGCAGGCTCACTCCAAGGGGAGCCACTGTAGCTCAGGCTTTGACGGTGAGGGAATTCAAGCTATTCAGACCATTTCAAAATGTCATTGTTTTCCCTATTTTTAGTCTTGGTCTCACTTATGTCTTTTTATTTAACATTTTTTAAAAAGATGTTTAGAAGCACTTTTTCACCATTGGTGTTAGCATTGATGTTGTTTGACTTTTTTGTCCAGTCAATTACCAAATAATTGTTCGACTTCTTGTTCCTGATTGGATAATCACTAATTGCCCTATGCCCTGCATTTCCACTCGTCTTCTTCAACTGGCTTGATAAAATCTATTTACTGACTCTATATGGACAAAAGTATTTGTGCTACCCTGATAATTATTGAATTTAGATGATTTAGTCAGGCCTGTAATCCTCAGAAAAGGACAATCTTAATGCTTTAGCATACCAACACATTTTGGACAATGCCATGCTTCCAACTTTGTGGCAACAGTTTGGTGAAGGCCCTTTTCTAATTTAACATGACTGTGTCCTAGTGCAGGACGATAAAGACATGGTTTGATGAGTTTGGTGTAAAAGAACTTGACTGGCCCAAACACAGAACCCTGACCTCAACCCCATTAAGCACCTTTGGGATGAACTGGAACGGAGATTGTGAGTCAGGCCTTCTCGTCCAACATCAGTGCTGACCTCATAAATGCTTTACAGAATGAATGGGCACGAATTCCTACAGAAACACTCCAAAATCTAATCTTGTGGACAGGCTCCTAAGAAGAATGGAAAAGGGGGACCGACTCTATATTCAAGTGTATGAATTTGAACCCAATGTCATTGCAGGTTTGGCCAAATACTTTTATCCATATAGTGTAGATAGACTTGCAGGGTCTATATACAGTAGCTGACCACTGTCCTTGCTTTGTTTGTGTGTAAAAAAAATCTGATTATTGACTGTGTTTGACCTTCAGAGACTTGCTGAGACTTGCTTCTGGACACCAGGTTTACTTCTCTTGGTGGACGGCACTTACTCTCCCAGGGTTATCCCAGAGACTTACGGCATGAGGCGGGGTACAACCTGGATGGGGGTGCCAATCCGTCCCAGGGCACATACACTCACATGCTCAAACATAAAGGGAGGAACCTTAATTCCTGGAGGTGGGAATCGGAAAGCGGTGGGAATCGAACCCAGACCATGGAGGAGCAAGGCCAACCTCTAAGTCACCGTGCTGCCCCCATGTACTTACAATGGATAGTATTGGATTTTATGGTGTTCCCAAATGTCCAAACCCTAAGTGATTATTTTGCTGAGTTTTTTCTCGGATTTGTCTGAGACCATGTTACCTAAGAACTAACAATTTTATTAAGTCTGTGCTCTTGCGTGTCTCGTCAGATCTGATGTAAAACCAACTCAGGCCACCATTTTGCCTGGCAATCCCGGGCAATTTTACAATGTGCAGGGAAATGCCAAAACATTTAAGGACATAAACCTGGAAGACAAGTTTATTAGTAACAACATGTCCATGCATTGCCTGCAGGTAACACACTAATGCTTTCCACCTGTGATTATCAAGGTTATTTATTAGTAGTTTTTGCATTGGCAGAGAGAAGCCCAGAGAAAGAGTGTGTGTGTGTGTGTGTGTGTGTGGTTACCGATTGCAGCCCAAATTCACAACAAGTGCTAAATAACTCACTCACTAATTAGCTCACCATCTACTGCCTGTCTCCATCACTTATTGTAAAAGAATTCTTGTGCATTTTTTGTTTAAATTGCACTGGCTTTGTCGTACGTGTTTAACACACCGATGTAAGCACATGTCTAGTGACCTAAATGAACACAAACTTTGCATTTAAGTAAAAGTAAAGATTCCCAAGGGCAAATATTACTCGAGTAAAAGTAAAAGTCCTCCATTTACTTGTGTACTGGAGTAAAAGAACAAAAGCACTCACCTTCGAACTAATGTAAACATCAAAAGCATCAAACGTAGAAAAAAAATTTTTTTAAAAGGTAAAAAAAAAAACTCTCTCTCTCCATATGTCACACCACACGCTTTGTTGGTATTGAGAGTGTATAACAACATGTATATTACTGCGTGACTTCTGATGGGGATAACAGAACTAATTCAAAAGTCAAAAATGATCTGAATTCAAGTTATATTAAAACTTCTGATGGCCACAGTGTCTTACCAGAGCTTTCTGTTCAAGGCTCCAGTCTCCTAGTTGTAACCGAAACAAAAGCATTTGGATATCCGCAAACAAAACTTGGACCTAAAGAAGGTTAAAGTCGCCTAAAGAGAATCATTGCTGATGACATGGATCATCACTAAGAGCCTGCGAGTAAACGGCTAAGAATGGAACAGTAACATCATCATTCGCTGACCGAGAAAAAGTAAAAAAATCGACCATAAGCTGGAAAATTCATCAATGCTTACAGTTTTCAAGGATCAGTATTAGAACATTATCAGGAAATCAACAGTGCTGGTTACAGTGAGATGCTTATTGAACAGCTGAAGCCTAAAGTTTGGATTAAACGCGGAGGACCGCTATCCGAGGGCGTCGTGATCTTGCATGACGATGCACATCCGCAGACTTCTGACTACACTGTGTTTTAAGGTGTTAAAGTATCCTTACTAAGTCCTGATCTCGCTCTATCGTACTTTGGTCACCTGAAATCAGTCCTACGAGGACAAAGATTCACTTGGGATGAAGTACTGATAGAGAAGCTCAGCCTAAAGATTTTTAATGAAAGAATACGAAAGCGTGTGGACAGATGGACAAAGTGTATTGAAAAGCAAGGAGATTATGTTGAAAAATGATTTATTTGTCTTTTCTAAAAGTTAAGTAAAATAACCTATATTGATTTTTCCACCACAATTACGTCGATTTAGGTTCTAGGTTTGTTTTTTGTGCTTGGGTTGAGTTGCACTGCTTCTTTTCCATATCATACGGCTTAAACTGAGAGAGAAGGTGGGGGAGAGCGAGACGGACTGAATGGTGTGACTAAAATAGAAAGTGTGCAAACCTGGACCTGAAGTAAACGGAAGAATACCCCAGGCACCTGGCCTCAGGTACACTCCCAGGCCTACTTTCTACGTAGAGCCTACACCTTCTTATTTCAGCTCCTTAAACAAAGCAGCCATCACTTTTCATTACATCCGACTTTTACATTAGAGAATGTTTTTAATCAGACTTTTCGTGTGTAGTATATTTGGTCCTCGATTAATTCAGAATTTGCTATTCATCCTCGATAAACACGTTTTTTTCCCCCTGAAACAATATAGCTTTTTAATTAAATTCTGACAGCTAAAGCTAAAAAAAAAAAAAAATCAATCCAAACCAAACAAATACAGAAGCCAGCAAAGAAAATCCTTGGTGTTGACAAACCTCCAGAACATTTCACAAGGGTCAGGTGCTATCAGGAGTAAATTAATCCCAAACATCAACACCAAAAAATTTCATTCATGACTGAAATCTGGGGACGGGGCATTCCGAGCGTGTTTACCGTAGAACATCAGCCACATCCGATTTTAATTAACGCTGTGAAGCCGAATGGAGAGCCGAGTGACAGGATGAGTAAATAGAGGACGCCAACCCACTGTGCAGCATGCCCTCGGGTTAGTGCCAGGGTCCAAAGCAGGCACCGTGCTGTGCTAAATCAGGAGCTCAGCTCACACTGGGACGGCAAAACAATCTTCGGTTCTGACAAATATGATAGACATCCTGCTCCGCCTGTTTTTGTTTTTGTTTTTCTTCTTGAAGCATGAATAATACGAATTAACTTTTAGCCTGGTACAGAAATAAATGCCAGAGATAACATTTGTGTTGTATTATGTTATCTTGTTAATCCAGCTGCAAGGTGGCATTTTAAGTCATTGTGATTTGGGAGTTTTTTTTTTTTTTTTTAAAACCCTGTTAAACGTCTCTAGTGTCTTGATGCGAAATGTTCTCCGCTGTTGACGAGAAGGAATGTTCAAAAGCACGCAATCAATGAGACCTTGAGCAAAACTCTTAACCCTGTGTGCACACCAGTGGCAATTATTTGTCTTGTGTCAATCAAAGCACTCTTTGTTGAGTGCTAGTGGGACATTCTGATATAGTGGCCTGGTTGCCATGGTTTCCCTGGTAGCCCTAATAGATACTGTATGGCATAATCGGCCATAACAATCGTCTGATCTGAAAAAAAACACAATAAAAATTAATAGGAACTTCTTAATATTCTTTAACATTAAGCAAAAAGATGACTGCAACACACTAATCAAACTGAAATGGGATTAGTGATGAACCGAAAAGTGAACATTATAAGGTTGAGTCAAAAATTATTGTCATAATTTTAGAAAAAGGCAAATACAGGCTTGTAGTGATGAATCTGTGTCTTGTCTCCAGTAATGATTTTCTTTAAGAAACTTTCACCTTTCTTAGAAAATCGCTCTAAATTTTGTTTGCAGATATCCAAACACTTCTGTTTATTGTTAACAATTTTATTGAATTACCATACATGTAAATAGTTTTTTTAAATAGTAAGTTAAATAAAATCACATTTTTGACGTTTAAATTACAAAACCGCCCTAAAAACAAAGATTTGACTCTTAAACAACGGAATTTTCCTGACAGCGATCTATGCATGTGTCTACATGTTTTCCAACAGCACTGCCTTTGCTGTCACCAAGGAAGAAGTATAACATCAGACCCCGGTTCGCCCCCTAGCTAACAAGTATTCAAGTTTTATTTTGATATGCACAGTAAAGAAACATGGTCCCGTCTTACAATAAAACTCTTCCTCAATGAATGAAAATAAGTATCAAATAGAATAAAATCTAAATAAATATAGGTAAAAAATAGTAGGTGTATAAAAAAAAGGATATATAATAAACATAGAATTTAAAGCAGAATAAAAAAAAAAATTGGAATAGGCGCCTGAGCAGGGGAAGTTTCATGGGATGAAGTCGAAACTGATGCTGGCGATCGTCTGTACTAAAGATTGCTTGGCATCCAATTTGCCTCTGTGCGTCTGAGGATTAAACAAACTAACTAACTAATTAACTAATTACAAGAGAGAATACATCAATAAATGTTTCATCATCTGGATAAAAAGGGTCTTAACTAACATTGGTAATCTATACATCACATCATGGATGCTGGGAGATCGTGAGAAACCCTCACAGCAACCTGATCTCAAGATCAAACCAGGGACTTTAAATGTACATTTTATTGGGGAAAAAAAAAATAATAATAATTTTTGACCAATCACTTTGTTGTACTGTACATTGTAAAAAATAATCACTAATGGTGGTATAATTACTGTAAGTCTACGTTTTGTTGGGCCACATCACCATATCTTATCCTTTATTCTTTTTCCTATCACAGCACACATTGACGACTTTAACTCGTAACCCTTCCTACCTAAATGTTGCACTAATGCAATCCTGAATCCACAATCTCCACCCCATGCACAAAGCAAAGAAGTTATATTTCTTAAGCCAAACCCAAACACCCAAAGCAAAACCAGTGATTCAGCTTTTTTTTTTTTTTCTTAGAAGACTAAAGTAAAACAGACACCAGAGACCGGTCTGTGCAACCTAACTGTACGTTTGTGCATGTAGTCATTAAACATTGTCTCAGAGCAATTAAACCTAGCTTTACTTCTCAGGAGTTTCCCAGGGATCCCTCTCGTAACACCCGGCTCATTACCATACACAGCCGTGTGAAGAGATGCAGAGATACGGAAGGAGAGGATGCAAATGAAAGTGGGAACGGTGCAGGGATGAATCCTCCCACTCACACTGAGAGTCTGAAAATGAATCCCTAGAGGTACAGTGTGATGAATGTACATCGAAGTACTACCTACGAAGACGGAGACAGGCAGGATGCCTTGCTAGTTCTGGCCCCTACTGCTTAAGAGTGTAAATGCAGAAGCATGCATACATTATTATTATTATTATTATTATTATTATTATTAATTGCTAATCTAAGAATTGAAATTTTACACCTATTGAGATGAACCTGTATTTAAAATAGTTTGTAGCATTTTGAGATTTGCTTCAAATATAAAGTGCATTATAAATAAAATGTATTATTAAATTTATTATTATTGGTCTATTTATTATTATTACAGGTACTCCAGTTTCCTCCCACAGTGCAAAGACTTGCAGATTAAGCAATTGGTGTTTCCAAAAAGTCTGTAGTGCATAAGTGAGTGTGTATATGTGCATGTCCCCTGCGATGGATTGGCACTTCATCCAGGGTGCACCCTGCCTAGTGTCCCGAGTCCTCCCTGGGATAGGCTCCAGACCTCCCATGACCCTGTACAGAAAAAGTGACAGTATTTACTGTAATAATGAAACAAATCAAAAATATATGAAAGAAATTATAATAATAAAACACTTCATGGCTTAGTATTATTAAAACAACAACAACAACTTTAGGCTGAAAACAGTCAGCAATTTCATCATTAACGCCAGTCCACGCTCTCACTGTATGTGATTATTTTTTTATTACATCTCACCCCATCATGTTTTATTCCTTACTTAATCTCGCTTAAATAGAAATAAAAAACGGATACTTGTTAACGTTCTAAAAATAGGTGGGGATGCACATTTGGGAGTATCTGACATTTAAGTAGGCACAAGCAAAGCTGTCAAGAAAAGGACTTGGCTATCAATCAGGGGCAAAGTCATGGCAAATGTGAAGGATACTATTTCCTCAGTGGAGGAAATTACATTGACAAGTAGGTTACATGGCAGTGGCACAACAGGACTCCCAGAGGAGAAAGCCTACTAGGCCAAAATTAATGATGCTAAATATGTGTGCTCAAAGTCCACAAGGAAAGGTGTCCATGCCTCCCACCAAGAAAGAAAGAGCAGAGGATGAAAAGCTAATTCAAACACGGTGAGAGAAATCGAACCCGCTAACCGCAGGAGAGGCATCTTTGGTGGGCTGAGCAGCGTATAATTCTGCGCTGAAGACTTTCAACATGTCAAAAATTCTGTTTGGAGGTGTTCTGTCTGGAGGACAGCAGAGACACATCTGTGTGCACACACATGCATTTGAAGGCGCCCCGAGGGGCCGACACTGTCCAAAGCACAGCATGAAACGTGCGGTTTGTTTTCTGTGGCTTTTTGTTTGTTTTCAAAGCCGATTTTCATCATTAGTAGTTGAACTTCTGGGAAAGTTCTCAGGGAAAAGTTCTAGTAGGGGCTTTTGATGAATGTTTTAAAAAGGGGACTGCAAAAATGGGCCTTTTCACACACTTTGACACTTCAACCATTTTACCCTTTTGATAGATTGGACTTTGGTGGATTACACTTGATATTTTTTAAGAGAGAAAGTACGCAAGGAGTGGAGAACAAATTCAGAGGGGCCCCCTGGGTTCAAATTCCTGTTGTGGAACTTAACAAGGTAAACACAGCCTCAGCAGCAATGGAGGGCTTGTACAGTAGGTCCAGTGTCTCTCCCATTGTTATTTTTACATATCTTCTCTTTTCTCTTTTAACCCACTTCCTTGGTAATGTCTACTGAGAAACTGAGAAGCGTAGTCATTCAAGTCATAGTTATCTCAAAGATTCCTTTCAGTGGCATTTCTTCGTAATCTTTTTCCATTGCCGCTCCAACTTCTATCATTTCAGTGCCGTTCCCACCATCACATCCTCATTCCTCAGCATGCTTGGCCAACATCCCATCAACTAATCCTGCTGACATTTTATTTCAGCATGACTGAGCTGCTTATACTGTAAGTTCTTATGCCTTGATCTAGCATTAACTAGAGCCTGGACACAACACACTACCTGCATGCAATCATCAACTCCGGTACCATACCCTTAGTCTTTGGAGACATAAGTTCTAGGTGATGAGCCGCTTTCTTATGCCCTGATCTTTTGCACAATTTACCCAGTCATGCACTGTTGTTGCCTTAGGCAATATGCCCCTGAGTGGTCTCTTCTCAACCATCATTAGGTTACATTTTTCAGTTGTCAACAGTCCAATTTGTCTTCCATCTTACCACGTTTAACCATATTTCTACACTTCTACAATCCTTCCATCCCAGTGGCTTACTTTAGCTGCAAGCATTACTTTTAAAAAATTGCATATTTTAAGACCAAAGCTTGGCTTAAATTATAACCATTCAAGATGCAAGGGGATGGATTGGCACCCTGTCCAAGGTTTACCCAGCCTTATGCTCTAAATTCCCTGGGATTGGCTCCAGGCTACCTGTGACCCTGTAGACAAGATAATATAGTATAGAAGATATCTATCATAGCAAGGATCTTATCTGTCTACATAAACATATGGACATGTTACCCAAGCAAACCACAAAGCACTAGTCAGTCATTTCGGATAAGAGCATTGGCCAGATGTTGTGCATTTAACATGGTATCGCAGCACACAAGCCCATCTGTGACCCATACCAGATTGTCATGAGCAGCATGGGCCAAAACAAGCACCTGCCAGAATCAGAGCCAACAAGCTGTGTATAAAAAATAAAAAAAATAAAAATAAAGCCAGCTAGTTGGATAGGGGCAGCAGCGGCTCAACAGTTAAGGATGTGGGAACTGATCAGAAAGTCGGGGTTGAATCCCCTGCGATGCCAAGCTGCCACTGTTGGACCCTTGAGCATTCCCCTTAACCCCTTAAAATGGTGCTATAACATGACTGACTGCAGCTTCTTAATAAGCTGGGATGCGTGAAGAAGAATTTCACAGAGCTGTAATGTTTACATGACAACGAAAGGGTTGGGGTTAGTGCTAATTTCAAATAAGTAATTTGTCCTATTTTAACAAGAATCCCTAGTTTTTATACCATACTTATTAGAATAAGCAATAATGTACTTGCTTGCCTAATTTATTTTGGGTATTTAACACAATAGACAGTATTTGTAAGGGGGAAAAATGAGGAAAAGTCTGAAAAGCCATACCAAGATACCAATTAGCCATGCTACAGTATTAACACCTCCATGTGGTGAATTAAATAACATCGATTATTAACTACAGTATATGCCAGTAAACTGTTGGCAGGATCGTGGGCTCACCCAAGCCTCCCAGTGACCAAAGGTCATCCCATTTGGACTGATCCCACAGAAAAGCCAATGCAGCACAAATTGCTGAAAAATGTAAATGCTGGCTGTGATACTGTAAAAAGGCACCAGAACATTTAATGCAGACCCAAAATAATCTGCTGAGAATGTCCTGGTGCCAGTCACCACAACACACCCCCAGAGGCCATTTGGAACCACACCCCAATGGGCTTCAGACTCAAGACCAAGAAATACCTAAAAGACCAAGAGCTGCACTGCTAAGCTAGGCTAGCAATACAGAAAGGAGGGAGGATGCACTGCTGATGCAAGTTAGCACACGAAACTTAACTGTAGTTGTACTTAAAGACATTAAACTTAGAGGGAAGAGAACATAAGCTCTCACTCTCATAGTGTTTTGTTGTTGTTGTCTGTGTCTTTGACCGTGACCAGAAAGATAGGGAGCATCCAGCTCTGCCATAAAGGTGTACTGGTGCTAGTAGTATTGGAACAATTTTACAAGTACAAGTAGATCAGCATGGTCTCGAGCTGATAGTTGACACTGGTATGGTTGTCAGGGCATCCCTGCTACTACAGTACCAGTCAAAAGTTTGGACACAGCTTCTAATTCAATTGTTTGTTTTTTTCTACATTCCAGAATAATACTAGAGATTTCAAATCTATGAAATAACACGTATGGTATTATATAATTAAGTAACAACAACAACAACAACAGTTATTTTAACACACAAAGATATTTTATTTTTAGATGTTATTTTAAGACAGGAAGGTCAGCAGTTCTGGAACAGTTCTTGCAAGAACAGAAGTGTCAAGTGCATTTGCAAAACCCTTCAGTCACCGTGATGAAACTGGCTTTAATGGAGACCTTCCCAGGAAAACAAGACCAAAACTTCAAGGAAGTTCTTAGAGAAAGTTAATTTAGACTTACCAGCCTCAGAAATCATTAATTAACAAACAGCACCTCAGATTAAAGAACATGGCCTTACAGAACATAAGTAACCATGTTGTAATGAGATTATTGAATATTTTGGAGACCATGGAATTAGAATGTTTGTCCAAACTTTTCAACTGGTGGTGTATGTTATCATAAAATCAATAAAAAAAAAAAAATTATTATATATATATAATAAAAAATATTTTTATATATAATGGTTTCTCAATAACAATGTGCATTTTTGTTTTTGTTTGTTTTGTTAATTGTAAGAAAGAAAACAGAGATACTGTAAGCAGATATAAAATTGAACATTTATAACATTGTGATATCCAAAACTTACTTAGGTAAACTGTATACTGTGGTGTTTATTCCTTGCTTTTGCTTTTCCCCCCTTTTTTTAGTTAACAAGTAATATAAATAATTTTTGGTTTTTATGTGGCCACAATATGAACAAGTATTACTCACACTCTTCATAATCTAGGGCAGCACTATTTGTTTACTGCTTGCTGCTGAATTGAAGACGAGAGAGAATAAGAGCAAGCCATGCGTCACTGAAACTGAACCAAAAATTCACATTATTGCGGCTCATGGATTGTATATACCTGCTGATTTATCTTTGAACTTACTTTTACCTTTACTCTATAGATGACCCAGGCACTCTGTGTACAGAATACCGCCAAACACGAATATATTATGCTCTCTTTCTCCACAATGCATCTTATATAAAACAGAAAACAGGCTTTTCCAACAGGACCACCGCCAACCTGAGACTGCCCTACTTTAAATTACAAGGGTTTTCATAACGCGCTTTTTTTTTAATCCCTTATAAAGTAGTGGCAGAGCCAGGTTTAAATATAGCATGGCACAGATGCTTCTGTTTCTCCAGCACTGTAGGTGACAGTTGCATGGATTTGAAGAGGCTGCATGCAATACTAGAGCTACCAAAGCAATAAGACACAGCTGACTCACATTCGGCGCTCGAGCTGCAATCAAAAACGACCGACGAATCACCCGTATCAATCCGCTTCATCACTTCATCTGGCATCAGGGTACCAGGCCTGATCTAAGAATAATCTTGTTAAAATAAAATCTAGTGGTTTCTGAGATGCATCAAATGGTTATAATAATATATGAGAAATATAATAAATATGCCAAATGCCTAAATGTAAATCAATTGTACACGAGGAAGTGCATGAAGCCGAGCTAGACACAGGGTCTTCAATCAGTTTATGTATGCGAATACTTTCATCAAGAGGGGATAATGAGGGGAAGATTTATTAAGGCATTAACAATGTTTTACGTTTCAGTCTGGATATTTTCTACATACAGTATGACTAATGTTTTTTTTTTTTTTTTTAAGTGACAAAAATTGCAAAATCTATTGCGAACCCGTTCTTCTATCTCTAATCACTTTTACTGCAACTGCAGAACAATTAAGCAATATCACACGAGAGGGAGTGCTTTTGTACTAAATATCAGCACAGCTGTGATGCAGTCGTAGATTTCACAAGATATTGAAGATATCAGCGTGTTGTTTAAGATGACATAATGTTATCAGATGTGTTTCCTTGCTGAAAGTTATTCTGTGACATTTGTAATGTGGGTTTTGGCATGCAGGTCACTGACCGTCAGTGTAATTAATGATGTAGTGTAATTAACACCTGTGATCTGGAGTGATACATACAGTTAAACATCCCAGTGCTGTTATGCTCTATATTATCACTCATGGAATGCCTCTTGTCCTACTCAGATAGAGCTAACTGTTGTATAATTCATCATACTTTGCTTTTGGATAAATTATTTAATGACTCCATCCATGGCCTAGGAATTGTAAAGCAAAAAATAAATAAATAAATAAATAAATAAAAATTGAATAAATAATAAGTATATGTATTTTTTCCTGTTTTATTTGAACCCTTTGGCTTAGATTACCATTTCACACTGGCATGGACGAGGCACAGCTGAATTAATTGAATTAATTGTTTTGTGGCATAGAATAACAACTTATTCAATCTAACCTCAGCATGAAAGAGAGACAAAGCCTACCACAGTGTCCCATCAGCGTTTAATCCTATCAGCTCTGAGGTCACTAACTCAAATATTAGTCCCTGTAGATCGTGTACAAGAGGCGCATTTAATTTGCTCAGTGCTTCATGGAAATCAAAACACCTAAAAAAGATGTTACATCATTCTAGCCCTCGTTTCTAACCAGATTCAACCCAGCGGTTACGAGACAGCATCCAGTAAATAGAACTGCAGTGTTTGTTTGTGAGGCTGTGGGTGTTGATTCTTGGGATCAAATCTGGCCAAAATGTGGATTAAAGATATTACTATTTCAGTGAAAGAGATATCGTTCACCTGCGCCGTCCCTGTAAATCGCTGTCTCGTCTGAAGATAGGATATTGAAATGAGCGAATGCCGAATCCGTCCTCGGCGCCGCCGAGAAATAAGCTAGAGCCAAATTTGGATTTAGTCACAGTTCTGTCTCAGAAACTATAATCTCCATAAACGCAAAAATCAGCTCACTTTCTTGTTTGCCACCAATTAAGCACCATCACAGTGACGAGCAGATCATATTCCAAATTAAGCCGGATCTCATTGTCACCTCTTCCATATGCACAGACGCAGAAAGATAGCACGAAATAATACGTCTACAGGACGAGACTGCAGCAAATAACACAACACAGCAGGAGTACCGTACCGTATATATCTGAGCTACACGTAAATACAGAAATGTGTCGCAATCACAATATGTTTTTATAATTACTGTCTAGAAACTAACTGGATCTACCAGTGATTTACATTTGTATGATTTTTGCATAAGTAGGCTAGCTACACTGTCACATATTCCGAGTATTTTTTTCTTAGCAATTTTAATAGTTTATTTAATTTAATAACAAACCTTGTGATTATTAATTCTGGTTGTTTTGTTCATCGCATTGGCAACTTGTAACATAACAAAGAACAAATACTTCATGAGTGTAAGTAGAATTTTTAGGTATTTGTACAATATTGTTAGTTATATTACTGGTAATTTTCACTTTTACCCCACTACATTACCTTAAAAAAATGTGTACTTCTACTTCGATGCATTTCCTCTAAGCATATTTGTTACTCATTACTGCATTTGCTCAAATAAGGTAATTCAATTTAATTAAATTTTATTTATATAGCGTTTTTAACAATGGTCATTGTCTTAAAGCAGTTTCACAAAAATAAAAGAAATTCATTTAAAACATAATAATTAAAAAACAAATAATAATAATAATAATAAATATAATAATAATAATAATAATAATAATAATAATAATAATAATAAATTGTGTATGTGTTAGAAAAATGTGTCTAGATAATACAATGCAGCTCATTGCGATCTCAGTGGGTGAGGAAATCTCCCAGGAAAGCTCAAGGGGTATTCCCATGGTACCTCGAGGGGCGTGTCTCAAGAACCTGTGCATTGCGTGCACGCACCAATGATGTCTGCATCGAGCAAGATCTTGAGTCATGAGTCCCATTATTGGAGCCACAATGTTGTTATTAATATTATTTAACATTAATTAGTTAGTTAGCTAGTTAGTACTATAAGCCTATTCAGATATTTGTCTAACATGACAGCCAGGCTAACACGTGCTAACTGAGATCGCTGACTATACATCAGTTTTCAACAACAGTACTAATAATTGTTTTTCCTGGAATTACTTCAAAATTTGACATTTAAAAAGGTGTGGAGACCCTGATATAACACTATTAAGCTTTGCTATGTGGAAGTAAATAAGCAATAAAATTCAACTGCTTATGTTTAGCTTTTATTTAAAATACTTACCGATTGATTTAGACTCTACAAGTAAACAGTAAATAATTAGAATTTTCATAAATATGACGAGCGATACCAATATCGTCTTGGCCTTAAATATATTTCTATAAAAAATATTTTTTAAGAATTGTTTTGTGCTGCCGGTACTTTTAATATGCTAATTAGGCCCAACCTCCCTTCCATGGCACTGAGGACACATGACCTGAGACCTCTTAATTTTTCTTCAACACAACAATCATGGCGGACACAGAGCTAAAAAGATGCAAGCTTATTCCGGAAGCTGACAAGAAAAATCGCCACTTGTTCGGGTTTCTGACATCTTGTTTGTTTTGACGTACTGTATTGTCACGCGACCAGTGCATTCACATTAGATTTAGAGAAGACGTACGACAGGGTGCCGAGAGAGGAGCTGTGGTGTTGTATGAGGAAGTCTGGAGTGACAGAGAAGTATGTTAGAGTGGTGTAGGACATGTATGAGAGCGCTAAGACAGTGGAAAGGGAAGAGCGAAAGACAGAGAAGAAGAAGATACTGTAAAAATCAGATACTTTAAAACTATCGGGGGCGGGGCTTGTAGGACGACTTTTACACACACACACACACACACACACTAACGGAATCACTGCTGGGAGGGTTGTAACACGAAGGTCATCTGGCGAAACAACCTTATTGCAGATCAGATGGTACGCTGTGACAACCCCATGATGGGAGCAGCCAAAAGACAAGAACAACAACAATAACATCATCATCACTATGCACGCTGGCCATTCTTACTTGTTTAGCCAAGCTAAAGTTTTGCTGTGTGAATACAGTTTATTATAAATGACATTATTTTCATAATTTTTTCAACTAGCTTGCTTTATTTTTTAAGTAGCATTAATATATAAACATTTTCAGTACAGTATATTTCAATTTGTACAGTATATTAAAATTTTTTTGTACAGCATATTTCTATTTTTAGTTCTATTTTTCCTAGTTCAATTAAATTTTTCAATTTAATTTTTCTATCGTATTTTTTTTATTCATATTTATTTCTTATTATAAGCTTTAATTCTCTTTTTAAGGTCACTGGCAGTCGTATAAGCATTTCACTACATTTCGTACTGTGTATGACTGTGTATGTGACAAATAAAATTTGAATTTTGAATTTGTATTTTTGTAAAATATACTTAATGTCATGCTATTATCAGAAGCATACTGTGCATATTAGTCCAATTGGTAATTTATTGGAAATAACTACTATCCTGAAATAATTAATATGTATGTTATTTAAGTGAAGTTTATAGTAAAACACATCAGTTTCTTGATCTATCCATTAAAACATTAACATTCTACAAGCTAAACTTATCTACAACAATCCATACTGTATATGTAGGTCAATCCATGAACTTTCCATGATCTTATCTGAAAGGTGATTTTCCATCAAAAAAAAAGTAAATAAAGAAATCCACTTCCTCATATGCATATCTAAATATGTGCCCTTGATTAAATATTGACTCGCAATCTTCTTTTTAGTTATTTTTTTCACTGATCAATAATTAATAACTGGTAAAGCAGGACTGGCTGGGCCTCATCTTTTTTGACACCATCTTTTTAGAAGCTTAAGAAACCAGATGTATCGTAATGGACTCTGACACTTGGAATCAAAACAAATAAATGGATCACGATGCATTTCAAAGACAGACAAAATGAACCAATAAATACAGTCCGTATTTGTAACACCTTCCAGATGTTTAGATATTTCAGATAGTCTTAGGGATTCGACTCTAATAAAACCATATTAGCCATGTTGAGTAGGAAAACATATCATTTTAGGCTTAACGCTTCAAATCAGAGCTTTAGGGCTTTAAGTAGAATATAATGGGAATCAGCATTGTCATTTGTGTTTTATGTTTAAAGGTCTGGGATAAGATTACATACTGTATTGCTGTACTCTTATGGGGATTAATCATTGTCAGAATGAAATGCAATCACACTCCTTAAAGGGAAAAAAACACAATACTAAAACTGTATTATTTTTCATTAATAACATTACACAAAGAAAATCAAAGCAGTAGATGTACAGTATTGCTATTATGTTGCATGATCTTTATAATCCAAGAGTGATCATTATTTTAAGGATTAAACACAGAAAAGGAATCTGATCTAGTTAAACTCACACTTCTGAATTACATTTCACTGTATGATTCTCTTTCAAATCGAAGTCACACTAACTGCCCGAAACAAGTCGCACATTTCATTCGACCTCCTTTAGCCTTGAGTACGGCACAATGTGGTGTTCAGACGATGTATGAAAATGATTCCTCGTGCTCCCAGAACCACTTTTTTGTAATATAGTCATGCCATCAAGAAAGTTTTTAACAAAAGATTAACTCTTAAAGAGATTTAGGTTTAATTTTTTTTTTCTGACCAAATTTCTCTGAAGTTGTCAGTGCAGCACTAACCTTTTAGGTTTTAATAATGTGTTGGACAGTTCTTAATCTAATTTAAAATCTCATTTTTTTTTTTCTTTTCTTGATGTATTTCCCAGCATTTCACTTGCACTCATGATACACAGAAATGCACTCACTGTTCAAGCACAACCATGAGCGATGCTTGTTCATTCTTCATCCCTTGTGCATTGAATCATTGCTTACAATTTTACAATTTCCCTCTGGGATTAATCACGTTTGCCGTTGGATTTGTGATTGGGTACTTCTGAGTTATAGTGGCGGCTTATAGTGGTGTAACGGATCGTAGTTAATCCATGACCCATACAATTTAACTCTTATAATGCAAAATAAAATTGTACTGACACTCTCCTGTGTTATTTTTGGGCCCATTCCCAAGCAAAAAAATTTAATATTTACTTACTGAAACTCTCTTTCGCCTCCTCCCACCTGCTGGATAATGGTAACATAATCCCTCTATAAAGTGCTGAAAATCTACCAATTCTGATAAATATCACACCCATACTGCAGTCAATTACATTAAAATGAGCATATTTACCAAAATAATAAAAAATATTATTATTATTATTATTATTATTATTATGTTTTGTTATAAATAAAGATAAATTAAGAAGATATATCCTCCTCATCATCTAATAAAGTTAAAGAAAAAAATCACCATCACATTTAACACTTTAATTTAATAGTTGACTATTGTTTTTTTAAACATTTGAAATCCTTTTGGATTTTTTAAAATTAATTAATTGATTAATTTAAGTAGATGGGCAAGAGTTCCCTGCTTTTAAGTGTTAAAAATAAAAGGGACCAAAAATCGTTACAATCTGGTCTGTGAGTTTGGGTAGCCAGTGCACCCCCTAGTGGCTAATGTGTGAATCTCATAGCTGATATAGCTATCATACAGTTGCATTTAGTCCACGAAGGCTCCCGAGTGGTGCAGCAATAACAAGCTCAACTTATCATCCACAGAACGTGAGTTTGAATCTGGCGTGTTGCTGTAGCCTCTGGTAGTTGGGGCCTGGAGAGAGCTGATTGGCCAAACCCTCTCAGAGGGGAGGCAGTCTAGGGAGGGAAAGGAACGAATAGCGCTGTCCCTCAGGTGTGTTACGCTGCTCCCGACGTGACTGAGCAGTTCCTAAAACATGCAGTTGGCTGGCGTCATGAGGCTCGAAGAAAACATGTTATAGTCTTTGGCCCTCCATGACTGGTAGCTGTGGCCTTGATGGAGGAGTGCCCTAATGATGGCTGGGAATTTGATACGACTAAATTAGGGTGAAAATTTTGGAAAAATTTCCCACTATAAAAATGATATTGAATGCTGACACTAAGCATAGGTACAAATTTAGTTACAGCATAGTGGGTAGAAAAAAATCACTATACAGTATGTATCACTTGGGATAAGTAAGAATTTGTAAGAATCTTTAGGTTGCCAAGTATGCAAATAATCACACTTGCTCAGTCGAATTTCTACACATTCACTGAGCTCACATTGCTTGAAGATTTACAGAACTGTCTTGCCTGCCTTTAGGCCCGAGTTGTGTTTTGTTCTCAAAAAATACACTTACATGACATAAAATAAGAAAAACAACCTGCATGGTTCTGCTCTATCTAAATTAGAAAAAAATATCCCGAAACCATCCTACGTAACCACTTCTCACCAGAAGCAAAGGAGCTAAAAAAGTGGAGGCAAAAAGGATGTGGATTCTTATATCATCAAAAGGTTGAGTTATAGTGAAGCATCCCAAAGGACCAACTCCTACAAATCTATATTAGTTACATCAGTTACGTAACTGTTAAAATTGCACTACTTTATATCCAGTATTAACATCGCTACATGCTTCGGAATTAAGTGTGATTTAATAGGAACACTATAGACATGCGGGCTAATTGGCATTCACAAATTGCTCATAGTGTGTGAATGCATTTGTTTAATGGAGGTCCTACCACGTTGTACAATAAGAATAAATACAATAATAATCAACATTGGCCTCCGCGGTCCCTACGGCATCAGCATGCATCAGCACATCACTCACCCCTGCTCCCCAAAACAGCACAGAAATTAGCATTTACTTGCATCTAAATAGAGTCGTTTACATGAATCTTGCATGTGAATGGAACACGAGGTGCGTGGGCGGGTCTCCCTGTATTTTATTTTTAACATTAATTTAATAACAGAAAACAAAACCATCTACTATTTGTGTACATATTTTTTTTCTTAGTTGCTACAATACAGTTTCATTTACAAAAACACTTGCAAAGGGGAAAAAAAGTGATTGGCATCGTCGATAATGCTGTCGACCCCTAAGGGTTAAATGAAATAAATATAAAAAATTGTTTATAATATATAGAGAGAAAGAGAGAGAGAGAGTGTACGGCAGGGTGCTGAGAGAGGAGCTGTGGTGTTGCATGAGGAAGTCTGGAGTGGCAGAGAAGTATGTTAGAGTGGTGCAGGACATGTATAAGAGCTGTAAGGTAGTGCTGAGATGTGCTGTAGGTGTGACAGAAGAGTTCAAGGTGGAGGTGAGTCTGCATCAAGGATCGGCTCTAAGCCCCTTCGCAGATGACATTGTGCTTTGTAGCGAGAGCAGGGAACAGGTGGATGAAAATCTAGAGAGATGGAGGTACGCTCTGAAAAGCAGGGGAATGAAGGTGAGCCGCAGCAAGATGGAATACATGTGTGTGAATGAGAGGGACTCTGGAATGGTGAGGCTACAGGAAGAAGAGGTAAAGAAGGCGCAGTGACAAGGATGGATGCCAAGAATGAGTTTATCAGAGGGACAACCCATGTTCGATGTTTTGGAGATAAAGTCAGAGAGGCCAGATTGAGGTGGTTTGGACATGTTCAGAGGAGAGATGGTGAATATATCGGTAGAAGGTTGCTGAGGTTGAAACTGCCGGGCAGGAGGTCTAGAGGAAGACCAAACAGGAGATTTTTGGATGTAATGAGAGAGGACATGAAGTTAGTTTGTGTGAGAGAAGAGGAAGCAGAGGATAGGGTTAGATGGAGGCTGATGATTTGCAGACCCTGAAAGGGAACAGCCGAAATACAAGGAAGAAGAAGATGCAGCCTCTTTTTCCCTCTTGTCTCTTCCAACCACTCAGCATTCAGCATCACCAGTATACTAATCATCAGACTGGTTTGTCACTGTGTCCTTAACAAACAAACAAAAAAACATTTTGCTGAAACTACTCAGGTACAGAGACTGGACTGGACTGGTCCTTCAGGAAGCCTGGGAACCTATTCCCAAAGACTACATTAAAAATACAATAAATTCTGTCTCTTTAGAAGCACAATAAGAAGCAATAAGGGATGGCTCAAGCACTCTTCTGCACAGTAATGTAAATCCCTGTTCCTGTGTGATACCTGTCTGTCAGCTTTCTGTACCTGCTAATAGCTTTCGTCAGAAAACATATTCCCACTTGAGAATCTTTTGAAGGCAAGCATTAAAGGTTTTATCTTTGTTCCTGTACTTAGTATAGATATTCAGAAAAACGTGTGCACTGTGTGAGTCCCATAGCACACACTCTTGCTGTGTTCTATTCCACAGCGTACAGTACCACTTAAAAGTTGGGACACACAGAGTTGGGAATTTATTTTCTACATTCTAGAACAATACTGGATTTTTTTTTTTCCAAACTATGAAATAACACAAACATTACTGTAGGTAATCTCATCTCATCTTCAATACCACTTTATCCTGTATTCAGGGTCGCAGGGACCTGGAGCCTATCCCAGGAGGCTTAGGGCACGAGGCAGGGTACACCCTGGACAGGGTGCCAATCAATCGCAGGGCACACCCACATACACTCATTCACACACTACGGGCAATTTGGGAACGCCCCTTAGCCTAACCTGCATATCTTTGGACTGTGGGAGGAAACCCACCAAGCATGTGGAGAACATGCAAACTCCATGCACACAGAGACCCAAACCCGAATAAAATGGCAGGGTTGCATCAGGAAGGGCATCTGGCATAAAACTGTGGCGACCCAACGATGGGAGCAGCTGAACGGCTAACAACATATTGAGACAACGACTAATACATTGCAAAACATTAACTAGTGAAACGTATATAGTATATATTCCTAAAGAGATGACTATTATGCAGATTAATACAGTAATATATATAATATTAAATCATAAAAAATTATTGATTGAAAATACATGTAGATTATCTGCAATGTGGTATTATTATTATCATCATTATTATTATAGTAATAATACATTGTATTTGATAATAATGAATGGTGCATGAAATTTAATGCCAGGTCTCAAGCAAGCTCGTTGTTTTTCTGCGCTCCAGTGAGGCTCAGTGATTGATGTGTAATTTTGCTTGTCCACTTCCGGCGAGGTAATGAACCATTGTTCACTTGTTCCCGACACTATTTGCAGTTCCCTTTGAACTGAGCAGTTTCACTGATTACGGTTTAAGATCCTACTTAAGATAGTTGAATACCCGTGCAGCCCACTTCACAGGGAACTACTAGCTGATCAGAACGCAGCAAATGTTTACTTCAAAGTAAAAATTTACCATGGCTACACAGTTAAGACATTTTCTTTCCATTCATAAGCTTTTGAGATACAGCCTTCAGATGTGGGCTTCTTGCAAAAGTAACATTTGAACAACATGAAAAGTCTTAGAGGCACATCATGGCATAGTGGCCTTGCGCCGAGGGCCAGGGTTTGATTCCCACTGCGGGTCTGTGTGCTTAGAGTTTTTTCTCCCTGGGCTTGGCAGGTTTCCTCCGGGTACTCGTGTTTCCACAAACTGTCCCAGCCACGTGCCTGGACAGGCTTTCTGCTGCCCTGAACAGAATAAACAGTATAGGGAATCTGTGAGAATGAAAGGTCCTACAGTAGTAAGGTGCTTGCCTCCTTAATCCAACAATTCTCTGGACGTCTATGCACTAATGTAATGAACACTGTTCCTCCAGAAGATAATTCCATAGTTGGTATAATTCACATACACTCACCTAAAGGATTAATAGGAACACCATACTAATACGGTGTTTGACCCCCTTTCGTCTTCAGAACTGCCTTAATTCTACGTAGCATTGATTCAACAAGGTGCTGAAAGCATTTTTTAGAAATGTTGGCCCATATTGATAGGATAGCATCTTGCAGTTGATTGAGATTTGTGGGATGCACATCCAGGGCACGAAGCTCCCGTTCCACCACATCCCAAAGATGCTCTATTGGGTTGAGATCTGGTGACTGTGGGGTAATTTTAGTACAGTGAACTCATTGTCATGTTCAAGAAACCAATTTGAAATGATTCGAGCTTTGTGACATGGTGCATTATCCTACTGGAAGTAGCCATCAGAGGATGGGTACATGGTGGTCATAAAGGGATGGACATGGTCAAAACCATGCTCAGGTAGCCCGTGGCATTTAAAGGATGCCGAATTGGCACTAAGGGGCCCAAAGTGTGCCAAGAAAACATCCCCCACACCATTACACCACCACCACCAGCCTGCACAGTGGTAACAAGGCATGATGGATCCATGTTCTTATTCTGTTTACGCCAAATTCTGAATCTACCATTTGAATGTCTCAACAGAAATTGAGACTCATCAGACCAGGCAACATTTTTCCAGTCTTTAACTGTCCAATTTTGGTGAGCTTGTGCAAATTGTAGCCTCTGTTGGAGCCCATCAGCCTCAAGGTTGTGCGTGTTGTGGCTTCACAAATGCTTTGCTGCATACCTCGGTTGTAACGAGTGGTTATTTCAGTCAAAGTTGCTCTTTTATCAGCTTGAATCAGTCGGCCCATTCTCCTCTGACCTCTAGCATCAACAAGGCATTTTCGCCCACAGGACTGCCGCATACTGAATGTTTTTCCCTTTTCACACCATTCTTTGTAAATCCTAGAAATGGTTGTGCATGAAAATCCCAGTAACTGAGCAGATTGTGAAATACTCAGACCGGCCCGTTTGGCACCAACAACCATGCCACGCTCAAAATGACTTAAATCACCTTTCTTTCCCATTCTGACATTCAGTTTGGAGTTCAGGAGATTGTCTTGACCAGGACCACACCCCTTAATGCATTGAAGCAACTGCCATATGATTGGTTGATTAGATAATTGCATTAATGAGAAATTGGTGTTCCCAATAATCCTTTAGGTGAGTGTATATGGCCATATTAAAAATATAATTTCATCCATAGCTACAGATATTACTGAAGGATCTCAGCATGCATACTACACATACTGTACGTAAACAAGAAAATATCATTGGTAATCAAACAGCATAAAACGGAATCATAATAATTAAAAAACAATATGAAAGTAAAAATAACCACCTGGTAAATCATATTTCCATAAAAAAATATACAGATCCACCAATCATTTCTATAAGAGGACAATTTCTAAAGTAATAAACCTAACTCTGGTCATTTTGGCAGACTCGGCTGCACTTTTTTTTTTTAGATTATTCTCAGTTATTTCCTGGGTGAGGTCTGAGGCACTTCTGAATGCCTCAGTGCTCTCCCAGGAACATTACTGAGTACTTGACTCGATCATACCATCATTTCCCCCCATTTAAAGCTTCTAGTAATTCTTATAAAATAAAGATACAGTTAATGCTAGGCAAGGGCTGCACCCACGGTTTTCCAACAATATCTTTTGTAGAAATTGACAGGTGTAAACGTTGCTTAGGGCAGTAGGACTGGTACAAGTGCGGTACACCAGTTGGGTTGGTGTAAAAACCCATAATAAATTGTGCCATGGTACAGTTAAGGGAACCATAGTAGACCGATTGTACCTGTACAATGGCATATGGAATTGTGATATTCATGTACTAGTACCATGGAACTTATTGGCTAATATGGTATTGTACATGGTGAACTATGGATACACACATGATACTGGTACATACTTTGGTACAAGGCTACATGCACTATATTATCTGTACAAGGTTCTTTACTGTACTGTTGTATGATGGTTACTGGGTACCACAGTGGCTACCAAAGTTCATCAGATATCTAATGTGGTACTGTACAATAGGTGTAGTATGTACTGTACTGTACTAACATATCTCATATTGTACAGCATGTACAAGCATACCATATTAGATATCTGCTGCGATAAGCACCATGGTATTCACCAAAGTAGTGTAGTGCACCTCATAGTACTTATGTGCCATCATACCTACATTCTTATTTTAAAGCCCTATGATGTCTACCATAGAAATATCTGAAGTACTGAACTATGGTAATACTATGGTCATATAACTGTATAGTATGTACCATAGTTTATCCTATTAAAATTTCTTATGGGCATCAATAAGCCAGATGATACCCACTCACTCATTCTCACTCATTGTCTATACCGCTTTATCCTGTATTTAGGGCCTGAAGCCTATCCCAGGAGACTTAGGACATGAGGCAGGGGATACCCTGGACAGGGTGCCAATCCATCACAGGTCACACTCATACACACACTACAGGTAATTTTGGAACACATGTCTTTGAACAGTGGGAGAAAACTGGATTAACTGGAGAAGACTCAGAAAGCATGGGGAGAACATGCAAACCCGGACCCTGAAGGTGCAAGACGACAGTGCTACACCCCCGAGCCACCCAGATGGTAACCAATGTAAGCTAATAATTCTAAATGAAGTTTATACAATCAGCTGTACAAGACTATATAAGGACTAACGATTGTATGTTAAATTATTTTACATATATATACATTATATATAAATTATTTTCTTTCTAAGCATCAGATTAACACTTTGGTCTGAATTAATTTACATTTACTATTTACATTTGGCAGACAACCTTATCCAGAGCGACTTAGGACCTGTCCACACAGAGACGCGTTTCGCTATATACGTTTTAATTTTTTATCGTATAGCCGTTTCGTCCACACGGATCCGGCGTTTTAGGAGACTGAAACCGCTATTTTTTGAAACCGGGTCCCAAAGTGGATACATCTGAAAACGACACCCTTGCAGTTTCGTGTGTACAGCCAATCAGTATATTTTGTGAAACGATGATGTCATCACATCACGTGCCGGCTGCGTCACATGTAACAGCAACAACAATAATGGCGGACTACATGATTGTGTTCGTGTTGCTACAAAGCCTACTAGCTTTATTACAGCAAAATCTATTGCTTCTATGCAACTGTTATGAGCAACAAGCGATAACGGACAACACCATCTTGGTTCGTATACAGCGCGCAAGGTTATGCGCATGCTCAAAGTCTTTTTCTCCGTGTTTAGTGTATCTCTATGGCAGAATTACAGCGCCCCATACTGGTCTGGCATATATACTACACCGTTTGCAGTATTTTTGTGTGTACGCAGATATTTCTTGAGACGACACCGTGTTTACGCAATTATTTTTTTTTAGAACGAGGAAAAAAAATGATCGGATAGGGAACACACCAGCTTCGTGTGGACTAACCCTTATACAGTATATTTTATCTTATTTAACATCTAAGGAGTTGAGCGCCAACAGTGGCAACATGGGGCTTGAACCTGCGATTTTTTGATCAGTAGTCAACACCTTAACCACTAAGCTGCCACAAAGGGTAGGAATTTCTCATCTTGATATTTTTGCTGTAATATAAAGAGAAATACTGCAAAACATAAAGCCTTGAGGAAGCACAGTGGCTTAGTGGTTAGCATTTTCGCCTTGAACAACCAGGTTTTGGGTTCAATTCTTGCCTCAAGTCTGTGTACATGGAAGTTGCCTCCTGCCCTAAGTCTCCTGGGATAGGCTGAAGGCCCCCATGACCCTATATAAACAGGATAAAGCGGTATAGACGATGAGTGAGTGAGTGATAACGCCATGAGTTGCACATCAACATTAAATCCTATTCAGCTATTTTAGAGTCAGACTTGTTGCAAAAGCCAGCACAAAGAAGCCCATGTTTGAAAGAGAACACTTTAAAACTGCCAGATGTTGTCAACGTTACATCATCCATCCATCATTAAACTATAAAGAGCTTACATGCTGCGCTCTCTCAGTTTCATAGTCGATTATCATATCTGCCAGTTGGATGACATTAAAAATGAGTGCAACCTTAAATAGTGTAATATAACTAACAGATTTATTATTTTCCTCCACTTATTTTTGTGGTTTATTCACTTCCGTTGGTAACAGTGTAGCTTACGATCCATTAAAGCTGGAGTGTCTGCTTTAACTGTGGAAATGTTGACTAATCAGTACATTTTAAATTATTATCCAACTACTAGTCATGCAACCTCTAAATAGATCTGGCATGTGTTCATATTCAAATCTTATCCTCAATAACCATGTGGTATCATGTCTCGTTTCATTATTGTCACCCCACCAGTGTCTACTAGAGTCAGCTGTCCTCTGTAGCAAGCACTTAAAGTCTTAAACTTAAAAAAAAAAAGTTTCTGCTTCTGTTATTTTCTACCTCAAACACTTTGTGAGTAACAAAATGCAAGATGTGTCTTGGTGTGCGATGGGAGCCGGAGCCATGAAAGATGAATTATTTACCCTGCTATCTTGGGCAACGCCAGGGGAAGAAATCGCAGTCGGTGAAAAAACAAGGACATTAAAGTCTGTAAATCTAAACTTACTCTATCTAGTACTATCGCTGATGCCAATAATAAAGGGACGAATACCTGACACCAAAAAATTTATCACTGGGAATTTACTGTAACTCTAATCTTAATATTAAATAAGAAGTAAATGGATTTTTTTTTTCCTCTTCTCAATGCATAGAAAATGCACACGTTCGATAAGTCAATTTGCGCACACGTGAAATTATCCAACAGAATCCTTACACTTTGTTTACAAGTACTGTACATGCTTGTCATTTGTTTTCCTTTTTGTTAAGATCCATCATATGAAATTTTAACTCTCACACCATGTCTTCACTTACAAGTAGGCGAGCTCATACAAACATCGCTCAAAGCAGGCAACAGTGTTTTTTTTTTTTTTATCTCCGTTTTATTTTCCCTCCAAGTTTATCATAAACTATTCTGCTGATGAGGCCGTAAACATGGCAGCGCGGATGCAGATTCAAATTCGGATACGCTAAATGAAATGCTGTTCCTGAAGGGCACAATCTCCAATTTTCAGACATAATCTTGTGTTCAGCCCAACTCCGAGTGGGTTGTCTTAAAGCAGACCTAATAAATACGATCATCGCTTCACAGGCAGCGAAGCAAACACAAAGATCAAAGCAGGGTTCAAAAATTCGAAGCAGCAAAGAGCAATTATACCTTTCAAACCACTGGAATTTTCAAGCATATCGCATAATTAATGTTTTAAATCTGGCAAAGGTCTAAAAATGCAGGTTTATAATCTGCTCAATCTGGTTATTATAGTAATTGCACTTTCCCTATAACATGCTATTAGATTATATGTCCTTAAGCACTGGGCTCTTGTGTAAGTTGAAAAAACGCACCACTATACGGAAATCTGTTCTCCATATCCACGTACATATACTCCAATCAGCCACAACATTAGAACCACCTAGGTTTTGGGTTCCTTTGTGCCATGGGTTGGTCACTTTGATGTTGTGGGGTGTGGCCCCCGTGGATCAGATGTGTTTGTCCAGCACATCACATGCATGCTCAATTGTTCTGAACATAAATTTCTTTGGGATTGGACCAGACAGACTTTGGCACGGCTGAAGTCCTGGGTGCCCATGATCCTGTCACCAGGTTGTTTAGTTTACCTGTCAGTGATCATAATGTTATGGCTGATTGGTGTATTTGCAGTATAGTGGGATATTTAATAATCTTACAGTTATATTGCATCATTGGTTAGTTGGTGTTGATTTATTTTGTTGAAGAGAGATTCGGACAGCAGTTCCAGTTTAAAGTGAAATCAATTTTATTTTTGTTATAATTTCTACAGTTACAGCAAATTTAACGTGACTTATTGTGTAAAACCTGGTCCAAAGTACAGGGGTTTAAAAAAAAATGTAATTTCATTTAAAGTATTCTTCCAGCTGCATTGTGTACATATGTACAATTCTCATATGAGGACTGTTGGGTATAATTATTTCTGAACAATGATTAAGTTCATAGTTATCAGGTGCTAAAAATTTGTAAAAATATTTGTGCATGTGCAGAAAATCTCTATAAATAATATATAGATTGAATAATCTAAATAAACGGCTGTACAGAATTTAATGAAACTTTTGCAGTACCTGTCTGAAGTTTAACCTGCACCATAAGTGAAATCAAAATGTTGAGTAAAAGTGATGTTATGAACAGTAATCTGGCGGATTTAATAATCTACTTTAAAATAAACTACTAATAAAATACTTGCTCAATGTAAACAAACACCTGCACCAATAGATATTAATTAGAAAAGCTAAACTGAATATTTTTACTAAGATTAGTTCATATTTTCACATTTACTAAAATAACAGCGCTGAAGTGGTACAGTATACGTGAATTTTTTACCCGCTGGAGTTTTTAAGACAAAACTTAATTTTTATCTGATCTACTTTTTCTTATCTGTGATTCACTCTCTGATTATCGAACAGGGAGTGTACTGTATTTGGCTGATGACAAAAGTATTAATACTTTTTTGTATTAATAAGTTAAGAGAAAGTTTTGCCAACAGACATGTACGTGAGCTTCAACCTGAAATAATAATATCTTAAAAAAGCTTTTACATTTTAGCCTCAACCTTAAGAGTATTTCTACTCTCTTTTCTTTTTTTTTACATCCTCTAGTATATAGTATTATATTAAAATAGCTAATATAAGCTATTATTATATTATATTATATTATATTATATTATATTATATTATATTATATTATATTATATTATATTATATTATATTATAATTTATAAAATAGAAAGTGACCTTTTATACACAGTGAAGATCTTGCTATAGCAACAAGCCTACATCGGTAACATAAAAAAAAAAAAAAACTGAATCAATCGATCTCACTCTTGCTCGCTCACTCACTTGCTGATTATTGCTATGTATGTGAGTTGCATCTAAACATAAAGGTATGTAATATGTGTGTACTACTGTATGACATACAGTATAATATTTCCGGCTCTGCTATACATAATGAGAGGAGAGCTTCAGGCTGAAGATCTCGTCACATGGATGCCCCGTGTGTCTCTCTGGGATGCGTCTGGTGTCTGGGGATGATTCTCTCTACCTAGAAAATGGTTCTGGCCTTGACTGGTGTTGGCAACTGTTTCTTTGGGGACTTGACAGTTCGATAGTTCATGACTGGAACTTCTTACAAGTCTACCTGGGTCTTCAATAACCACCTGGACTCCATACTAACATCAATTAACATCAGCTGTTATAGCTGAACTGCCTCCCACCCTACACACTGTATAAATGCAGATCATTTACTGCTTTCTGTTGCACCCAAATGAGGATGGGTTCCCTGTTGAGTCTGGTTCCTCTCAAGGTTTCTTCCTATTACCATCTCAGGGAGTTTTTCCTTGCCACTGTCGCCCTCGGCTTGCTCACCAGGGACAAACTGACCATTTTGATTTATACAAATTCACATTTCATACAAACCTAAATAATTCTTTTGACTGTGTAAAGCTGCTTTGCGGCAATGAAAAATTGCTAAAAGCGCTATACAAATAAAATTGAATTGAATTGAACTTTTATTTTATTTATTTTTTATTTATGGAAGCAGTCTCCAGTATCAGCTCTTGCAGTGTCATTGCAAACCTGCAATGACATTAAATCCAAATACATATACTTTAACATGGAGTCGGCCCCCATTTTACCCTATTTTATAGCTATAACAGCTTCCACTGTTTTTGGAAGGCTGTCCATAATATTTTGTAGTGTTTCTGTGTCCATTTATTGTGTAGAGCGTTTATGAGATCAGGGACTAAGGTCGGATGAAAAGGCCTGGCTCTTCGCAATCTCCCATCCAGTTCATCCCAAAGGTGCTCGATGGGGTTGAGGGCAGGGCTCTGTGCGTTCGCACTAGTCAGGTTCTTCTACGCTGAACTCATCAAACCATGTCTTTATAGTCCTTGCTTTGTGCACTGGGACACAGTTATGTTGGAGTAGAAAAAGGACTTCCTCAAACTGCTGGCAAAAAGTTGTATAGTAGCATAGCATTGTCTAAAGTATGCTGAAATATTAATATTGCCCTTTACTGGGCATAAGGGGCCTGATTGATTGAAACATCTGAAGTTAATAACGATCAAATGTGATCAAAAACATTTTGTCCGTTAAGTGTATAAATGGATAAAATCTCTAAAGCGTGGGTCTGGTGATTTGTTATAACTTCTTGTCCTGCTTGTGGCTTGCTTCCTCAGACCAATCGTCAGACCCATCTCACGTACACTCAGCTCCCCTGGCACTGTTCTCTTTATTGCTGCCCGGGGTTCAAACTGTCCACTTTCAAGAGGGGTTTGTCTAGAATCATGTCCTCAAACTACTGAACTGTCTGGTTCAATCTCTCTGCGATAACTCGTCCGTCCCCTCCTTCAAAACCCAGCTTTAAACTTCTCTTTTCACAGCTTCTTTCACACTCAGCCTCCTTCCTCTTAGTGTGTTTTTTCCCTCTCTCTCTCTCTCTCTCTCTCTCTCTCTCTCCTGCATTTTGTGAAATGACCTTTCCATTCAGAGCAGGACTGTGCAAAATCGCCGGCGACAGGAAATAAAATTCTTTAAAGCGAAGACGCTTTGAAAAGTAATGAAATGAAGTACAATCACTATAAAGAGCCCACAATGGCACAATAGTACAAAAAAAACACTAACAAAAAAACAAACACTACTGAATCTAATCAACATTTGATACGGCCATCCTTCACTTTCAAAGCTGATTCTGTTCCCTCGCGAAACTGCCATGCAATTAAGTCAAGAATTCAGCAAATATGTTGTCAGCATGCCGACAGAATCAGCTGTGGGAAGTTTATCTCTGCTGGTCCCAGAGAGCCTCCATTGTGTTCTTATCCGAACTAGAGGTCTATTAAATTCTTTACCCATATACAGATTTTTTTTTTCCGCCTTCCTATTTACCTTATCTAAGAGTTTGAAAATGTTAAATTAGCACTTTTCACCGATCTCTAACAATGCATTATGTATCTTAGATTGTGTAGCATGTTGTCCAAGTCCTTTTAAATTACCTGTTGCTATAGCAACAATTACAGTACATATTAGAATAAACATGTTCATTTAAAAAACTGTGTTTTTTTTCTCTCGTAATTATTTAACATAGGCATACTTGTTATAAAAACAGCATATAGCAGTGAGTTATGTAGTACAACTAACATGTTACAATAGCTCAGAGTTTAGCACTATACTGTAGATTAGACCTCTAACAATGCTTCATTAAAGGCTCATTTTCATATATTACACATAGATATACCTGCAACATGGAGATATGAAATTGGAATTATTCATCAGTTACAATCCCAGTTAGAAATATCTGGGACATATGGATATATACAGAAATATCTCTGGGTTTCTGTATACCGAATCAAGGACAATAAGTCTCGCAGGTGACTGAATTTATGCCTTATGACATTTTTCAGTACATTTTGATTAATAGAACTGTCATGATAGCGCTGTCACAGATACCGATATTGTCTACTCATCAACCTTTTAGCAGTAGCAAGAAACGTACACACTGATCAGCCATACCTTTAAAACCCTTTATATTGAAATAACCAAGGTTTTGGGTTTCCTTGGTGCCACCGGGATGCTCGGGACTTGGTTCTGCAGGGCCTTTGATGGTATGAAGTGATGTCTGGTACTTGGACATTAGAGATGTATTCTGTGGGTGTTTGGGTTCTATGGGTTGCATGGATTGGACTTGTTTGTCCAACGCATCTCCATGGATGCTCTATCGGACTGGGATCTGTGAAGGCCAGATCAACAATCGTTTCCTGCAACACAGCTGGCTGTGATGTGCTCTGTGTGCTGCTACATTTCTTTTATAGCCAGCTTAAACTTTTTCTTGCATTGGATTTTCAGACGTGTTGGCCTTTGTTCCCCACTGTAATAAACCTTGTAGATAAACCTTGGGTGCCCATGATCACGTCAATAGTTTCCTGGTGGATCATTAATAACCAGTGTTGTTCAATTCCCCTGGCTGTGATGTTGGCATCGTGGCTGATCAGTGTATGTGTTTGAGACCCTGTAAACCCATTAACTTTTCTGTTTTTGTTCTGAATACTACAGACAGTCCTGAGATTAAAAAAAAGGCTTTCTCATGGATCTTAAACATCCATGATTTTCATGATAATAAAGGCCATTGCATTAGGTAGATTAAGTATTAGATTTTTCTCTAATAATAATATATAATTCGGCATTGTGAATTGAAGAGGGAAATGTATAACCAAACTTGTCAGATGTTATAATAAAATAATGACAGGATAAAATGGAAAGTTCTAGCATTTTAAAAATTTGTCCACCCTAAATGTAAAAAAAAGAGCTACATTTCATTCTGACTATAGTGCAGAAGCATGCAGATTGGTTGGTTGCTAATGTACAGTACGACAGGTCTATAGTCACCAAGCACCACTTTTAGAAAGTGGAACTACAATTTTTTTTCACAGGATACACACTTTCCGTATTTCCGTATATTATAAACTTTGTTCCGGACATCACCGGTAGCTTGTTCGACTTTCCTTCCCACCTGTAGGATCTAAGAGGTACAGTAGAGTTGGTGTGTATCTGGGTGTGCTTGTTGCTACATTCATGATAGAGTGCTTCCTTTATTTTTTTATGTAAAAGATTAGGTTAGCAGATACAGTATATAAAACTATAAAAGGGTAAAGAAATGGCACGTACTGTACTGTAGGTATGACAGCAGCAGTATGAGTGAAACATGAAGCATGGAATGAAAAGATGTGTGTGTGTGTGTCAGCAGCAGTCTTACTGTCCATTTTCTAAAGTGTGTAAAACAAGAACAAAAATGTGCAACTAAATAAGCCGTATGGAAGAGTTTGATTAGCTTTTTTTGTAAGGAGTCTCCACTCCCAGTGCTTCCTGATCAGAGAAAAAGATGTAATATTTTCTGCTGTTTTTATAAAAGACTTACTGTAACATGACAAACTGTATTTTTTTTTATCATTAACTTAAAATTTATGCTGGAAGCTGGTGAGGGAATTGGGGTTCTCTCTGACATAGAGGTACAGTAAGTGATAACATGCATTAACTTGTTTTTTACACAGATTAATAAATAAATACTGCATATTGTACATTTTAATTTGAAACACAGAACTTGTTTTTATTAAACAAAATATTGCATTGTTATAACTCCAAATCCTGTTATTAATTTATATATATAACATATATGAATATAACATGATATAACATCTTGAAATACTATATTTCCCACAAGCCAGGTCATCAGGGAAATGATTTTCATGATAATAAGGGCCATTGCATTAAGAAGATCAAGTATTACATTTTTCTCTAATAATAATATATAATTCAGCATTGTGAATTGAAGAGGGAAATGTATAACCAAACTTGTCAGATGTCATAATAAAATAATGACAGGATAAAATCTAGATAATATATCAATTTACAGTAATACCATTGAAATTGTGTACTCTATGTAAATGGAAAATGTCGTTGCACCAAATGGAACATATGTCACCGTATGTGCTTTGAGCGGAAAAATCTCTCCGTTGTGCATTTATTCAAACATGTTGGCTGGTGAGCCAGAAGCAAGGCTAGAGGAGAACATCTGTAACAAGCACATCTGTTCCACAACACTGACTCTTTTTTTCCTGGGGGTTAACTTGGCTGGACTGGGCTGATGGTGGCAATAAAGTTTATTTAAAAGTCATTGTAAAGATTTATAATTCAGCCCCTTCATTATATTCATTATATCAACTTATGCAGTTTCAAAATTTTAAACATCCATTTTCTTCCAACTACTAACAATATACAATATTACTCGTCAAATTAGATTTAAATAAAGTTTCATATTTTACTTCAAGTGGTTGTGAAGATCAAAGAAACACAGATATGAGAGTAAAAACTTTGTTATTTTACTATATAGTCTCCTGCTACACTAATGCACCCACCTCAGTGTTTCACTAGTGCTTGGAAACCATCAAGGCAGAAGGTTCTCTCAGTACGCGGGACTAACCCTAACCCGTACGAACTCCTTTAATGACCCAAACATGTGGAAATGGCTTGGAGCATGGGACAGTTGTGTTTCTACTGCAAGTTTCGGTTAAGTTAAACATGAGTTTTTAAGGATCAGATATTCCACTTCCTGAATGTTCATAGAAACGACTGCACTGGGCTCCGAGTTACCTCGGCCGGGATCGTCATTTACGGATATACGGCCTTCTTGAAAAATGTTTGCACTGTTTAAATGTTTTACTGCGGCTAAGAGTCTCATCATCTTACTGTGCTTAAAGTCTTCTGTAAATATCAGTCGGTTTTAAGGCTTCATTCACCTTCAGAAATGTCAGCAGAAGTCCCGGTTTGATTTGAACACCTCTTATATTTCTTTAGGAAATAAATAGAGGTCCCAGAGCTCCCCAAAGTGTGTGTATTAATGTGTGCATTTCTTTTAAATTAAACGTTGCCTTTTCCTCCAAACAAGCCATTTCAGTGTCTGTGTAAATGAGCTATTGCTGGGCAAAGAGTTGGGGGAGGGGCTTGTCTTATATGAGGTCATAATATAGAGTAAGTCTAATTGAAATGCAAAAAAGAAGGGATTTTTTCTCCCATGTTTTGTTTGCACACACACACACACACACACACACACACACACACTGGAGATCCATCTAAATATCTAAAAATTTACTAAAAAGTTAATTTGACACATTACGTCCCCTTTAAATGCATCGAAATTTATATCAATTGCATCACCCATATCTATTATGTCGTTTCATAGATTTTGAAACGGGGCACAGTGTACATCATTGCAACATTCCAATCCACCTTTATTTTCTTTCTCTCATGACTTACCAACAAACACCAGTACGGCAGAAATGACACAGTAAAGAACAAATGCATCGATACCAGCAGGAGGACGGAAATAAGGCTTGGTGTTTTGACCCGAGAATAATTTAGGGAGTATTAGGCCTGAAGAAAATACTGGAGCAACTTTGATCGAGGTGATATTACATTATATTTTCATCTCGGCCCCAAAACACCATGCCTAGGAAGGATAGCAGGGTGAGAATTATTAAATTGCAGTGACTGCCTGGGAAAAAAATAATAGAAAAATGTGTGTATCATGTTTTTTTTTTGTTTTTTTTTGCCTGTTTTCCATATTGTGGTAAAATTGCAAGATGTATTTATTATCTACAGTGCATAAGCATTACACTGCAACATATGAACACACACACACTTACATTTGGACTTCTGTTATGCATGCAATTTATTCATTATATGACTTTATACATGCATAATTACCTTGTATACATTCACTGGCCACTTTAATAGGAATCCCCATACACCCATCTGCCTCGAGGCTCGACATGTTCTGAGATGCATTTCTGTTTATCATTCAGTTTATTCTGGGATTTTATTACAATTAATTCCAACACTTCCAAATCCTTTACGCAATATCTCATGAGGGGGAGTGCTGTTGTATTAAATATCAGCACGACTGTGATGCAGTCATAGGCATGTGGGCAGCTCATGTAGCCAAAAACTGAGAAGACGAAGTCAATGAGGTGGTGGACAGTCCTAAAAAACTTTATATTTCCTCTTATTCCACTTTAGAATATTAGTTACCTTCCAGGATCTCAGGGTTAAATCCTAAATAGTGTAAAATGGAAAGCTAGTGCACTACAGTATGTAGGGTGTACAAGCCCTTATTCCACACATCCTTGATCAGAGCCCTTGAACAAGGATTAGAGAGGAATTTGGGATTTAGTAATTATCATTATTATTATTATTATTATTATTAGCAGTAGTAGTATTATTATTAGTAATAGTATTAATAATAATAATAATAATAATAATAATAATAATAATAACACCTAATAATCCCTGTAGGTCATGTCCATCTTATCCTGGGGAATACACCATATCCTTGATGCTATACTCTTGTCTACAATTACACATTCTGTTGAAGCAGCAATCAACTTTCCTTAGCTACTTGTTCCGTGAATCAGCCCCAGTGAGCTAGGACAGGAATTTAAATAAAAGGATCTGGGCTGAGTGGATATCCAGGTCACGCCGTCTGAATATAGGCACATCAAGGCCATGTCCAGTCTCAGATGATTTTTTTTGGACCATCCTTTTGAATATATTAGGTTAATAAAAAACCTTGTTTAAGAGAGAGAGAGAGAGAGAGAGAGAGAGAGAGAGCGAGAGAGGGGTGTTGAGAGGTTCAGAAACTAAGAATATATTAAGGATTTTGTGTTTGCCTGATGAGCTCACTATGTGCTTTGGTTCCACCATTTACAGTGCCTTCCAAAGTGTTCATACACTCTTGAACTTTTCCACATTTTGTCACGTTACAACCACACGTAAATGCATTTTTATTTATGTTATAATGTTATTTGATAGACCAACACAAAATGGCACATAATCATGAAGTTACAGGAAAATGATAAATGGTTTTCAACATTTTTTACAAATAAAAATACGAAAAGTGTAGTGTGCATTTGTATTCAGCCCCCTTTACTTAGATGCCTCTAACTTTTATCCCAATATAAATACTGCTGTTCTGTGAAGCCCTCAGAGGTTTGTTAGAGAGCATTAATGGACAAACAGCATCATAAAGCCCAAGGAACACACTGGACAGGTCAGAGCTAAAGTTGTGGAGAAGTTTAAAGCAGGGTTATGTTATTTAATATATATATAAAAAATATTCCAAGCATTGAACATCTCATGGAGTGCTGTTCAATGCATCTTCCTAAATTGGAAAAAGTATAACACAACTGCAAGTCGACCAAAACAAGGCCATCCACCTTAATGATAGGAGAGCATTAATCAGAGGAACAGCAAAGAGGCCCATGGTAGAGTAACCTGGAGGAGCTTCAGAGATCCACAGCTCAGGTGGGAGAATCTGTCCACAGGACAACTATTATTGGTCATGCACTCCACAAATCTGGATTTTATGGAGGAGTGGCAAGAACTTGAAAAAACATTTTCAAAAGAAAGCCATAAGAAGTTCCATTTGCAGTTTATAACAAGCCACATGGGACAAGCCACTTTGTGTTGGTCTATCCCAATAAAATACATTTACATTTGTGGTTGTAACATGACAAAATGTGGATAGGTTCAATGGGTGTGCATATTTTTGCCAGGCACTGTACTCTTCCTTATATCCATTAGCTGGTTTGACTGGTCACATGATTTAATTTGACCAAAACTCAAGAAAGTAGCCTGTACTTTACCTCAACTTCAAACACATGTGTTGTGGAAAGTTCAGGAGTAAGTATTTCAATGGGTCTAATAAATATACAACATATTCTTCTTCACATATAAGCTATGTTCATGGTTTGAGAGAATCCAAAGCGATGTATTTAAAGAAGGAAGTTTGATAAGACCTGCCTTAAATAACTGACTTTATGTATTTCATCACTCCTGTATTACAATTTAGTTCTAAATACCTCAAGAGGGAATTATTTTTAGCAACGAAAAGAATGTAGCTGTCATCTATGGCACGTATATATAGGAGCCGCAAGTGAAAAAGCCTTGAGTCAAAGTATACTGTATGTCCTGATTGTGTCATAAGAAAAAGTAACATCTATTAAGTTATAGGTTTCTGTCGGTTCTCTGGAACAGTTGTGTGAACATCAATTTAATTCATGCTTGATGAACACTGACTAGAGTTTTAACATGTTTCATCTAATTATCTCAGTTATAATCTGATGGATGCTATCAATCTGTTCTTGACTTTAATTTAAGAGGTTAAAGTGGTAAAAGTCTTGGATTACTGATGGGAACGTCCCAGGTTTAAACCCCAGCACCACCACTCAATAAGGGAGCCTGCCAAATGCCATAATAGCTGTTTTACTTACTCTCTGACCTTAACATCTCAAAGCAAACTATAAAAGTTGCATTTTAGACTAAACAGAAAAAAAACATTTTGACTGGTTAATGACTTTGGACAAAATATCTTCAAAGCAGGTTACTGTATACGCGCTATTGCCACATTAGCTTTAGATTGCATGCGTCTCTTATTTTTCTCTCTCTCTTAAAGTTTATTAGACAGGAAAAAAGTCTGTTATTGAGAATCTGAAGACGTAACACGTAAAGATTTTATTAACCTTAAACTTTTACAAAGAACTCTTAAGACTCCTCTCAGTAAAGTCAGCACAGTAGAACAGCCAAGCACTAGAAGGGTAACATCTTGTGAATGGGTGGAGACAACTATTGATCTCAGGGCTATATGGTGTTCTACATGCTTTTTCCATGTCTGTATGGGCTTCCTCTCTAGTTTTCTTCCACATCCCGAAAGCAAACGAGAAGGCACTCGTTTAAATTGCCCCAAGTGTACGCTGTTGTATCTTTTAAGGGACTGGTGATGCCAGTCTGCTGCCAAGGTATACTCCCACCCTGCAACCACTGTTCTCAGGATGGGCTCCAGATCCACTCAAGCTAAATGTAAAGAGCTTTCACATTGATCTGTGCCCTGCCAAGGATAGATTGTCCCCCCAACCCCCCGCCCATCCTTCCGCCAAGCTCGGCGGTTCGAGCCACAGTTCCGCCAAGGTGCCGCTGTTTGGCCCTTAAGCAAGACCCCTTAACCTTGTCTGCTCCATGGCCGACCATATAATCGATGACCCTGCACTCTGACCTTCGCCTACTAACAAAGGCTAAACTATAAAAAAATTTAAAGAAGAAAGAACTTTACTGTGCAGTAACGTATATGTGACAAATAAAGTCTGAACTTTTAAACAGTGGTCCATCTTCATGCTTCAGGGCAGGGTTAGCTTGGTGGTTAAGGTGTTGGGTCACCACTGTTAGACTCTTGAGCAAGGTCCTTCACCCCCAAGTGCTCAGATACAATCAGACGTTGAGGTGCCAACCCGACCCTGTAAATAACAGCCACAAAAACGGCGAACATTTATCTGTTGCTACGGAGACGAACCATCTAACCATCCATCCATCCACCTGCATGTTCCAGAATGGTTGGCTTTACGTATGTCTGATGCAAGCCATGCCCAAGTATGCTGTACCATGTTCAAGACCACTTAACCACACAAGTGAACTTATGCACAGTCCCCAAGCCTGGTACGCTTGTGCTCACACCAATCAAAATGAAGCAGACTTTAAAGTCAAGTGTACTTGGAAACAGTCCCTAGTGTGAAAATGGCCTCAGTGTTGTTCATTCGTGTTTTAAAAAACTTTTGTTTTCTTTCACTTTCACTTCTTTTTAGCTATATTTCTGTCGATTTTAATTAACTAAATCTATAAATACTATATAAATAATAACTATTAGTAATTAGACTAATACTAATAACCAAATGATTTATAATTTAAAACATGACCAATGCTATTAAGTGTTTTAGACTCAAAATAATTTCAAATAAGGTCCTACAATTGTTATTTTTGTAACACTATAAAGTTAAAAATGATCATTAAGTAAAGATGTAATGCCAATTCATAGCAAAGTTAATAAAATAACTGCATTATTCTGTTATTCTATACTGAATCTGCTGTAGGAAACAGCAGAACACAGTGTCTAACCATGGTGTCATGCAAACCAAGACCTCCCTTTTATTCCCAGAAAACAATCCTGACCTCATTGCACTTTCCATCCAACCTTATTACAAAAATCGGTGACCAAACAGGAAGAGATCGATGATGAAGCCTCTATCATTTATAGGTAGTGGCCTGTACAGTGGCAGCTAATTGCTGTAATGAGTTGGTTTATTAGAGCTGCCCTGGATAATTAACCCACAGGTCTGGAGATGGTTGTCTGCATGTGTGTTAAAACACCTCATCAGTCTGATAACTGCTATTAGACTGGGAATCTGGTAACACTGTGATCAGCTTTTTACAGTATGTTAAAAATAAAGAGCAAAGTGCCACTATTAAAGGGACAGTTCTGTGTCCTCCCCAATTCACTCTTTCAGTTTTGTTCCATCTTGTTGGTTACATACAGTATGTCACCATCTAAAGCTTAATAAAGTTATGAAGGCATAGCATATCTAGGCATGGTCTCATTTTACCCCTTGACTAATATTTGGATGATACTGATGACTTTAACTTGGTGGAAAACCTTCTACCTGCAGACGTAGACATGTGTAGCGTCCTACAGTGTAAGAGAGAATGTAAAGGATCAACGTTCACATAAATAATGTATCTCCTTACCCAGATTGATTATTTGCCACATTCATACTGTAGCACAGATTTACTCTTTGATTTTAAGACTGCTTGCACTCTACCTTTAATATACATTCACATTATACATTGTGTGACTGTGACCATACCTAACTGCCATCTCTCCTCTTCTTCTCTTTCCCCCCTCTTCCTCTTTCCTCTCTTCCCCTGTCTCCGCCTTTCACTCTTTCTCTCTCTCTGTCGAGCTACACATGTCGTTCCCGAGCTGCCAGTGATCCAGACTCCCTCTGCCCTCCGGACCTGTCTGACCCATCCTGGTGCCCCGCTGATGGTTGGAGATCTCGTCACATGGATGCCCCGTGTGTCTCTCTGGGATGCGTCTGGTGTCTGGGGATGATTCTCTCTACCTAGAAGATGGTTCTGGCCTTGACTGGTGTTGGCAGCTGTTTCTCTGGGGACTTGACAGTTCGATAGTTCAGGACTGGAACTTTTTACAAGTCTACCGGAGTCTTCAATAACTACCTGGACTCCATATGAACATCAATTAACATCAGCTATTATAGCTGAACTGCCTCCCACCCTACACACTGTATAAATGCAGATCATTTCCTGCTCTCTGTTTCACCCAGATGAGGATGGGTTCCCTGTTGAGTCTGGTTCCTCTCAAGGTTTCTTCGAAACCTGTATGAATCTGACCATTTTGATTCATACACATTCACATTCCATACAAACTTAAATAATTCTTTTGATTGTGTAAAGCTGCTTTGCGACAATGACAATTTCTAAAAGCGTTATACAAATAAAATTTAATTTAATTTAATTGAAGAGTGTAACCGACAAAAGCACTGAAGCTAAAATTTAATTTGGAGCCTGTGATAATGAATCCCTTTAAGGCTGGGTGAGGATGAGGAGCAAACTGTAGGTACTGTATGTACTGTACTATATGTACTGTAAGTCTTAAGCACCCTTTTTTGTTTTGTTGTTTGTTTGTTTATTTTTTTATTTTTTTACAAACTTTGTCACACATTTTTATTGCATGGCTTTCTTAGTAAGTCAGTACAAAGAAAAAAAAAACGAATCTGTTTTTCAAACATAAGTATCCCAGAAAAGAAAAAAAAAAAAGAATCTTACAGGAAAATAAGACAAATAGAAAGCAGCATATTATGTAAAGACCAATTTTCACATTCTGCAGGATGTTCAGTAAACTAAGCAGCTAATTTCCTTATATAATTGTACAATTGTACCTAAGAATATATTTTAAGCAAAGTGTCATCACACCAATTATTGACTCTGTTTCATTACTGTATCCACGCTTTACCGCAGTTATTTGCAGGTACTATATGTAAGACTTTTGCACAGTATGGTATTTTATTTCTCAAAGCATATAGAAGATTATATGGACAATATGCCCGAAATTTCACAACATTTCTTTCCAAAGAATGATGCATATTTGGTAAATTTGCTGTCTATTGTTATAAAATTTGGATGGTTTTTTTTCTGCACCTGTGTTGATGTTCTTGTGTATAATTCTTACAGTGATTATTGTGTATTGTATAATGTTAAGGTGTTGTTTAACTAAGTGCTAAGGCTCTTTAGATCTATAGATATACAATATACATATCCCAAAGGGAAACATATATTTTACATTTCTGAATTATTATATCATTCTTATATGGTGTATAAGGCTTAAGACCCCTTATTCCTTTACTGTACATATATTAAATTGAATTAAATGCTGTAGATTAAATGGAGGAAATTTAAAAAAAAGTTTTACTGTGACATGCTGCAAAGTGCCTAAAGAAGCGGTTGTTTATGTACGGTAACAATATCAGCAGCAACCTCATTTCCCCTCTCGTCTGTTCCATATTTAATCAGCATCACCAGTATACAGTACTAATCACCGTCCTTCTAGAACCCTGGATTTCTATTCGTCAAGACAACATACTGTAAAAAAAAAAAAAAAAAAAAAAAAACTCCTGAGAAGTTTAATATGAAGACATGACTGGGGTACAATACTGTATCTCATCAACAAGAAGTTGCCAGCCAATAGAACTGTTAATTTCTGGATGTTTTCTGTGTTTTTCATACCACTCTAGAGATATTTTTGGTCACTGTTCGTGTTACCTAATGCTCGTGACCTGTATCTGCATGATATTCTGAACTGTACTGCATAAAAGATAATTGCATAAAATTGCAGGTGTGCAAATTAATTGATTAATGTTTTCCAGTCTTACTGCGTAAAGAGCACTGTGTGTGAGTGTGAGTGTGTGTACTGTATGTGTGTGTGGGAACAAAAGCCCATTTCAACATTAAAACCCAGTTTTATCAAGCACAGAAACCTGCAAACCCCTTGCAGGCAGCCAGCAGGACCACTGTGAGAAAATCGATGACCCCTGTGGAGTAAAAGGACTTTTCCTGGACCACTCCTGCAGAATCTTTACTGCGGCTTGGGTTCGGGACGGTCAGTGATTGATTGACATGTTGTGAATTGAATTTAGATTTCTTTTTTCCCTTTTTTTTTTCTCTTTTTGCCCAGTCTTGAGTATACTCAGTCAGGAACCAATCCTTTGTCACGGTATGCATGTGATCTTAATGACATCCCAGAGGACTCAACCAGTGGCCGAAAGCTCTCCATGTGTGATTATGGAGTGTGGAGGAAAGCTGTTAGGAGCTCTCTCTTTCTCACATACACACACACAAAAAATATAATTTATGCCAAGAGGAAGTGCTCATTAATTCCTTCATTTGGTAACTAATTATTAATTCACATCATTCACATACTGATAGATACACTTGATTAGATTTTTTTATAACCATTCTTGCTGTGTGTGCGTGTTTTCGTGTTCAAATTAGACACATATCCTTGAAGCACATTAGCTACACGAATTACAATTTCTTAAACTGTGCCTTTTCATTTACTTTCCTTAGATCCTGTTTTCATTTCTTAGCAACATCATGCTGAAAATGTGAGGAACAGGAAGAACAAGTCGAGAATAGGCCGATTTATAAAATTAGACCTCTTATCTTACAAATAAGTGCATTTCTTTTGTTGTATTCAGCTATCTGACTTTTTAAAATATAAAAAAACTATAAAGTTGGTGTGTCTGTATACATTCAAGATATTTGCAAAATAATAATTTGCGGTGACTTAAGATGGGTAATAGAGAGACATCAAGATGGTCTGTTTGTTTTTGCATACATCACATAAAAAAACAACTTAATAAATTTTTTTTTTTTTTTTTTTTTACAGATGGATTTGTCCGAGCTTGCGGTAACATATACAGTGGTGTGAAAAACTATTTGCCCCCTTTCTGATTTCTTATTCTTTTGCATGTTTGTCACACTTAAATGTTTCTGCTCATCAAACACATTTAACTATTAGTCAAAGATAACATAATTACACAAAATGCAGTTTTTAAATGATGGTTTTTATTATTTAGGGAGAAAAAAAATCCAAACCTACATGGCCATGTGTGAAAAAGTAATTGCCCCCTGAACCTAATAACTGGTTGGGCCACCCTTAGCAGCAATAACTGCAATCAAGCGTTTGCGATAACTTGCAACGAGTCTTGAAGGAATTTTGGCCCACTCATCTTTGCAGAATTGTTGTAATTCAGCTTTATTTGACGGTTTTCTAGCATGAACCGCCATGTTTTTGCCATTTGTGGATAATGGCTCTCACTGTGGTTCGCTGGAGTCCCAAAGCTTTAGAAATGGCTTTATAACCTTTACCAGACTGATAGATCTCAATTACTTTTGTTCTCATTTGTTCCTGAATTTCTTTGGATCTTGGCATGATGTCTAGCTTTTGAGCTGCTTTTGGTCTACTTCTCTGTGTCAGGTAGCTCCTATTTAAGTGATTTCTTGATTGAAACAGGTGTGGCAGTAATCAGGCCTTGGGGGTGACTACAGAAATTGAACTCAGGTGTGATAAACCACAGTTAAGTTATTTTTTAACAAGGGGGGCAATCACTTTTTCACACAGGGCCATGTAGATTTGGAGTTTTTTTTTCTCCCTTAATAACGTAAACCTTCATTTAAAAACTTTTTGCATTTTGTGTTCAATTATGTTATCTTTGACTAATAGTTAACGGTTTTTGATGAGCAGAAACATTTAAGTGTGACAAACATGCAAAAAAATAAGAAATCAGGAAGGGGGCAAATAGTTTTTCACACCACTGTAGACTTTGTCTCATCACAATCGGCCCACAGAAAGGGAAGATATGCTACTTTGAATTTTAAACAGGAAATGCCTTTATATCATAAAAATAAAAATCATTGGTTCATCTCAAAATTAAACAGATGGCGCTGAACATCTTTTAATACGCACTTATGAATGTGCAACTGAAATCTACGTAATAAACGCGATCTCATACACTCATTCCATACACTTCACAGAGTTTTGTAACACGTCAAAATTTTATTTCATTCCAAAATTCAATAGATGGTGCTGTAAATTTTTTAAACGCGCTTATGAGGGTGCAATTAAAGTCTACACGAACAAGGCATTTATTTAATGTTTAATGTAAATAAGAAGATGATTAAGTTTGTCCTTCTTGTTCAGTTCTGTTTTTTTTTTAAGCAATAAGTATTAATAGAGAATATTTCATGCATGTTTTCTTTTAGTTAGTCTTTTCTTTTAGACTATTTTGTCAAAATTGTTAGAGTTATACAGTATAAGTAAGTGTAGTGAGTTAAGCAGAAAGCAGTGTCAGCAAATTAAAACGAGGAAAAATGTAATGTGTTTTGGTGCACACAACACCTGTTTAAAGAAGATCATGAGAAACATATAAATTTTTGTTTACAGCATCATCAGCCTCCCCCTCTAGCATTTTCAATTACACTTTGGGACAAAATGACAGCTTGGTACAGTATCATAGAACACGCATGCACCGTGTAATGTGTGTTCGTGCATCTCCAAAAAGCCATTAAACCATTTAAACCCCTCGTAGCATCCACTGTGTTGCACTGAACATGTGACAAAAAAGTGATGTAATAGCTTAAAACTTCTTTAAAAAAATGGTTATATTTTTATATATGCTATTATATAGCAGCTCTTAAATTGTGCATGTTGTTACAGACAAAAGTCTGGGTCATAAAAAAATAACTTGTGATTTAAAAGTGACATTTACTGTATTTCGCTGTAAAACTGCTTATTCACTAAAATAGGACAAAAAGCTTAGGTGTACCCTCAAGCCTTCATTTTCTCCTTGTTTCATTCATACACAAATATAAAAGTGATGTCAAGGGAAGAAGGCTGTCTATTTTTACAAGCTGTGCAGATTTAATAAATCGTGTATATTTTCTGTCAGTGATTTTTATCGCTCCATTGCATCCCCCACCCACCCACCCACACACACACACACACACACACACACACACATACACAAAAGTTGTGATGATAATAAAAAAAACCTTTGAGGGTTATACAGAGACAGAGTTTGATCCTGTTTGAGTTGAGATGGGGAGCGAGTGTGTCCTCTTGTGTTTTTATGTATAGATGTTAAGGGAAAATAGTGGTCAAGGCTTTTGCTGTAAAAGAAAAACCTGCCCAGGTCAAAGGGGGTTCTGCAGCATGAATTCTACTGTAGACACCAAACAACCAAAAGATGTTAAAAGTGCTAGAAGTTTTCTTCCGCCCACTTAAAAAAAAAAAAAAAAAACTTAGATGTTTAAAAACTTATTTTGGGAACATGACGCACCTGATGACTTAGCATGAGTAAAAGCAGCCAATTTTGCCATCTCAGCTTGAATACAAGCTTAAAGTTGAAAACTGTAATTTAACATGGTGGGTTGCGTTGACGTTTATGTCTTTTAGGTAACATGAAAGATCACAAAGATTTAGCATTAAAACAAGGTGGTTTAGTGGTTAGCATTGTGGCCTTGCACCACCAGGGTCCAGGTTCCATTCCCACTATGTGCGTGGAGTTTGCATGTTCTCTCCATGCTTGGTGGGTTTCCTCCCACAGTTCAAGGACATGCATATTAATCTAATTGGTGTTCCCAAATTGCCCAGAGTGTGTGAATAGGATTGACACCCCATTCAGGGTGTACCCCAGCTTATGCCCTAAGTGTCCTGGGATAGGTCCAGGCTCCCAGCGACCAGGTACAGCATAAAGCTGTATACAAGATGCATACAGTACAAGTGAGCATTAATACAAAATCAGTAACAAATCCATGTGTCTTTTACCACCCTTTAGGAACATGCTAATTAAATTTGTTGCTAAATGTGATTTTTTTTAAAGCATTGTTAATCAACATGTCTTATCTCAGTTTGTAAATGTTACTGATATTTATTTGACATAATAAAGTATTTGTGGCCTTGTACAGTATGTGATCTCTGGAGCTGGTGTAGTGACCATTTTATGTCAGGAAGCAAATGTTATATAGATGTAACACAATTAAAAAATCCAATATACATGGTGTACTTGTGTTAAGTTTGCTAATTAAGAGTGGCTCAGGGTTAAATTAAACCGGTGTTGTCGTTATGCTTTTTTATTAGCGATATTGAGCTTCTTGTGATATTCAGTCTGTTTTGGCTATATTTTTAATGCTAAGCCGTTTATTCCTTAAAGCTTAAATTAATTTTTTTTTCCCCCAGCCTTTTTTTTATGTATTTTTAAAAATCTAAACTGGTTTTCGACAGTGGTGTAGTGGTTAGCACTGCCACCTTGCACCTCCAGGGTCAGAGTTCGATTCCCGCCTTGGGGTCTGTGTGCATGGTGTTTGCATGTTCTCCCCATGCTTGGTGGTTTTCCTCCCACAGTCCTAATTGGTGTTCCAATGCGTATATGAATGTTGACTGAAGGTTCCACCATGGTTGTAAAAAAAGGGATAGATACAACTAGAGAGGTACATTTCCTAAAGAAAATGTGAGTGGTGCTTGCCGTGGCGAAACTCTGGCCCTCCATATCTCTACGACAATGGGATCTTGATAGCAACATGCTAATATAGCTAGCATCAAGCTAGCACCATGCTAATCAGCTAAACATCGTGCTAATTACACTAGCATGACGCTAGGAACATTCTATACATGTTATTAGCGAAAAGTTAGCATAATGCTAGCGACATGCTAATAGCGTTAGCATCATGCTAGCGATGTGCTGATGAAATTAGCATAACGCTAGCAAGATGCTAATTTTTTAGCATCATGCTAGCAAAATGCTAATCGCGTTAGCATCATGCTAACAGCATGCTAATGAGGGTGCTAGGGGGCGTGGCTTATGAGCATGATGATATATGCAAAAGAGTGTCTCTACGACAGTCGGTTCCACAGGTAAATCAATGTTAAGTGTGTGTCTGGTTAATTGCCCCCTGCGGGGGCAATTAACCACCCACTCCTTAGAAAAGTCACAGCACCCCGTTCCCGAAGATGGGCCGCACGGTTTGACACCTCACTCATGGGACTCAGTCAAACTTGGTCTCAATGTTAAGTCTGTGGGTGGTTAATTGCCCCCAGCGGGGGCCATTAACCACCCACCCCATCAAACAGTCAAAGCAGCCTACTCCCGAATAAGCCGCACGGTTTGACACCTCATTCATGGGTCTACGACGAACGGTGCAAGACTCAGTCAAAGTTGTTCTCAGTGTTAAGTCTGTGGGCGGTTAATTGCCCCCTGCGGGGGCAATTAACCACCCACCCCTTTAAACAGTCAAAGCACCCTACTCCCGAATAAGCCGCACGGGTTGACACCTCATTCATGGGTCTACGACGAACGGTGCGGCACTAGTAATTTTTTAAAATTCCCATTATAAGTCAATGGGCAAAGTTGCCAAAATCCCCATTCAAATTCTATGGGGCAACTTTGGGGACCCCTCCTGTCCCGGGGGTCGAACGTATCCCCTTGTGCGGGGTATCTTCTGACACAGGTTGCAAACCTCTTCAAATCTGGAAAAGTTTACGTTTCCACAAGATTCCCTCTCTGCGCTACAATCCGTCAAAGTTGGCCGTAATGTTAATTCTATGGGATTTTTTGGCCGGTTAATTGCCCCCTGCGGGGGCAATTAACCGCCAACCCCTTAGAAAAGTCATAGCACCCCATTCCCGTATAAGCCGCACGATTTGACACCTCTCTCATGGGTCTACGACAAACGGTGCGGGACTAGTTACGCGCCAAACTTTGTACGGAAGAATAATAATAATAACTAGAGAGGTACATTTCCTGAAGAAAATGTGAGTGGTGCTTGCCGTGGCGAAACTCTGGCCCTCCATATCTCTACGACAATGGGATCTTGATAGCAACATGCTAATATAGCTAGCATCAAGCTAGCACCATGCTAATCAGCTAAACATCATGCTAATTACACTAGCATGATGCTAGGAACATTCTATACATGTGATTAGCGAAAAGTTAGCATAATGCTAGCGACATGCTAATAGCGTTAGCATCATGCTAGCGATGTGCTGATGAAATTAGCATAACGCTAGCAAGATGCTAATTTTGTTAGCATCATGCTAGCAAAATGCTAATCGTGTTAGCATCATGCTAACAGCATGCTAATGAGGGTGCTAGGGGGCGTGGCTTATGAGCATGATGATAAATGCAAAAGAATGTCTCTACGACAGTCGGTTCCACAGTTAAGTCAATGTTAAGTCTGTAGGTGGTTAATTGCCCCCTGCAGGGGCAATTAACCACCCACCCCTTAGAAAAGTCACAGCACCCCGTTCCCGAAGATGGGCCGCACGGTTTGACACCTCACTCATGGGACTCAGTCAAAGTTGGTCACAATGTTAAGTCTGTGGGTAGTTAATTGCCCCCTGCGGGGGCAATTAACCACCCACCCCTCAGAAAAGTCACAGCATCCTGTTCCCGAAAATGGGCCGCACAGTTTAACACCTCACTCATGGTACTCGGTCAAAGTTGGTCTCAATGTTAATTCTGTGGGTGGTTAATTGCCCCCTGCGGGGCAATTAAATTCTATGGGGCAACTTTGGGGACCTCTCTTGCCCCGGGGGTCGAACTTATCCCCCTGTGCCGGGTATCTTCTGACACAGGCTGCAAACCTCTTCAAATCTGGTAAGTTTGATGTCTCTACAAAATTCACTCTCTGCGCTATAATCCGTCAAAGTTGGTCTCAATGTTAAGTCAATGGGATTTTTGGGCCGGTTAATTGCCCCCTGCGGGGGCAATTAACCGCCCACCCCTTATAAAAGTCATAGCACCCCATTCCCGTATAGGCCGCACGATTTGACACCTCACCCATGGGTCTACGACAAACGGTGCGAGACTAGTTACGCGCCGAACTTTTGTACGGAAGAAGAATAATAATAACTAGAGAGGTACATTTCCTGAAGAAAATGTGAGTGGTGCTTGCCGTGGCGAAACTCTGGCCCTCCATATCTCTACGACAATGGGATCTTGATAGCAACATGCTAATATAGCTAGCATCAAGCTAGCACCATGCTAATCAGCTAAACATCATGCTAATTACACTAGCATGATGCTAGGACCATTCTATACATGTGATTAGCGAAAAGTTAGCATAATGCTAGCGACATGCTAATAGCGTTAGCATCATGCTAGCGATGTGCTGATGAAATTAGCATAAAGCTAGAAACATGCTAATTTTGTTAGCATCATGCTAGCAAAATGCTAATCGCGTTAGCATCATGCTAACAGCATGCTAATGAGGGTGCTAGGGGGCGTGGCTTATGAGCATCATGATATATGCAAAAGTGTGTCTCTACGACAGTCGGTTCCACAGTTAAATCAATGTTAAGTGTGTGTGTGGTTAATTGCCCCCTGCGGGGGCAATTAACCACCCACCCCTTAGAAAAGTCACAGCACCCCGTTCCCGAAGATGGGCCGCACAGTTTGACACCTCACTCATGGTACTCGGTCAAAGTTGGTCTCAATGTTAAGTCTGTGGGTGGTTAATTGCCCCCTGCGGGGGCAATTAACCACCCACCCCTTCAAACAGTCAGAGCACCCTACTCCCGAATAAGCCGCACGGTTTGACACCTCATTCATGAGTCTACGATGAACGGTGCGGGACTCAGTCAAAGTTGTTGTCAGTGTTAAGTCTGTGGGTGGTTAATTGCCCCCTGCGGGGGCAATTAACCACCCACCCCTTCAAACAGTCAAAGCACCCTACTCCCGAATAAGCCGCACGGGTTGACACCTCATTCATGGGTCTACGACGAACGGTGCGACACTAGTAATTTTTTTCAATTCCCATTATAAGTCAATGGGCAAAGTCGCCAAATTCCCCATTCAAATTCTATGGGGCAACTTTGGGGACCTCTCTTGCCCCGGGGGTCGAACTTATCCCCCTGTGCCGGGTATCTTCTGACACAGGCTGCAAACCTCTTCAAATGTGGTAAATCTGACGTCTCCACAAAATTCACTCTCTGCGCTATAATTCGTCAAAGTTGGTCTCAATGTTAAGTCAATGGGATTTTTAGGGCGGTTAATTGCCCCCTGCGGGGGCAATTAACCGCCCACCCCTTATAAAAGTCATAGCACCCCATTCCCGTATAGGCCGCACGATTTGACACCTCACTCAGGGGTCTACGACAAACGGTGCGGGACTAGTTACGTGCCAAACTTTTGTACGGAAGAATAATAAAAATAATAAAAATAATAAGCCTGCAAGATAACAATAGTGATGCTTTGCAAGCACCACTAACTAGAGAGGTACATTTCCTGAAGAAAATGTGAGTGGTGCTTGCCGTGGCGAAACTCTGACCCTCCATATCTCTACGACAATGGGATCTTGATAGCAACATGCTAATACAGCTAGCATCAAGCTAGCACCATGCTAATCAGCTAAACATCATGCTAATTACACTAGCATGATGCTAGGACCATTCTATACATGTGATTAGCGAAAAGTTAGCATAATGCTAGCGACATGCTAATAGCGTTAGCATCATGCTAGGGATGTGCTGATGAAATTAGCATAAAGCTAGAAACATGCTAATTTTGTTAGCATCATGCTAGCAAAATGCTAATCGCGTTAGCATCATGCTAACAGCATGCTAATGAGGGTGCTAGGGGGCGTGGCTTATGAGCATGATGATAAATGCAAAAGAGGGTCTCTATGACAGTGGGTTCCACAGTTAGATCAATGTTAAGTCTGTAGGTGGTTAATTGCCCCCTGCGGGGCAATTAACCACCCACCCCTTAGAAAAGTCACAGCACCCCGTTCCCGAAGATGGGCCGCACGGTTTGACACCTCACTGATGGGACTCAGTCAAAGTTGGTCTCAATGTTAAGTCTGTGGGTGGTTAATTGCCCCCTGCGGGGGCAATTAACCACCCACCCCTTCAAACAGTCAGAGCACCCTACTCCCGAATAAGCCGCACGGTTTGACACCTCATTCGTGGGTCTACGACGAACGGTGCGGGACTTAGTCAAAGTTGTTGTCAGTGTTAAGTCTGTGGGTGGTTAATTGCCCCCTGCGGGGGCAATTAACCACCCACCCCTTCAAACAGTCAAAGCAACCTACTCCCGAATAAGCCGCACGGGTTGACACCTCATTCATGGGTCTACGACGAACGGTGCGGCACTAGTAATTTTTTTAAATTCCCATTATAAGTCAATGGGCAAAGTCGCCAAAATCCCCATTCAAATTCTATGGGGCAAATTTGGGGACCTCTCTTGCCCCGGGGGTCGAACTTATTCCCCTGTGCGGGGTATCATCTGACACAGGCTGCAATCCTCTTCAAATGTGGTAAATCTGACGTCTCTACAAATTTCACTCTCTGCGCTACAATCCGTCAAAGTTGGCCTCAATGTTAAGTCTATGGGATTTTTTGGCCGGTTAATTGCCCCCTGCGGGGGCAATTAACCGCCCACCCCTTATAAAAGTCATAGCACCCCATTCCCGTATAAGCCGCACGATTTGACACCTCACTCATGGGTCTATGACAAACGGTGCGGGACTAGTTACGCGCCAAACTTTTGTACGGAAGAATTTTGCAAGATAACAATAGTGATGCTTTGCAAGCACCACTAACTAGAGAGGTACATTTCCTGAAGAAAATGTGAGTGGTGCTTGCCGTGGCGAAGCTCTGGCCCCTCGTATCTCTATGAAAATGGGATCTTATCATTAAGTTAGTAAATTTTTAAAGATGTTGATAGCAACATGCTAATATAGCTAGCATCATGCTAATCAGCTAAACATCATGCTAATTACACTAGCATGTTGCTAGGAACATTCTATACATGTTATTAGCAAAAAGTTAGCATAATGCTAGCGACATGCTAATAGCGTTAGCATCATGCTAGCGGTGTGCTGATGAAATTAGCATACCGCTAGCAAGATGCTAATTTTGTTAGCATCATGCTAGCAAAATGCTAATCGCGTTAGCATCATGCTAACAGCATGCTAATGAGGGTGCTAGGGGGCGTGGCTTATGAGCATGATGATAAATGCAAAAGAGTGCCTCTACGACAGTCGGTTCCACAGTTAAATCAATGTTAAGTCTGTGGGTGGTTAATTGCCCCCTGCGGGGGCAATTAACCACCCACCCCTTAGAAAAGTCACAGCACCCCGTTCCCGAAGATGGGCCGCACGGTTTGACACCTCACTCATGGGACTCAGTCAAAGTTGGACTCAATGTTAAGTCTGTGGGTGGTTAATTGCCCCCTGCGGGGGCAATTAACCACCCACCCCTTCAAACAGTCAGAGCAGCCTACTCCCGAATAAGCCGCACGGGTTGACACCTCATTCATGGGTCTACGACGAACGGTGCAAGACTCAGTCAAAGTTGTTCTCAGTGTTAAGTCTGTGGGCGGTTAATTGCCCCCTGCGGGGGCAATTAACCACCCACCCCTCAGAAAAGTCACAGCACCCCGTTTCCGAAAGTGGGCCGCACGGTTTGACACCTCAGTCATGGGACTCAAAGTTGGTCTCAATGTTATGTCTGTAGGTGGTTAATTGCCCCCTGCGGGGGCAATTAACCACCCACCCCTTTGAACAGTCAAAGCACCCCACTCCCGAATAAGCCGCACGGTTTGACACCTCATTCATGGGTCTACGACGAACGGTGCAAGACTCAGTCAAAGTTGTTCTCAGTGTTAAGCCTGTGGGTGGTTAATTTCCCCCAGCGGGGGCAATTAACCACCCACCCCTTTCCACAGTGAGAGTACCCTACTCCCGAATAAGCTACATGGTTTGACACCTCATTCATGGGTCTACGACGAACGGTGCGGGACTAGTAATTTTTTTAAATTCCCATTATAAGTCAATGGGCAAAGTCGCCAAAATCCCCATTCAAATTCTATGGGGCAACTTTGGGGACCTCTCTTGCCCCGGGTGTCGAACTTATCCCCCTGTGCGGGGTATCTTCTGACACAGGCTGCAAACTTCTTCAAATCTGGTAAGTTTGATGTCTCTACAAAATTCACTCTCTGCGCTATAATCCGTCAAAGTTGGTCTCAATGTTAAGTCAATGGGATTTTTTGGCCGGTTAATTGCCCCCTGCAGGGGCAATTAACCGCCCACCCCTTAGAAAAGTCATAGCACCCCATTCCCGTATAGGCCGCACGATTTGACACCTCACTCATGGGTCTACGACAAACGGTGCGGGACTAGTTACGCGCCAAACTTTTGTACGGAAGAATAATAATAATAAACTAGAGAGGTACATTTCCTGAAGAAAATGTGAGTGGTGCTTGCCGTGGCGAAACTCTGGCCCCTCGTATCTCTATGAAAATGGGATCTTATCATTAAGTTAGTAAATTTTTAAAGATGTTGATAGCAACATGCTAATATAGCTAGCATCATGCTAATCAGCTAAACATCATGCTAATTACACTAGCATGATGCTAGGAACATTCTATACATGTTATTAGCGAAAAGTTAGCATAATGCTAGCGACATGCTAATAGCGTTAGCATCATGCTAGCGATGTGCTGATGAAATTAGCATAAAGCTAGAAACATGCTAATTTTGTTAGCATCATGCTAGCAAAATGCTAATCGCGTTAGCATCATGCTAACAGCATGCTAATGAGGGTGCTAGGGGGCGTGGCTTATGAGCATGATGATAAATGCAAAAGAGTGTCTCTACGGCAGTCGGTTCCACAGTTAAATCAATGTTAAGTCTGTGGGTGGTTAATTGCCCCCTGCGGGGGCAATTAACCACCCACCCCTTAGAAAAGTCACAGCACCCCGTTCCCGAAGATGGGCCGCACGGTTTGACACCTCACTCATGGGACTCAGTCAAAGTTGGTCTCAATGTTAAGTCTGTGGGTGGTTAATTGCCCCCTGCGGGGGCAATTAACCACCCACCCCTTTCAACAGTGAGAGTACCCTACTCCCGAATAAGCCGCATGGTTTGACACCTCATTCATGGGTCTACGACGAACGGTGCAAGACTCAGTCAAAGTTGTTCTCAGTGTTAAGTCTGTAGGTGGTTAATTGCCCCCTGCGGGGGCAATTAACCACCCACCCCTTCAAACAGTCAGAGCAGCCTACTCCCGAATAAGCCGCACGGTTTGACACCTCATTCATGGGTCTACGACGAACGGTGCGGGACTCAGTCAAATTTGTTGTCAGTGTTAAGTCTGTGGGTGGTTAATTGCCCCCTGCGGGGGCAATTAACCACCCACCCCTTCAAACAGTCAAAGCACCCTACTCCCGAATAAGCCGCACGGGTTGACACCTCATTCATGGGTCTGCGACGAACGGTGCGGCACTAGTAATTTTTTTAAATTCCCATTATAAGTCAATGGGCAAAGTTGCCAAAATCCCCATTCAAATTCTATGGGGCAATTTTGGGGACCCCTCTTGCCCCAGGGGTCGAACGTATCCCCTTGTGCGGGGTATCTTCTGACACAGGTTGCAAACCTCTTCAAATGTTGTAAATTTCACGTTTCTACAAAATCCCCTCTCTGCGCTACAAGCCGTCAAAGTTGGCCTCAATGTTAAGTCTATGGGACTTTTCGGGGTGGTTAATTTCCCCCTGCGGGGGCAATTAACCACCCACCCCTTAGAAAAGTCATAGCACCCCATTCCCGATTAGGCCGCACGATTTGACACCTCATTCATGGGTCTACGACAAACGGTGCGGGACTAGTTACGCGCCGAACTTTTGTCCGGAAGAATAATAATAATAAAAATAAAAATAATAAGTTCGCAAGAGAATAGTAGTGATGCTTTGCAAGCACCACTAACTAGAGAGGTACATTTCCTGAAGAAAATGTGAGTGGTGCTTGCCGTGGCGAAACTCTGGCCGTCCATATCTCTATGACAATGGGAACTTATCAAGTTAGTAAATTTTTAAAGATGTTGATAGCAACATGCTAATATAGCTAGCATCATGCTAATCAGCTAAACATCATGCTAATCACACTAGCATGATGCTAGGAACATTCTATACATGTTATTAGCGAAATGCCACTAAAGTTAGCATAATGCTAGCGACATGCTAATAGCGTTAGCATCATGCTAGCGATGTGCTGATGAAATTAGCATAACGCTAGCAAGATGCTAATTTTGTTAGCATCATGCTAGCAAAATGCTAATCGCGTTAGCATCATGCTAACAGCATGCTAATGAGGGTGCTAGGGGGCGTGGCTTATGAGCATGATGATATATGCAAAAGAGTGTCTCTACGACAGACGGTTCCACAGTTAAATCAATGTTAAGTGTGTGTGTGGTTAATTGCCCCCTGCGGGGGCAATTAACCACCCACCCCTTAGAAAAGTCACAGCACCCCGTTCCCGAAGATGGGCCGCACGGTTTGACACCTCACTCATGGGACTCAGTCAAAGTTGGTCTCAATGTTAAGTCTGTGGGTGGTTAATTGCCCCCTGCGGGGGCAATTAACCACCCACCCCTTTCAACAGTGAGAGTACCCTACTCCCGAATAAGCCGCACGGTTTGACACCTAATTCATGGGTCTACGACGAACGGTGCAAGACTCAGTCAAAGTTGTTCTCAGTGTTAAGTCTGTGGGTGGTTAATTGCCCCCTGCGGGGGCAATTAACCACCCACCCCTTCAAACAGTCAAAGCACCCTACTCCCGAATAAGCCGCACGGGTTGACACCTCATTCATGGGTCTACGACGAACGGTGCGGCACTAGTAATTTTTTTAAATTCCCATTATAAGTCAATGGGCAAAGTTGCCAAAATCCCCATTCAAAGTCTATGGGGCAACTTTGGGGACCCCTCTTGCCCCGGGGGTCGAACGTATCCCCTTGTGCGGGGTATCTTCTGACACAGGTTGCAAACCTCTTCAAATCTGGAAAAGTTTACGTTTCTACAAGATTCCCTCTCTGCGCTACAATCCGTCAAAGTTGGCCGTAATGTTAATTCTATGGGATTTTTTGGCCGGTTAATTGCCCCCTGCGGGGGCAATTAACCGCCCACCCCTTATAAAAGTCATAGCACCCCATTCCCGTATAAGCCGCACGATTTGACACCTCTCTCATGGGTCTACGACAAACGGTGCGGGACTAGTTACGTGCCAAACTTTTGTACGGAAGAATAATAAAAATAATAAAAATAATAAGCCTGCAAGATAACAATAGTGATGCTTTGCAAGCACCACTAATAATAATAACTAGAGAGGTACATTTCCTGAAGAAAATGTGAGTGGTGCTTGCCGTGGCGAAACTCTGGCCCTCCATATCTCTACGACAATGGGATCTTGATAGCAACATGCTAATATAGCTAGCATCAAGCTAGCACCATGCTAATCAGCTAAACATCATGCTAATTACACTAGCATGATGCTAGGAACATTCTATACATGTGATTAGCGAAAAGTTAGCATAATGCTAGCGACATGCTAATAGCGTTAGCATCATGCTAGCGATGTGCTGATGAAATTAGCATAACGCTAGCAAGATGCTAATTTTGTTAGCATCATGCTAGCAAAATGCTAATCGTGTTAGCATCATGCTAACAGCATGCTAATGAGGGTGCTAGGGGGCGTGGCTTATGAGCATGATGATAAATGCAAAAGAATGTCTCTACGACAGTCGGTTCCACAGTTAAGTCAATGTTAAGTCTGTAGGTGGTTAATTGCCCCCTGCAGGGGCAATTAACCACCCACCCCTTAGAAAAGTCACAGCACCCCGTTCCCGAAGATGGGCCGCACGGTTTGACACCTCACTCATGGGACTCAGTCAAAGTTGGTCACAATGTTAAGTCTGTGGGTAGTTAATTGCCCCCTGCGGGGGCAATTAACCACCCACCCCTCAGAAAAGTCACAGCATCCTGTTCCCGAAAATGGGCCGCACAGTTTAACACCTCACTCATGGTACTCGGTCAAAGTTGGTCTCAATGTTAATTCTGTGGGTGGTTAATTGCCCCCTGCGGGGGCAATTAACCACCCACCCCTTTTAACAGTGAGAGTACCCTACTCCCGAATGAGCCGCACGGTTTGACACCTCATTCATGGGTCTACGACGAACGGTGCAAGACTCAGTCAAAGTTGTTCTCAGTGTTAAGTCTGTAGGTGGTTAATTGCCCCCTGCGGGGGCAATTAACCACCCACCCCTTCGAACAGTCAAAGCACCCTACTCCCGAATAAGCCGCATGGGTAGACACCTGATTCATGGGTCTACGACGAACGGTGCGGCACTAGTAATTTTTTTAAATCCCCATTATAAGTCAATGGGCAAAGTCGCCAAAATCCCCATTCAAATTCTATGGGGCAACTTTGGGGACCTCTCTTGTCCCGGGGGTCGAACTTATCCCCCTGTGCCGGGTATCTTCTGACACAGGCTGCAAACCTCTTCAAATCTGGTAAGTTTGATGTCTCTACAAAATTCACTCTCTGCGCTATAATCCGTCAAAGTTGGTCTCAATGTTAAGTCAATGGGATTTTTGGGCCGGTTAATTGCCCCCTGCGGGGGCAATTAACCGCCCACCCCTTATAAAAGTCATAGCACCCCATTCCCGTATAGGCCGCACGATTTGACACCTCACCCATGGGTCTACGACAAACGGTGCGAGACTAGTTACGCGCCGAACTTTTGTACGGAAGAAGAATAATAATAACTAGAGAGGTACATTTCCTGAAGAAAATGTGAGTGGTGCTTGCCGTGGCGAAACTCTGGCCCTCCATATCTCCACGACAATGGGATCTTGATAGCAACATGCTAATATAGCTAGCATCAAGCTAGCACCATGCTAATCAGCTAAACATCGTGCTAATTACACTAGCATGATGCTAGGAACATTCTATACATGTTATTAGCGAAAAGTTAGCATAATGCTAGCGACATGCTAATAGCGTTAGCATCATGCTAGCAATGTGCTGATGAAATTAGCATAACGCTAGCAAGATGCTAATTTTGTTAGCATCATGCTAGCAAAATGCTAATCGCGTTAGCATCATGCTAACAGCATGCTAATGAGGGTGCTAGGGGGCGTGGCTTATGAGCATGATGATATATGCAAAAGAGTGTCTCTACGACAGACGGTTCCACAGTTAAATCAATGTTAAGTGTGTGTGTGGTTAATTGCCCCCTGCGGGGGCAATTAACCACCCACCTCTTAGAAAAGTCACAGCACCCCGTTCCCGAAGATGGGCCGCACGGTTTGACACCTCACTCATGGGACTCAGTCAAAGTTGGTCTCAATGTTAAGTCTGTGGGTGGTTAATTGCCCCCTGCGGGGGCAATTAACCACCCACCCCTTCAAACAGTCAAAGCACCCTACTCCCGAATAAGCCGCACGGTTTGACACCTCATTCATGGGTCTACGACGAACGGTGCAAGACTCAGTCAAAGTTGTTCTCAGTGTTAAGTCTGTGGGCGGTTAATTGCCCCCTGCGGGGGCAATTAACCACCCACCCCTCAGAAAAGTCACAGCACCCTGTTCCCGAAAATGGGCCGCACAGTTTGACACCTCACTCATGGTACTCGGTCAAAGTTGGTCTCAATGTTAAGTCTGTGGGTGGTTAATTGCCCCCTGCGGGGGCAATTAACCACCCACCCCTTCAAACAGTCAGAGCACCCTACTCCCGAATAAGCCGCACGGTTTGACACCTCATTCATGAGTCTACGATGAACGGTGCGGGACTCAGTCAAAGTTGTTGTCAGTGTTAAGTCTGTGGGTGGTTAATTGCCCCCTGCGGGGGCAATTAACCACCCACCCCTTCAAACAGTCAAAGCACCCTACTCCCGAATAAGCCGCACGGGTTGACACCTCATTTATGGGTCTACGACGAACGGTGCGGCACTAGTAATTTTTTTAAATTCCCATTATAAGTCAATGGGCAAAGTCGCCAAACTCCCCATTCAAATTCTATGGGGCAACTTTGGGGACCTCTCTTGCCCCGGGGGTCGAACTTATCCCCCTGTGCGGGGTATCTTCTAACACAGGCTGCAAACCTCTTCAAATCTGGTAAGTTTGATGTCTCTACAAAATTCACTCTCTGCGCTATAATCCGTCAAAGTTGGTCTCAATGTTAAGTCAATGGGATTTTTGTGGCGGTTAATTGCCCCCTGCGGGGGCAATTAACCGCCCACCCCTTATAAAAGTCATAGCACCCCATTCCCGTATAGGCCGCACGATTTGACACCTCACTCAGGGGTCTACGACAAACGGTGCGGGACTAGTTACGCGCCAAACTTTTGTACGGAAGAATAATAATAAAAAGAACTAGAGAGGTACATTTCCTGAAGAAAATGTGAGTGGTGCTTGCCGTGGCGAAACTCTGGCCCTCCATATCTCCACGACAATGGGATCTTGATAGCAACATGCTAATATAGCTAGCATCAAGCTAGCACCATGCTAATCAGTTAAACATCATGCTGATTACACTAGCATGATGCTAGGAACATTCTATACATGTTATTATCGAAAAGTTAGCATAATGCTAGCGACATGCTAATAGCGTTAGCATCATGCTAGCGATGTGCTGATGAAATTAGCATAACGCTAGCAAGATGCTAATTTTGTTAGCATCATGCTAGCAAAATGCTAATCGCGTTAGCATCATGCTAACAGCATGCTAATGAGGGTGCTAGGGGGCGTGGCTTATGAGCATGATGATAAATGCAAAAGAGTGTCTCTATGACAGTCGGTTCCACAGTTAAATCAATTTTAAGTCTGTGGGTGGTTAATTGCCCCCTGCGGGGGCAATTAACCACCCACCCCTTAGAAAAGTCACACCACCCTGTTCCCGAAGATGGGCCGCACGGTTTGACACCTCACTCATGGGACTCAGTCAAAGTTGGTCTCAATGTTAAGTCTGTGGGTGGTTAATTGCCCCCTGCGGGGGCAATTAACCACCCACCCCTTCAAACAGTCAAAGCAGCCTACTCCCGAATAAGCCGCACGGTTTGACACCTCATTCATGGGTCTACGACGAACGGTGCAAGACTCAGTCAAAGTTGTTCTCAGTGTTAAGTCTGTGGGCGGTTAATTGCCCCCTGCGGGGGCAATTAACCACCCACCCCTCAGAAAAGTCACAGCACCCTGTTCCCGAAAATGGGCCGCACAGTTTGACACCTCACTCATGGTACTCGGTCAAAGTTGGTCTCAATGTTAAGTCTGTGGGTGGTTAATTGCCCCCTGCGGGGGCAATTAACCACCCACCCCTTCAAACAGTCAGAGCACCCTACTCCCGAATAAGCCGCACGGTTTGACACCTCATTCATGAGTCTACGATGAACGGTGCGGGACTCAGTCAAAGTTGTTGTCAGTGTTAAGTCTGTGGGTGGTTAATTGCCCCCTGCGGGGGCAATTAACCACCCACCCCTTCAAACAGTCAAAGCACCCTACTCCCGAAGAAGCCGCACGGGTTGACACCTCATTCATGGGTCTACGACGAACGGTGCGGCACTAGTAATTTTTTTAAATTCCCATTATAAGTCAATGGGCAAAGTCACCAAATTCCCCATTCAAATTCTATGGGGCAACTTTGGGGACCTCTCTTGCCCCGGGGGTCGAACTTATCCCCCTGTGCCGGGTATCTTCTGACACAGGCTGCAAACCTCTTTAAATGTGGTAAATCTGACGTCTCTACAAAATTCACTCTCTGCGCTACAATCTGTCAAAGTTGGTCTCCATGTTAAGTCAATGGGATTTTTGGGGAGGTTAATTGCCCCCTGCGGGGGCAATTAACCGCCCACCCCTTAGAAAAGTCATAGCACCCCATTCCCGTATAAGCCGCACGATTTGACACCTCACTCAGGGGTCTACGACAAACGGTGCGGGACTAGTTACGCGCCAAACTTTTGTACGGAAGAAGAAGAATAAAAATAAAAATAATAATAATAAGTTTGCAAGAGAATAGTAGTGATGCTTTGCAAGCACCACTAACTAGAGAGGTACATTTCCTGAAGAAAATGTGAGTGGTGCTTGCCGTGGCGAAACTCTGGCCCTCCATATCTCTACGACAATGGGATCTTGATAGCAACATGCTAATATAGCTAGCATCAAGCTAGCACCATGCTAATCAGCTAAACATCATGCTAATTACACTAGCATGATGCTAGGACCATTCTATACATGTGATTAGCGAAAAGTTAGCATAATGCTAGCGACATGCTAATAGCGTTAGCATCATGCTAGCGATGTGCTGATGAAATTAGCATAAAGCTAGAAACATGCTAATTTTGTTAGCATCATGCTAGCAAAATGCTAATCGCGTTAGCATCATGCTAACAGCATGCTAATGAGGGTGCTAGGGGGCGTGGCTTATGAGCATCATGATATATGCAAAAGTGTGTCTCTACGACAGTCGGTTCCACAGTTAAATCAATGTTAAGTGTGTGTGTGGTTAATTGCCCCCTGCGGGGGCAATTAACCACCCACCCCTTAGAAAAGTCACAGCACCCCGTTCCCGAAGATGGGCCGCACAGTTTGACACCTCACTCATGGTACTCGGTCAAAGTTGGTCTCAATGTTAAGTCTGTGGGTGGTTAATTGCCCCCTGCGGGGGCAATTAACCACCCACCCCTTCAAACAGTCAGAGCACCCTACTCCCGAATAAGCCGCACGGTTTGACACCTCATTCATGAGTCTACGATGAACGGTGCGGGACTCAGTCAAAGTTGTTGTCAGTGTTAAGTCTGTGGGTGGTTAATTGCCCCCTGCGGGGGCAATTAACCACCCACCCCTTCAAACAGTCAAAGCACCCTACTCCCGAATAAGCCGCACGGGTTGACACCTCATTCATGGGTCTACGACGAACGGTGCGACACTAGTAATTTTTTTCAATTCCCATTATAAGTCAATGGGCAAAGTCGCCAAATTCCCCATTCAAATTCTATGGGGCAACTTTGGGGACCTCTCTTGCCCCGGGGGTCGAACTTATCCCCCTGTGCCGGGTATCTTCTGACACAGGCTGCAAACCTCTTCAAATGTGGTAAATCTGACGTCTCCACAAAATTCACTCTCTGCGCTATAATTCGTCAAAGTTGGTCTCAATGTTAAGTCAATGGGATTTTTAGGGCGGTTAATTGCCCCCTGCGGGGGCAATTAACCGCCCACCCCTTATAAAAGTCATAGCACCCCATTCCCGTATAGGCCGCACGATTTGACACCTCACTCAGGGGTCTACGACAAACGGTGCGGGACTAGTTACGTGCCAAACTTTTGTACGGAAGAATAATAAAAATAATAAAAATAATAAGCCTGCAAGATAACAATAGTGATGCTTTGCAAGCACCACTAACTAGAGAGGTACATTTCCTGAAGAAAATGTGAGTGGTGCTTGCCGTGGCGAAACTCTGACCCTCCATATCTCTACGACAATGGGATCTTGATAGCAACATGCTAATATAGCTAGCATCAAGCTAGCACCATGCTAATCAGCTAAACATCATGCTAATTACACTAGCACGATGCTAGGACCATTCTATACATGTGATTAGCGAAAATTTAGCATAATGCTAGCGACATGCTAATAGCGTTAGCATCATGCTAGCGATGTGCAGATGAAATTAGCATAAAGCTAGAAACATGCTAATTTTGTTAGCATCATGCTAGCAAAATGCTAATCGCGTTAGCATCATGCTAACAGCATGCTAATGAGGGTGCTAGGGGGCGTGGCTCATGAGCATGATGATACATGCAAAAGAGTGTCTCTACGACAGTCAGATCCACAGTTAAATCAATGTTAAGTCTGTAGGTGGTTAATTGCCCCCTGCGGGGGCAATTAACCACCCACCCCTTAGAAAAGTCACAGCACCCCGTTCCCGAAGATGGGCCGCACGGTTTGACACCTCACTCATGGGACTCAGTCAAAGTTGGTCTCAATGTTAAGTCTGTGGGTGGTTAATTGCCCCCTGCGGGGGCAATTGACCACCCACCCCTTCAAACAGTCAGAGCACCCTACTCCCGAATAAGCCGCACGGTTTGACACCTCATTCATGGGTCTACGACGAACGGTGCAAGACTCAGTCAAAGTTGTTCTCAGTGTTAAGTCTGTGGGTGGTTAATTGCCCCCTGCGGGGGCAATTAACCACCCACCCCTTCAAACAGTTAAAGCACCCTACTCCCGAATAAGCCGCACGGTTTGACATCTCATTCATGGGTCTACGACGAACGGTGCAAGACTCAGTCAAAGTTGTTCTCAATGTTAAGTCTGTGGGTGGTTAATTGCCCCCTGCGGGGGCAATTAACCACCCACCCCTTTCAACAGTGAGAGTACCCTACTCCTGAATAAGCCGCACGGTTTGACACCTTATTCATGGGTCTACGACAAACGGTGCAAGACTCAGTCAAAGTTGTTCTCAGTGTTAAGTCTGTAGGTGGTTAATTGCCCCCTGCGGGGGCAATTAACCACCCACCCCTTTTAACAGTGAGAGTACCCTACTCCAGAATAAGCCGCATGGTTAGACACCTCATTCATGGGTCTACGACGAACGGTGCGGGACTAGTAATTTTTTTAAATTCCCATTATAAGTCAATGGGCAAAGTCGCCAAAATCCCTATTCAAATTCTATGGGGCAAATTTGGGGACCTCTCTTGCCCCGGGGGTCGAACGTATCCCCTTGTGCGGGGTATCTTCTCACACAGGCTGCAAACCTCTTCAAGTGTGGTAAATCTGACGTCTCTACAAAATTCACTCTCTGCGCTACAATCCGTCAAAGTTGGCCGTAATGTTAAGTCTATGGGATTTTTTGGCCGGTTAATTGCCCCCTGCGGGGGCAATTAACCGGCCACCCCTTATAAAAGTCATAGCACCCCATTCCCGTATAAGCCGCACGATTTGACACCTCTCTCATGGGTCTACGACAAACGGTGCGGGACTAGTTACGTGCCAAACTTTTGTACGGAAGAATAATAATAATAATAATAATAATAAGCCTGCAAGATAACAATAGTGATGCTTTGCAAGCACCACTAACTAGAGAGGTACATTTCCTGAAGAAAATGTGAGTGGTGCTTGCCGTGGCGAAACTCTGGCCCCTCGTATCTCTATGAAAATGGGATCTTATCATTAAGTTAGTAAATTTTTAAAGATGTTGATAGCAACATGCTAATATAGCTAGCATCATGCTAATCAGCTAAACATCATGCTAATTACACTAGCATGATGCTAGGAACATTCTATACATGTTATTAGCGAAAAGTTAGCATAATGCTAGCGACATGCTAATAGCGTTAGCATCATGCTAGCGATGTGCTGATGAAATTAGCATAAAGCTAGAAACATGCTAATTTTGTTAGCATCATGCTAGCAAAATGCTAATCGCGTTAGCATCATGCTAACAGCATGCTAATGAGGGTGCTAGGGGGCGTGGCTTATGAGCATGATGATAAATGCAAAAGAGTGTCTCTACGGCAGTCGGTTCCACAGTTAAATCAATGTTAAGTCTGTGGGTGGTTAATTGCCCCCTGCGGGGGCAATTAACCACCCACCCCTTAGAAAAGTCACAGCACCCCGTTCCCGAAGATGGGCCGCACGGTTTGACACCTCACTCATGGGACTCAGTCAAAGTTGGTCTCAATGTTAAGTCTGTGGGTGGTTAATTGCCCCCTGCGGGGGCAATTAACCACCCACCCCTTTCAACAGTGAGAGTACCCTACTCCCGAATAAGCCGCATGGTTTGACACCTCATTCATGGGTCTACGACGAACGGTGCAAGACTCAGTCAAAGTTGTTCTCAGTGTTAAGTCTGTAGGTGGTTAATTGCCCCCTGCGGGGGCAATTAACCACCCACCCCTTCAAACAGTCAGAGCAGCCTACTCCCGAATAAGCCGCACGGTTTGACACCTCATTCATGGGTCTACGACGAACGGTGCGGGACTCAGTCAAATTTGTTGTCAGTGTTAAGTCTGTGGGTGGTTAATTGCCCCCTGCGGGGGCAATTAACCACCCACCCCTTCAAACAGTCAAAGCACCCTACTCCCGAATAAGCCGCACGGGTTGACACCTCATTCATGGGTCTGCGACGAACGGTGCGGCACTAGTAATTTTTTTAAATTCCCATTATAAGTCAATGGGCAAAGTTGCCAAAATCCCCATTCAAATTCTATGGGGCAATTTTGGGGACCCCTCTTGCCCCAGGGGTCGAACGTATCCCCTTGTGCGGGGTATCTTCTGACACAGGTTGCAAACCTCTTCAAATGTTGTAAATTTCACGTTTCTACAAAATCCCCTCTCTGCGCTACAAGCCGTCAAAGTTGGCCTCAATGTTAAGTCTATGGGACTTTTCGGGGTGGTTAATTGCCCCCTGCGGGGGCAATTAACCACCCACCCCTTAGAAAAGTCATAGCACCCCATTCCCGATTAGGCCGCACGATTTGACACCTCATTCATGGGTCTACGACAAACGGTGCGGGACTAGTTACGCGCCGAACTTTTGTCCGGAAGAATAATAATAATAAAAATAAAAATAATAAGTTCGCAAGAGAATAGTAGTGATGCTTTGCAAGCACCACTAACTAGAGAGGTACATTTCCTGAAGAAAATGTGAGTGGTGCTTGCCGTGGCGAAACTCTGGCCGTCCATATCTCTATGACAATGGGAACTTATCAAGTTAGTAAATTTTTAAAGATGTTGATAGCAACATGCTAATATAGCTAGCATCATGCTAATCAGCTAAACATCATGCTAATCACACTAGCATGATGCTAGGAACATTCTATACATGTTATTAGCGAAATGCCACTAAAGTTAGCATAATGCTAGCGACATGCTAATAGCGTTAGCATCATGCTAGCGATGTGCTGATGAAATTAGCATAACGCTAGCAAGATGCTAATTTTGTTAGCATCATGCTAGCAAAATGCTAATCGCGTTAGCATCATGCTAACAGCATGCTAATGAGGGTGCTAGGGGGCGTGGCTTATGAGCATGATGATATATGCAAAAGAGTGTCTCTACGACAGACGGTTCCACAGTTAAATCAATGTTAAGTGTGTGTGTGGTTAATTGCCCCCTGCGGGGGCAATTAACCACCCACCCCTTAGAAAAGTCACAGCACCCCGTTCCCGAAGATGGGCCGCACGGTTTGACACCTCACTCATGGGACTCAGTCAAAGTTGGTCTCAATGTTAAGTCTGTGGGTGGTTAATTGCCCCCTGCGGGGGCAATTAACCACCCACCCCTTTCAACAGTGAGAGTACCCTACTCCCGAATAAGCCGCACGGTTTGACACCTAATTCATGGGTCTACGACGAACGGTGCAAGACTCAGTCAAAGTTGTTCTCAGTGTTAAGTCTGTGGGTGGTTAATTGCCCCCTGCGGGGGCAATTAACCACCCACCCCTTCAAACAGTCAAAGCACCCTACTCCCGAATAAGCCGCACGGGTTGACACCTCATTCATGGGTCTACGACGAACGGTGCGGCACTAGTAATTTTTTTAAATTCCCATTATAAGTCAATGGGCAAAGTTGCCAAAATCCCCATTCAAAGTCTATGGGGCAACTTTGGGGACCCCTCTTGCCCCGGGGGTCGAACGTATCCCCTTGTGCGGGGTATCTTCTGACACAGGTTGCAAACCTCTTCAAATCTGGAAAAGTTTACGTTTCTACAAGATTCCCTCTCTGCGCTACAATCCGTCAAAGTTGGCCGTAATGTTAATTCTATGGGATTTTTTGGCCGGTTAATTGCCCCCTGCGGGGGCAATTAACCGCCCACCCCTTATAAAAGTCATAGCACCCCATTCCCGTATAAGCCGCACGATTTGACACCTCTCTCATGGGTCTACGACAAACGGTGCGGGACTAGTTACGTGCCAAACTTTTGTACGGAAGAATAATAATAATAATAATAATAACTAGAGAGGTACATTTCCTGAAGAAAATGTGAGTGGTGCTTGCCGTGGCGAAACTCTGGCCCTCCATATCTCCACGACAATGGGATCTTGATAGCAACATGCTAATATAGCTAGCATCAAGCTAGCACCATGCTAATCAGCTAAACATCGTGCTAATTACACTAGCATGATGCTAGGAACATTCTATACATGTTATTAGCGAAAAGTTAGCATAATGCTAGCGACATGCTAATAGCGTTAGCATCATGCTAGCGATGTGCTGATGAAATTAGCATAACGCTAGCAAGATGCTAATTTTGTTAGCATCATGCTAGCAAAATGCTAATCGCGTTAGCATCATGCTAACAGCATGCTAATGAGGGTGCTAGGGGGCGTGGCTTATGAGCATGATGATATATGCAAAAGAGTGTCTCTACGACAGACGGTTCCACAGTTAAATCAATGTTAAGTGTGTGTGTGGTTAATTGCCCCCTGCGGGGGCAATTAACCACCCACCCCTTAGAAAACTCACAGCACCCCATTCCCGAAGATGGGCCGCACGGTTTGACACCTCACTCATGGGACTCAGTCAAAGTTGGTCTCAATGTTAAGTCTGTGGGTGGTTAATTGCCCCCTGCGGGGGCAATTAACCACCCACCCCTTCAAACAGTCAAAGCACCCTACTCCCAAATAAGCCGCACGGTTTGACACCTCATTCATGGGTCTACGACGAACGGTGCAAGACTCAGTCAAAGTTGTTCTCAGTGTTAAGTCTGTGGGCGATTAATTGCCCCCTGCGGGGGCAATTAACCACCCACCCCTCAGAAAAGTCACAGCACCCTGTTCCCGAAAATGGGCCGCACAGTTTGACACCTCACTTATGGTACTCGGTCAAAGTTGGTCTCAATGTTAAGTCTGTGGGTGGTTAATTGCCCCCTGCGGGGGCAATTAACCACCCACCCCTTCAAACAGTCAGAGCACCCTACTCCCGAATAAGCCGCACGGTTTGACACCTCATTCATGAGTCTACGATGAACGGTGCGGGACTCAGTCAAAGTTGTTGTCAGTGTTAAGTCTGTGGGTGGTTAATTGCCCCCTGCGGGGGCAATTAACCACCCACCCCTTCAAACAGTCAAAGCACCCTACTCCCGAATAAGCCACACGGGTTGACACCTCATTCATGGGTCTACGACGAACGGTGCGGCACTAGTAATTTTTTTTAATTCCCATTATAAGTCAATGGGCAAAGTCACCAAATTCCCCATTCAAATTCTATGGGGCAACTTTGGGGACCTCTCTTGCCCCGGGGGTCGAACTTATCCCCCTGTGCCGGGTATCTTCTGACACAGGCTGCAAACCTCTTCAAATGTGGTAAATCTGACGTCTCTACAAAATTCACTCTCTGCGCTATAATTCGTCAAAGTTGGTCTCAATGTTAAGTCAATGGGATTTTTAGGGCGGTTAATTGCCCCCTGCGGGGGCAATTAACCGCCCACCCCTTATAAAAGTCATAGCACCCCATTCCCGTATAGGCCGCACGATTTGACACCTCACTCAGGGGTCTACGACAAACGGTGCGGGACTAGTTACGTGCCAAACTTTTGTACGGAAGAATAATAAAAATGAAGAAAATGTGAGTGGTGCTTGCCGTGGCGAAACTCTGGCCCTCCATATCTCCACGACAATGGGATCTTGATAGCAACATGCTAATATAGCTAGCATCAAGCTAGCACCATGCTAATCAGCTAAACATCGTGCTAATTACACTAGCATGATGCTAGGAACATTCTATACATGTTATTAGCGAAAAGTTAGCATAATGCTAGCGACATGCTAATAGCGTTAGCATCATGCTAGCGATGTGCTGATGAAATTAGCATAACGCTAGCAAGATGCTAATTTTGTTAGCATCATGCTAGCAAAATGCTAATCGCGTTAGCATCATGCTAACAGCATGCTAATGAGGGTGCTAGGGGGCGTGGCTTATGAGCATGATGATATATGCAAAAGAGTGTCTCTACGACAGACGGTTCCACAGTTAAATCAATGTTAAGTGTGTGTGTGGTTAATTGCCCCCTGCGGGGGCAATTAACCACCCACCCCTTAGAAAACTCACAGCACCCCATTCCCGAAGATGGGCCGCACGGTTTGACACCTCACTCATGGGACTCAGTCAAAGTTGGTCTCAATGTTAAGTCTGTGGGTGGTTAATTGCCCCCTGCGGGGGCAATTAACCACCCACCCCTTCAAACAGTCAAAGCACCCTACTCCCAAATAAGCCGCACGGTTTGACACCTCATTCATGGGTCTACGACGAACGGTGCAAGACTCAGTCAAAGTTGTTCTCAGTGTTAAGTCTGTGGGCGATTAATTGCCCCCTGCGGGGGCAATTAACCACCCACCCCTCAGAAAAGTCACAGCACCCTGTTCCCGAAAATGGGCCGCACAGTTTGACACCTCACTTATGGTACTCGGTCAAAGTTGGTCTCAATGTTAAGTCTGTGGGTGGTTAATTGCCCCCTGCGGGGGCAATTAACCACCCACCCCTTCAAACAGTCAGAGCACCCTACTCCCGAATAAGCCGCACGGTTTGACACCTCATTCATGAGTCTACGATGAACGGTGCGGGACTCAGTCAAAGTTGTTGTCAGTGTTAAGTCTGTGGGTGGTTAATTGCCCCCTGCGGGGGCAATTAACCACCCACCCCTTCAAACAGTCAAAGCACCCTACTCCCGAATAAGCCACACGGGTTGACACCTCATTCATGGGTCTACGACGAACGGTGCGGCACTAGTAATTTTTTTTAATTCCCATTATAAGTCAATGGGCAAAGTCACCAAATTCCCCATTCAAATTCTATGGGGCAACTTTGGGGACCTCTCTTGCCCCGGGGGTCGAACTTATCCCCCTGTGCCGGGTATCTTCTGACACAGGCTGCAAACCTCTTCAAATGTGGTAAATCTGACGTCTCTACAAAATTCACTCTCTGCGCTATAATTCGTCAAAGTTGGTCTCAATGTTAAGTCAATGGGATTTTTAGGGCGGTTAATTGCCCCCTGCGGGGGCAATTAACCGCCCACCCCTTATAAAAGTCATAGCACCCCATTCCCGTATAGGCCGCACGATTTGACACCTCACTCAGGGGTCTACGACAAACGGTGCGGGACTAGTTACGTGCCAAACTTTTGTACGGAAGAATAATAAAAATAATAAAAATAATAAGCCTGCAAGATAACAATAGTGATGCTTTGCAAGCACCACTAATAATAAAAATAATAAGCCTGCAAGATAACAATAGTGATGCTTTGCAAGCACCACTAACTAGAGAGGTACATTTCCTGAAGAAAATGTGAGTGGTGCTTGCCGTGGCGAAACTCTGACCCTCCATATCTCTACGACAATGGGATCTTGATAGCAACATGCTAATACAGCTAGCATCAAGCTAGCACCATGCTAATCAGCTAAACATCATGCTAATTACACTAGCATGATGCTAGGACCATTCTATACATGTGATTAGCGAAAAGTTAGCATAATGCTAGCGACATGCTAATAGCGTTAGCATCATGCTAGGGATGTGCTGATGAAATTAGCATAAAGCTAGAAACATGCTAATTTTGTTAGCATCATGCTAGCAAAATGCTAATCGCGTTAGCATCATGCTAACAGCATGCTAATGAGGGTGCTAGGGGGCGTGGCTTATGAGCATGATGATAAATGCAAAAGAGGGTCTCTATGACAGTGGGTTCCACAGTTAGATCAATGTTAAGTCTGTAGGTGGTTAATTGCCCCCTGCGGGGCAATTAACCACCCACCCCTTAGAAAAGTCACAGCACCCCGTTCCCGAAGATGGGCCGCACGGTTTGACACCTCACTGATGGGACTCAGTCAAAGTTGGTCTCAATGTTAAGTCTGTGGGTGGTTAATTGCCCCCTGCGGGGGCAATTAACCACCCACCCCTTCAAACAGTCAGAGCACCCTACTCCCGAATAAGCCGCACGGTTTGACACCTCATTCGTGGGTCTACGACGAACGGTGCGGGACTTAGTCAAAGTTGTTGTCAGTGTTAAGTCTGTGGGTGGTTAATTGCCCCCTGCGGGGGCAATTAACCACCCACCCCTTCAAACAGTCAAAGCAACCTACTCCCGAATAAGCCGCACGGGTTGACACCTCATTCATGGGTCTACGACGAACGGTGCGGCACTAGTAATTTTTTTAAATTCCCATTATAAGTCAATGGGCAAAGTCGCCAAAATCCCCATTCAAATTCTATGGGGCAAATTTGGGGACCTCTCTTGCCCCGGGGGTCGAACTTATTCCCCTGTGCGGGGTATCATCTGACACAGGCTGCAATCCTCTTCAAATGTGGTAAATCTGACGTCTCTACAAATTTCACTCTCTGCGCTACAATCCGTCAAAGTTGGCCTCAATGTTAAGTCTATGGGATTTTTTGGCCGGTTAATTGCCCCCTGCGGGGGCAATTAACCGCCCACCCCTTATAAAAGTCATAGCACCCCATTCCCGTATAAGCCGCACGATTTGACACCTCACTCATGGGTCTATGACAAACGGTGCGGGACTAGTTACGCGCCAAACTTTTGTACGGAAGAATTTTGCAAGATAACAATAGTGATGCTTTGCAAGCACCACTAACTAGAGAGGTACATTTCCTGAAGAAAATGTGAGTGGTGCTTGCCGTGGCGAAGCTCTGGCCCCTCGTATCTCTATGAAAATGGGATCTTATCATTAAGTTAGTAAATTTTTAAAGATGTTGATAGCAACATGCTAATATAGCTAGCATCATGCTAATCAGCTAAACATCATGCTAATTACACTAGCATGTTGCTAGGAACATTCTATACATGTTATTAGCAAAAAGTTAGCATAATGCTAGCGACATGCTAATAGCGTTAGCATCATGCTAGCGGTGTGCTGATGAAATTAGCATACCGCTAGCAAGATGCTAATTTTGTTAGCATCATGCTAGCAAAATGCTAATCGCGTTAGCATCATGCTAACAGCATGCTAATGAGGGTGCTAGGGGGCGTGGCTTATGAGCATGATGATAAATGCAAAAGAGTGCCTCTACGACAGTCGGTTCCACAGTTAAATCAATGTTAAGTCTGTGGGTGGTTAATTGCCCCCTGCGGGGGCAATTAACCACCCACCCCTTAGAAAAGTCACAGCACCCCGTTCCCGAAGATGGGCCGCACGGTTTGACACCTCACTCATGGGACTCAGTCAAAGTTGGACTCAATGTTAAGTCTGTGGGTGGTTAATTGCCCCCAGCGGGGGCAATTAACCACCCACCCCTTCAAACAGTCAGAGCAGCCTACTCCCGAATAAGCCGCACGGGTTGACACCTCATTCATGGGTCTACGACGAACGGTGCAAGACTCAGTCAAAGTTGTTCTCAGTGTTAAGTCTGTGGGCGGTTAATTGCCCCCTGCGGGGGCAATTAACCACCCACCCCTCAGAAAAGTCACAGCACCCCGTTTCCGAAAGTGGGCCGCACGGTTTGACACCTCAGTCATGGGACTCAAAGTTGGTCTCAATGTTATGTCTGTAGGTGGTTAATTGCCCCCTGCGGGGGCAATTAACCACCCACCCCTTTGAACAGTCAAAGCACCCCACTCCCGAATAAGCCGCACGGTTTGACACCTCATTCATGGGTCTACGACGAACGGTGCAAGACTCAGTCAAAGTTGTTCTCAGTGTTAAGTCTGTGGGTGGTTAATTGCCCCCTGCGGGGGCAATTAACCACCCACCCCTTTCCACAGTGAGAGTACCCTACTCCCGAATAAGCTACATGGTTTGACACCTCATTCATGGGTCTACGACGAACGGTGCGGGACTAGTAATTTTTTTAAATTCCCATTATAAGTCAATGGGCAAAGTCGCCAAAATCCCCATTCAAATTCTATGGGGCAACTTTGGGGACCTCTCTTGCCCCGGGTGTCGAACTTATCCCCCTGTGCGGGGTATCTTCTGACACAGGCTGCAAACTTCTTCAAATCTGGTAAGTTTGATGTCTCTACAAAATTCACTCTCTGCGCTATAATCCGTCAAAGTTGGTCTCAATGTTAAGTCAATGGGATTTTTTGGCCGGTTAATTGCCCCCTGCGGGGGCAATTAACCGCCCACCCCTTAGAAAAGTCATAGCACCCCATTCCCGTATAGGCCGCACGATTTGACACCTCACTCATGGGTCTACGACAAACGGTGCGGGACTAGTTACGCGCCAAACTTTTGTACGGAAGAATAATAATAATAAACTAGAGAGGTACATTTCCTGAAGAAAATGTGAGTGGTGCTTGCCGTGGCGAAACTCTGGCCCCTCGTATCTCTATGAAAATGGGATCTTATCATTAAGTTAGTAAATTTTTAAAGATGTTGATAGCAACATGCTAATATAGCTAGCATCATGCTAATCAGCTAAACATCATGCTAATTACACTAGCATGATGCTAGGAACATTCTATACATGTTATTAGCGAAAAGTTAGCATAATGCTAGCGACATGCTAATAGCGTTAGCATCATGCTAGCGATGTGCTGATGAAATTAGCATAAAGCTAGAAACATGCTAATTTTGTTAGCATCATGCTAGCAAAATGCTAATCGCGTTAGCATCATGCTAACAGCATGCTAATGAGGGTGCTAGGGGGCGTGGCTTATGAGCATGATGATAAATGCAAAAGAGTGTCTCTACGGCAGTCGGTTCCACAGTTAAATCAATGTTAAGTCTGTGGGTGGTTAATTGCCCCCTGCGGGGGCAATTAACCACCCACCCCTTAGAAAAGTCACAGCACCCCGTTCCCGAAGATGGGCCGCACGGTTTGACACCTCACTCATGGGACTCAGTCAAAGTTGGTCTCAATGTTAAGTCTGTGGGTGGTTAATTGCCCCCTGCGGGGGCAATTAACCACCCACCCCTTTCAACAGTGAGAGTACCCTACTCCCGAATAAGCCGCATGGTTTGACACCTCATTCATGGGTCTACGACGAACGGTGCAAGACTCAGTCAAAGTTGTTCTCAGTGTTAAGTCTGTAGGTGGTTAATTGCCCCCTGCGGGGGCAATTAACCACCCACCCCTTCAAACAGTCAGAGCAGCCTACTCCCGAATAAGCCGCACGGTTTGACACCTCATTCATGGGTCTACGACGAACGGTGCGGGACTCAGTCAAATTTGTTGTCAGTGTTAAGTCTGTGGGTGGTTAATTGCCCCCTGCGGGGGCAATTAACCACCCACCCCTTCAAACAGTCAAAGCACCCTACTCCCGAATAAGCCGCACGGGTTGACACCTCATTCATGGGTCTGCGACGAACGGTGCGGCACTAGTAATTTTTTTAAATTCCCATTATAAGTCAATGGGCAAAGTTGCCAAAATCCCCATTCAAATTCTATGGGGCAATTTTGGGGACCCCTCTTGCCCCAGGGGTCGAACGTATCCCCTTGTGCGGGGTATCTTCTGACACAGGTTGCAAACCTCTTCAAATGTTGTAAATTTCACGTTTCTACAAAATCCCCTCTCTGCGCTACAAGCCGTCAAAGTTGGCCTCAATGTTAAGTCTATGGGACTTTTCGGGGTGGTTAATTGCCCCCTGCGGGGGCAATTAACCACCCACCCCTTAGAAAAGTCATAGCACCCCATTCCCGATTAGGCCGCACGATTTGACACCTCATTCATGGGTCTACGACAAACGGTGCGGGACTAGTTACGCGCCGAACTTTTGTCCGGAAGAATAATAATAATAAAAATAAAAATAATAAGTTCGCAAGAGAATAGTAGTGATGCTTTGCAAGCACCACTAACTAGAGAGGTACATTTCCTGAAGAAAATGTGAGTGGTGCTTGCCGTGGCGAAACTCTGGCCGTCCATATCTCTATGACAATGGGAACTTATCAAGTTAGTAAATTTTTAAAGATGTTGATAGCAACATGCTAATATAGCTAGCATCATGCTAATCAGCTAAACATCATGCTAATCACACTAGCATGATGCTAGGAACATTCTATACATGTTATTAGCGAAATGCCACTAAAGTTAGCATAATGCTAGCGACATGCTAATAGCGTTAGCATCATGCTAGCGATGTGCTGATGAAATTAGCATAACGCTAGCAAGATGCTAATTTTGTTAGCATCATGCTAGCAAAATGCTAATCGCGTTAGCATCATGCTAACAGCATGCTAATGAGGGTGCTAGGGGGCGTGGCTTATGAGCATGATGATATATGCAAAAGAGTGTCTCTACGACAGACGGTTCCACAGTTAAATCAATGTTAAGTGTGTGTGTGGTTAATTGCCCCCTGCGGGGGCAATTAACCACCCACCCCTTAGAAAAGTCACAGCACCCCGTTCCCGAAGATGGGCCGCACGGTTTGACACCTCACTCATGGGACTCAGTCAAAGTTGGTCTCAATGTTAAGTCTGTGGGTGGTTAATTGCCCCCTGCGGGGGCAATTAACCACCCACCCCTTTCAACAGTGAGAGTACCCTACTCCCGAATAAGCCGCACGGTTTGACACCTAATTCATGGGTCTACGACGAACGGTGCAAGACTCAGTCAAAGTTGTTCTCAGTGTTAAGTCTGTGGGTGGTTAATTGCCCCCTGCGGGGGCAATTAACCACCCACCCCTTCAAACAGTCAAAGCACCCTACTCCCGAATAAGCCGCACGGGTTGACACCTCATTCATGGGTCTACGACGAACGGTGCGGCACTAGTAATTTTTTTAAATTCCCATTATAAGTCAATGGGCAAAGTTGCCAAAATCCCCATTCAAAGTCTATGGGGCAACTTTGGGGACCCCTCTTGCCCCGGGGGTCGAACGTATCCCCTTGTGCGGGGTATCTTCTGACACAGGTTGCAAACCTCTTCAAATCTGGAAAAGTTTACGTTTCTACAAGATTCCCTCTCTGCGCTACAATCCGTCAAAGTTGGCCGTAATGTTAATTCTATGGGATTTTTTGGCCGGTTAATTGCCCCCTGCGGGGGCAATTAACCGCCCACCCCTTATAAAAGTCATAGCACCCCATTCCCGTATAAGCCGCACGATTTGACACCTCTCTCATGGGTCTACGACAAACGGTGCGGGACTAGTTACGTGCCAAACTTTTGTACGGAAGAATAATAATAATAACTAGAGAGGTACATTTCCTGAAGAAAATGTGAGTGGTGCTTGCCGTGGCGAAACTCTGGCCGTCCATATCTCTATGACAATGGGAACTTATCAAGTTAGTAAATTTTTAAAGATGTTGATAGCAACATGCTAATATAGCTAGCATCATGCTAATCAGCTAAACATCATGCTAATCACACTAGCATGATGCTAGGAACATTCTATACATGTTATTAGCGAAATGCCACTAAAGTTAGCATAATGCTAGCGACATGCTAATAGCGTTAGCATCATGCTAGCGATGTGCTGATGAAATTAGCATAACGCTAGCAAGATGCTAATTTTGTTAGCATCATGCTAGCAAAATGCTAATCGCGTTAGCATCATGCTAACAGCATGCTAATGAGGGTGCTAGGGGGCGTGGCTTATGAGCATGATGATATATGCAAAAGAGTGTCTCTACGACAGACGGTTCCACAGTTAAATCAATGTTAAGTGTGTGTGTGGTTAATTGCCCCCTGCGGGGGCAATTAACCACCCACCCCTTAGAAAAGTCACAGCACCCCGTTCCCGAAGATGGGCCGCACGGTTTGACACCTCACTCATGGGACTCAGTCAAAGTTGGTCTCAATGTTAAGTCTGTGGGTGGTTAATTGCCCCCTGCGGGGGCAATTAACCACCCACCCCTTTCAACAGTGAGAGTACCCTACTCCCGAATAAGCCGCACGGTTTGACACCTAATTCATGGGTCTACGACGAACGGTGCAAGACTCAGTCAAAGTTGTTCTCAGTGTTAAGTCTGTGGGTGGTTAATTGCCCCCTGCGGGGGCAATTAACCACCCACCCCTTCAAACAGTCAAAGCACCCTACTCCCGAATAAGCCGCACGGGTTGACACCTCATTCATGGGTCTACGACGAACGGTGCGGCACTAGTAATTTTTTTAAATTCCCATTATAAGTCAATGGGCAAAGTTGCCAAAATCCCCATTCAAAGTCTATGGGGCAACTTTGGGGACCCCTCTTGCCCCGGGGGTCGAACGTATCCCCTTGTGCGGGGTATCTTCTGACACAGGTTGCAAACCTCTTCAAATCTGGAAAAGTTTACGTTTCTACAAGATTCCCTCTCTGCGCTACAATCCGTCAAAGTTGGCCGTAATGTTAATTCTATGGGATTTTTTGGCCGGTTAATTGCCCCCTGCGGGGGCAATTAACCGCCCACCCCTTATAAAAGTCATAGCACCCCATTCCCGTATAAGCCGCACGATTTGACACCTCTCTCATGGGTCTACGACAAACGGTGCGGGACTAGTTACGTGCCAAACTTTTGTACGGAAGAATAATAATAATAACTAGAGAGGTACATTTCCTGAAGAAAATGTGAGTGGTGCTTGCCGTGGCGAAACTCTGACCCTCCATATCTCTACGACAATGGGATCTTGATAGCAACATGCTAATATAGCTAGCATCAAGCTAGCACCATGCTAATCAGCTAAACATCATGCTAATTACACTAGCATGATGCTAGGACCATTCTATACATGTGATTAGCGAAAAGTTAGCATAATGCTAGCGACATGCTAATAGCGTTAGCATCATGCTAGCGATGTGCTGATGAAATTAGCATAAAGCTAGAAACATGCTAATTTTGGTAGCATCATGCTAGCAAAATGCTAATCGCGTTAGCATCATGCTAACAGCATGCTAATGAGGGTGCTAGGGGGCGTGGCTTATGAGCATGATGATAAATGCAAAAGAGTGTCTCTACGACAGTCGGTTCCACAGTTGAATCAATGTTAAATCTGTGGGTGGTTAATTGCCCCCTGCGGGGGCAATTAACCACCCACCCCTTAGAAAAGTCACAGCACCCCGTTCCCGAAGATGGGCCGCACGGTTTGACACCTCACTCATGGGACTCAGTCAAAGTTGGTCTGGTCAGTCAAAGTTGCCCTGCGGGGGCAATTAACCACCCACCCCTTCAAACAGTCAAAGCAGCCTACTCCCGAATAAGCCGCACGGTTTGACACCTCATTCATGGGTCTACGACGAATGGTGCAAGACTCAGTCAAAGTTGTTCTCAGTGTTAAGTCTGTGGGTGGTTAATTGCCCCCTGCGGGGGCAATTAACCACCCACCCCTCAGAAAAGTCACAGCACCCTGTTCCCGAAAATGGGCCGCACAGTTTGACACCTCACTCATGGTACTCGGTCAAAGTTGGTCTCAATGTTAAGTCTGTGGGTGGTTAATTGCCCCCTGCGGGGGCAATTAACCACCCACCCCTTCGAACAGTCAGAGCACCCTACTCCCGAATAAGCCGCACGGTTTGACACCTCATCCATGGGTCTACGACGAACGGTGCGGGACTCAGTCAAAGTTGTTCTCAGTGTTAAGTCTGTGGGTGGTTAATTGCCCCCTGCGGGGGCAATTAACCACCCACCCCTTTAAACAGTCAGAGCACCCTACTCCCGAATAAGCCGCACGGGTTGACACCTCATTCATGGGTCTACGACGAACGGTGCGGCACTAGTAATTTTTTTTAATTCCCATTATAAGTCAATGGGCAAAGTCGCCAAAATCCCCATTCAAATTCTATGGGGCAACTTTGGGGACCTCTCTTGCCCCGGGGGTCGAACTTATCCCCCTGTGCGGGGTATGATCTGACACAGGCTGCAAACCTCTTCAAATCTGGTAAGTTTGATGTCTCTACAAAATTTACTCTGTGCGCTATAATCCGTCAAAGTTGGTCTCAATGTTAAGTCAATGGGATTTTTGAGGCGGTTAATTGCCCCCTGCGGGGGCAATTAACCGCCCACCCCTTAGAAAAGTCATAGCACCCCATTCCCGTATAGGCCGCACGATTTGACACCTCACCCATGGGTCTACGACAAACGGTGCGGGACTAGTTACGCGCCGAACTTTTGTACGGAAGAAGAATAAAAATAAAAATAATAAGCCTGCAAGATAACAATAGTGATGCTTTGCAAGCACCACTAATAATAATAACTAGAGAGGTACATTTCCTGAAGAAAATGTGAGTGGTGCTTGCCGTGGCGAAACTCTGGCCCTCCATATCTCCACGACAATGGGATCTTGATAGCAACATGCTAATATAGCTAGCATCAAGCTAGCACCATGCTAATCAGCTAAACATCGTGCTAATTACACTAGCATGATGCTAGGAACATTCTATACATGTTATTAGCGAAAAGTTAGCATAATGCTAGCGACATGCTAATAGCGTTAGCATCATGCTAGCGATGTGCTGATGAAATTAGCATAACGCTAGCAAGATGCTAATTTTGTTAGCATCATGCTAGCAAAATGCTAATCGCGTTAGCATCATGCTAACAGCATGCTAATGAGGGTGCTAGGGGGCGTGGCTTATGAGCATGATGATATATGCAAAAGAGTGTCTCTACGACAGACGGTTCCACAGTTAAATCAATGTTAAGTGTGTGTGTGGTTAATTGCCCCCTGCGGGGGCAATTAACCACCCACCCCTTAGAAAACTCACAGCACCCCATTCCCGAAGATGGGCCGCACGGTTTGACACCTCACTCATGGGACTCAGTCAAAGTTGGTCTCAATGTTAAGTCTGTGGGTGGTTAATTGCCCCCTGCGGGGGCAATTAACCACCCACCCCTTCAAACAGTCAAAGCACCCTACTCCCAAATAAGCCGCACGGTTTGACACCTCATTCATGGGTCTACGACGAACGGTGCAAGACTCAGTCAAAGTTGTTCTCAGTGTTAAGTCTGTGGGCGATTAATTGCCCCCTGCGGGGGCAATTAACCACCCACCCCTCAGAAAAGTCACAGCACCCTGTTCCCGAAAATGGGCCGCACAGTTTGACACCTCACTTATGGTACTCGGTCAAAGTTGGTCTCAATGTTAAGTCTGTGGGTGGTTAATTGCCCCCTGCGGGGGCAATTAACCACCCACCCCTTCAAACAGTCAGAGCACCCTACTCCCGAATAAGCCGCACGGTTTGACACCTCATTCATGAGTCTACGATGAACGGTGCGGGACTCAGTCAAAGTTGTTGTCAGTGTTAAGTCTGTGGGTGGTTAATTGCCCCCTGCGGGGGCAATTAACCACCCACCCCTTCAAACAGTCAAAGCACCCTACTCCCGAATAAGCCACACGGGTTGACACCTCATTCATGGGTCTACGACGAACGGTGCGGCACTAGTAATTTTTTTTAATTCCCATTATAAGTCAATGGGCAAAGTCACCAAATTCCCCATTCAAATTCTATGGGGCAACTTTGGGGACCTCTCTTGCCCCGGGGGTCGAACTTATCCCCCTGTGCCGGGTATCTTCTGACACAGGCTGCAAACCTCTTCAAATGTGGTAAATCTGACGTCTCTACAAAATTCACTCTCTGCGCTATAATTCGTCAAAGTTGGTCTCAATGTTAAGTCAATGGGATTTTTAGGGCGGTTAATTGCCCCCTGCGGGGGCAATTAACCGCCCACCCCTTATAAAAGTCATAGCACCCCATTCCCGTATAGGCCGCACGATTTGACACCTCACTCAGGGGTCTACGACAAACGGTGCGGGACTAGTTACGTGCCAAACTTTTGTACGGAAGAATAATAAAAATAACTAGAGAGGTACATTTCCTGAAGAAAATGTGAGTGGTGCTTGCCGTGGCGAAACTCTGGCCCTCCATATCTCCACGACAATGGGATCTTGATAGCAACATGCTAATATAGCTAGCATCAAGCTAGCACCATGCTAATCAGCTAAACATCGTGCTAATTACACTAGCATGATGCTAGGAACATTCTATACATGTTATTAGCGAAAAGTTAGCATAATGCTAGCGACATGCTAATAGCGTTAGCATCATGCTAGCAATGTGCTGATGAAATTAGCATAACGCTAGCAAGATGCTAATTTTGTTAGCATCATGCTAGCAAAATGCTAATCGCGTTAGCATCATGCTAACAGCATGCTAATGAGGGTGCTAGGGGGCGTGGCTTATGAGCATGATGATATATGCAAAAGAGTGTCTCTACGACAGACGGTTCCACAGTTAAATCAATGTTAAGTGTGTGTGTGGTTAATTGCCCCCTGCGGGGGCAATTAACCACCCACCCCTTAGAAAAGTCACAGCACCCCGTTCCCGAAGATGGGCCGCACGGTTTGACACCTCACTCATGGGACTCAGTCAAAGTTGGTCTCAATGTTAAGTCTGTGGGTGGTTAATTGCCCCCTGCGGGGGCAATTAACCACCCACCCCTTCAAACAGTCAAAGCACCCTACTCCCGAATAAGCCGCACGGTTTGACACCTCATTCATGGGTCTACGACGAACGGTGCAAGACTCAGTCAAAGTTGTTCTCAGTGTTAAGTCTGTGGGCGGTTAATTGCCCCCTGCGGGGGCAATTAACCACCCACCCCTCAGAAAAGTCACAGCACCCTGTTCCCGAAAATGGGCCGCACAGTTTGACACCTCACTCATGGTACTCGGTCAAAGTTGGTCTCAATGTTAAGTCTGTGGGTGGTTAATTGCCCCCTGCGGGGGCAATTAACCACCCACCCCTTCAAACAGTCAGAGCACCCTACTCCCGAATAAGCCGCACGGTTTGACACCTCATTCATGAGTCTACGATGAACGGTGCGGGACTCAGTCAAAGTTGTTGTCAGTGTTAAGTCTGTGGGTGGTTAATTGCCCCCTGCGGGGGCAATTAACCACCCACCCCTTCAAACAGTCAAAGCACCCTACTCCCGAATAAGCCGCACGGGTTGACACCTCATTTATGGGTCTACGACGAACGGTGCGGCACTAGTAATTTTTTTAAATTCCCATTATAAGTCAATGGGCAAAGTCGCCAAACTCCCCATTCAAATTCTATGGGGCAACTTTGGGGACCTCTCTTGCCCCGGGGGTCGAACTTATCCCCCTGTGCGGGGTATCTTCTAACACAGGCTGCAAACCTCTTCAAATCTGGTAAGTTTGATGTCTCTACAAAATTCACTCTCTGCGCTATAATCCGTCAAAGTTGGTCTCAATGTTAAGTCAATGGGATTTTTGTGGCGGTTAATTGCCCCCTGCGGGGGCAATTAACCGCCCACCCCTTATAAAAGTCATAGCACCCCATTCCCGTATAGGCCGCACGATTTGACACCTCACTCAGGGGTCTACGACAAACGGTGCGGGACTAGTTACGCGCCAAACTTTTGTACGGAAGAATAATAATAAAAAGAATGAGTGGTGCTTGCCGTGGCGAAACTCTGGCCCTCCATATCTCTACGACAATGGGATCTTGATAGCAACATGCTAATATAGCTAGCATCAAGCTAGCACCATGCTAATCAGCTAAACATCATGCTAATTACACTAGCATGATGCTAGGAACATTCTATACATGTTATTAGCGAAAAGTTAGCATAATGCTAGCGACATGCTAATAGCGTTAGCATCATGCTAGCGATGTGCTGATGAAATTAGCATAACGCTAGCAAGATGCTAATTTTGTTAGCATCATGCTAGCAAAATGCTAATCGCGTTAGCATCATGCTAACAGCATGCTAATGAGGGTGCTAGGGGGCGTGGCTTATGAGCATGATGATACATGCAAAAGAGTGTCTCTACGACAGTCGGTTCCACAGTTAAATCAATGTTAAGTCTGTGGGTGGTTAATTGCCCCCTGCGGGGGCAATTAACCACCCACCCCTTAAAAAGGTCACAGCACCCTGTTCCCGAAGATGGGCCGCACGGTTTGACACCTCACTCATGGGACTCCGTCAAAGTTGGTCTTAATGTTAAGTCTGTGGGTGGTTAATTGCCCCCTGCGGGGGCAATTAACCACCCACCCCTTCAAACAGTCAAAGCAGCCTACTCCCGAATAAGCCGCACGGTTTGACACCTCATTCATGGGTCTACGACGAACGGTGCAAGACTCAGTCAAAGTTGTTCTCAGTGTTAAGTCTGTGAGTGGTTAATTGCCCCCTGCGGGGGCAATTAACCGCCCACCCCTCAGAAAAGTCACAGCACCCTGTTTCCGAAAATGGGCCGCACAGTTTGACACCTCACTCATGGTACTCGGTCAAAGTTGGTCTCAATGTTAAGTCTGTGTGTGGTTAATTGCCCCCTGCGGGGGCAATTAACCACCCACCCCTTCGAACAGTCAGAGCACCCTACTCCCGAATAAGCCGCATGGTTTGACACCTCATTCATGGGCCTACGATGAACGGTGTGGGACTAGTGATTCACCAAAATCCCCATTATAAGTCAATGGGGCAAATTTAGGGACCCCTCCTGCCCCGGGGGTAAAACTTATACCCTTGTGCAGGGTATCTTCTGACACAGGCTGCAAACCTCTTCAAATGTTGTAAATTTCACGTTTCTACAAAATCCCCTCTCTGCGCTACAAGCCGTCAAAGTTGGCCTCAATGTTATGTCTATGGGACTTTTCGGGGCGGTTAATTGCCCCCTGCGGGGGCAATTAACCACCCACCCCTTAGAAAAGTCATAGCACCCCATTCCCGATTAGGCCGCACGATTTGACACCTCATTCATGGGTCTACGACAAACGGTGCGGGACTAGTTACGCGCCGAACTTTTGTCCGGAAGAATAATAATAATAATAATAAAAATAATAATAATAAGTTCGCAAGATAACAGTAGTGATGCTTTGCAAGCACCACTAATAAAAATAATAAGCCTGCAAGATAACAATAGTGATGCTTTGCAAGCACCACTAATAATAATAACTAGAGAGGTACATTTCCTGAAGAAAATGTGAGTGGTGCTTGCCGTGGCGAAACTCTGGCCCTCCATATCTCCACGACAATGGGATCTTGATAGCAACATGCTAATATAGCTAGCATCAAGCTAGCACCATGCTAATCAGCTAAACATCGTGCTAATTACACTAGCATGATGCTAGGAACATTCTATACATGTTATTAGCGAAAAGTTAGCATAATGCTAGCGACATGCTAATAGCGTTAGCATCATGCTAGCGATGTGCTGATGAAATTAGCATAACGCTAGCAAGATGCTAATTTTGTTAGCATCATGCTAGCAAAATGCTAATCGCGTTAGCATCATGCTAACAGCATGCTAATGAGGGTGCTAGGGGGCGTGGCTTATGAGCATGATGATATATGCAAAAGAGTGTCTCTACGACAGACGGTTCCACAGTTAAATCAATGTTAAGTGTGTGTGTGGTTAATTGCCCCCTGCGGGGGCAATTAACCACCCACCCCTTAGAAAACTCACAGCACCCCATTCCCGAAGATGGGCCGCACGGTTTGACACCTCACTCATGGGACTCAGTCAAAGTTGGTCTCAATGTTAAGTCTGTGGGTGGTTAATTGCCCCCTGCGGGGGCAATTAACCACCCACCCCTTCAAACAGTCAAAGCACCCTACTCCCAAATAAGCCGCACGGTTTGACACCTCATTCATGGGTCTACGACGAACGGTGCAAGACTCAGTCAAAGTTGTTCTCAGTGTTAAGTCTGTGGGCGATTAATTGCCCCCTGCGGGGGCAATTAACCACCCACCCCTCAGAAAAGTCACAGCACCCTGTTCCCGAAAATGGGCCGCACAGTTTGACACCTCACTTATGGTACTCGGTCAAAGTTGGTCTCAATGTTAAGTCTGTGGGTGGTTAATTGCCCCCTGCGGGGGCAATTAACCACCCACCCCTTCAAACAGTCAGAGCACCCTACTCCCGAATAAGCCGCACGGTTTGACACCTCATTCATGAGTCTACGATGAACGGTGCGGGACTCAGTCAAAGTTGTTGTCAGTGTTAAGTCTGTGGGTGGTTAATTGCCCCCTGCGGGGGCAATTAACCACCCACCCCTTCAAACAGTCAAAGCACCCTACTCCCGAATAAGCCACACGGGTTGACACCTCATTCATGGGTCTACGACGAACGGTGCGGCACTAGTAATTTTTTTTAATTCCCATTATAAGTCAATGGGCAAAGTCACCAAATTCCCCATTCAAATTCTATGGGGCAACTTTGGGGACCTCTCTTGCCCCGGGGGTCGAACTTATCCCCCTGTGCCGGGTATCTTCTGACACAGGCTGCAAACCTCTTCAAATGTGGTAAATCTGACGTCTCTACAAAATTCACTCTCTGCGCTATAATTCGTCAAAGTTGGTCTCAATGTTAAGTCAATGGGATTTTTAGGGCGGTTAATTGCCCCCTGCGGGGGCAATTAACCGCCCACCCCTTATAAAAGTCATAGCACCCCATTCCCGTATAGGCCGCACGATTTGACACCTCACTCAGGGGTCTACGACAAACGGTGCGGGACTAGTTACGTGCCAAACTTTTGTACGGAAGAATAATAAAAATAATAAAAATAATAAGCCTGCAAGATAACAATAGTGATGCTTTGCAAGCACCACTAACTAGAGAGGTACATTTCCTGAAGAAAATGTGAGTGGTGCTTGCCGTGGCGAAACTCTGGCCCTCCATATCTCTACGACAATGGGATCTTGATAGCAACATGCTAATATAGCTAGCATCAAGCTAGCACCATGCTAATCAGCTAAACATCATGCTAATTACACTAGCATGATGCTAGGAACATTCTATACATGTGATTAGCGAAAAGTTAGCATAATGCTAGCGACATGCTAATAGCGTTAGCATCATGCTAGCGATGTGCTGATGAAATTAGCATAACGCTAGCAAGATGCTAATTTTGTTAGCATCATGCTAGCAAAATGCTAATCGTGTTAGCATCATGCTAACAGCATGCTAATGAGGGTGCTAGGGGGCGTGGCTTATGAGCATGATGATAAATGCAAAAGAATGTCTCTACGACAGTCGGTTCCACAGTTAAGTCAATGTTAAGTCTGTAGGTGGTTAATTGCCCCCTGCAGGGGCAATTAACCACCCACCCCTTAGAAAAGTCACAGCACCCCGTTCCCGAAGATGGGCCGCACGGTTTGACACCTCACTCATGGGACTCAGTCAAAGTTGGTCACAATGTTAAGTCTGTGGGTAGTTAATTGCCCCCTGCGGGGGCAATTAACCACCCACCCCTCAGAAAAGTCACAGCATCCTGTTCCCGAAAATGGGCCGCACAGTTTAACACCTCACTCATGGTACTCGGTCAAAGTTGGTCTCAATGTTAATTCTGTGGGTGGTTAATTGCCCCCTGCGGGGGCAATTAACCACCCACCCCTTCGAACAGTCAGAGCACCCTACTCCCGAATAAGCCGCACGGTTTGACACCTCATTCATGGGTCTACGACGAACGGTGCGGGCCTCAGTCAAAGTTGTTGTCAGTGTTAAGTCTGTAGGTGGTTAATTGCCCCCTGCGGGGGCAATTAACCACCCACCCCTTTCAACAGTGAGAGTACCCTACTCCCGAATGAGCCGCACGGTTTGACACCTCATTCATGGGTCTACGACGAACGGTGCAAGACTCAGTCAAAGTTGTTCTCAGTGTTAAGTCTGTAGGTGGTTAATTGCCCCCTGCGGGGGCAATTAACCACCCACCCCTTCGAACAGTCAAAGCACCCTACTCCCGAATAAGCCGCATGGGTAGACACCTGATTCATGGGTCTACGACGAACGGTGCGGCACTAGTAATTTTTTTAAATCCCCATTATAAGTCAATGGGCAAAGTCGCCAAAATCCCCATTCAAATTCTATGGGGCAACTTTGGGGACCTCTCTTGCCCCGGGGGTCGAACTTATCCCCCTGTGCCGGGTATCTTCTGACACAGGCTGCAAACCTCTTCAAATCTGGTAAGTTTGATGTCTCTACAAAATTCACTCTCTGCGCTATAATCCGTCAAAGTTGGTCTCAATGTTAAGTCAATGGGATTTTTGGGCCGGTTAATTGCCCCCTGCGGGGGCAATTAACCGCCCACCCCTTATAAAAGTCATAGCACCCCATTCCCGTATAGGCCGCACGATTTGACACCTCACCCATGGGTCTACGACAAACGGTGCGAGACTAGTTACGCGCCGAACTTTTGTACGGAAGAAGAATAATAATAACTAGAGAGGTACATTTCCTGAAGAAAATGTGAGTGGTGCTTGCCGTGGCGAAACTCTGGCCCTCCATATCTCTACGACAATGGGATCTTGATAGCAACATGCTAATATAGCTAGCATCAAGCTAGCACCATGCTAATCAGCTAAACATCATGCTAATTACACTAGCATGATGCTAGGAACATTCTATACATGTGATTAGCGAAAAGTTAGCATAATGCTAGCGACATGCTAATAGCGTTAGCATCATGCTAGCGATGTGCTGATGAAATTAGCATAACGCTAGCAAGATGCTAATTTTGTTAGCATCATGCTAGCAAAATGCTAATCGTGTTAGCATCATGCTAACAGCATGCTAATGAGGGTGCTAGGGGGCGTGGCTTATGAGCATGATGATAAATGCAAAAGAATGTCTCTACGACAGTCGGTTCCACAGTTAAGTCAATGTTAAGTCTGTAGGTGGTTAATTGCCCCCTGCAGGGGCAATTAACCACCCACCCCTTAGAAAAGTCACAGCACCCCGTTCCCGAAGATGGGCCGCACGGTTTGACACCTCACTCATGGGACTCAGTCAAAGTTGGTCACAATGTTAAGTCTGTGGGTAGTTAATTGCCCCCTGCGGGGGCAATTAACCACCCACCCCTCAGAAAAGTCACAGCATCCTGTTCCCGAAAATGGGCCGCACAGTTTAACACCTCACTCATGGTACTCGGTCAAAGTTGGTCTCAATGTTAATTCTGTGGGTGGTTAATTGCCCCCTGCGGGGGCAATTAACCACCCACCCCTTCGAACAGTCAGAGCACCCTACTCCCGAATAAGCCGCACGGTTTGACACCTCATTCATGGGTCTACGACGAACGGTGCGGGCCTCAGTCAAAGTTGTTGTCAGTGTTAAGTCTGTAGGTGGTTAATTGCCCCCTGCGGGGGCAATTAACCACCCACCCCTTTCAACAGTGAGAGTACCCTACTCCCGAATGAGCCGCACGGTTTGACACCTCATTCATGGGTCTACGACGAACGGTGCAAGACTCAGTCAAAGTTGTTCTCAGTGTTAAGTCTGTAGGTGGTTAATTGCCCCCTGCGGGGGCAATTAACCACCCACCCCTTCGAACAGTCAAAGCACCCTACTCCCGAATAAGCCGCATGGGTAGACACCTGATTCATGGGTCTACGACGAACGGTGCGGCACTAGTAATTTTTTTAAATCCCCATTATAAGTCAATGGGCAAAGTCGCCAAAATCCCCATTCAAATTCTATGGGGCAACTTTGGGGACCTCTCTTGCCCCGGGGGTCGAACTTATCCCCCTGTGCCGGGTATCTTCTGACACAGGCTGCAAACCTCTTCAAATCTGGTAAGTTTGATGTCTCTACAAAATTCACTCTCTGCGCTATAATCCGTCAAAGTTGGTCTCAATGTTAAGTCAATGGGATTTTTGGGCCGGTTAATTGCCCCCTGCGGGGGCAATTAACCGCCCACCCCTTATAAAAGTCATAGCACCCCATTCCCGTATAGGCCGCACGATTTGACACCTCACCCATGGGTCTACGACAAACGGTGCGAGACTAGTTACGCGCCGAACTTTTGTACGGAAGAAGAATAATAATAACTAGAGAGGTACATTTCCTGAAGAAAATGTGAGTGGTGCTTGCCGTGGCGAAACTCTGGCCCTCCATATCTCCACGACAATGGGATCTTGATAGCAACATGCTAATATAGCTAGCATCAAGCTAGCACCATGCTAATCAGCTAAACATCGTGCTAATTACACTAGCATGATGCTAGGAACATTCTATACATGTTATTAGCGAAAAGTTAGCATAATGCTAGCGACATGCTAATAGCGTTAGCATCATGCTAGCGATGTGCTGATGAAATTAGCATAACGCTAGCAAGATGCTAATTTTGTTAGCATCATGCTAGCAAAATGCTAATCGCGTTAGCATCATGCTAACAGCATGCTAATGAGGGTGCTAGGGGGCGTGGCTTATGAGCATGATGATATATGCAAAAGAGTGTCTCTACGACAGACGGTTCCACAGTTAAATCAATGTTAAGTGTGTGTGTGGTTAATTGCCCCCTGCGGGGGCAATTAACCACCCACCCCTTAGAAAAGTCACAGCACCCCGTTCCCGAAGATGGGCCGCACGGTTTGACACCTCACTCATGGGACTCAGTCAAAGTTGGTCTCAATGTTAAGTCTGTGGGTGGTTAATTGCCCCCTGCGGGGGCAATTAACCACCCACCCCTTCAAACAGTCAAAGCACCCTACTCCCAAATAAGCCGCACGGTTTGACACCTCATTCATGGGTCTACGACGAACGGTGCAAGACTCAGTCAAAGTTGTTCTCAGTGTTAAGTCTGTGGGCGATTAATTGCCCCCTGCGGGGGCAATTAACCACCCACCCCTCAGAAAAGTCACAGCACCCTGTTCCCGAAAATGGGCCGCACAGTTTGACACCTCACTTATGGTACTCGGTCAAAGTTGGTCTCAATGTTAAGTCTGTGGGTGGTTAATTGCCCCCTGCGGGGGCAATTAACCACCCACCCCTTCAAACAGTCAGAGCACCCTACTCCCGAATAAGCCGCACGGTTTGACACCTCATTCATGAGTCTACGATGAACGGTGCGGGACTCAGTCAAAGTTGTTGTCAGTGTTAAGTCTGTGGGTGGTTAATTGCCCCCTGCGGGGGCAATTAACCACCCACCCCTTCAAACAGTCAAAGCACCCTACTCCCGAATAAGCCACACGGGTTGACACCTCATTCATGGGTCTACGACGAACGGTGCGGCACTAGTAATTTTTTTTTAATTCCCATTATAAGTCAATGGGCAAAGTCACCAAATTCCCCATTCAAATTCTATGGGGCAACTTTGGGGACCTCTCTTGCCCCGGGGGTCGAACTTATCCCCCTGTGCCGGGTATCTTCTGACACAGGCTGCAAACCTCTTCAAATGTGGTAAATCTGACGTCTCTACAAAATTCACTCTCTGCGCTATAATTCGTCAAAGTTGGTCTCAATGTTAAGTCAATGGGATTTTTAGGGCGGTTAATTTCCCCCAGCGGGGGCAATTAAACGCCCACCCCTTATAAAAGTCATAGCACCCCATTCCCGTATAGGCCGCACGATTTGACACCTCACTCAGGGGTCTACGACAAACGGTGCGGGACTAGTTACGTGCCAAACTTTTGTACGGAAGAATAATAAAAATAATAAAAATAATAAGCCTGCAAGATAACAATAGTGATGCTTTGCAAGCACCACTAACTAGAGAGGTACATTTCCTGAAGAAAATGTGAGTGGTGCTTGCCGTGGCGAAACTCTGGCCCTCCATATCTCCACGACAATGGGATCTTGATAGCAACATGCTAATATAGCTAGCATCAAGCTAGCACCATGCTAATCAGCTAAACATCGTGCTAATTACACTAGCATGATGCTAGGAACATTCTATACATGTTATTAGCGAAAAGTTAGCATAATGCTAGCGACATGCTAATAGCGTTAGCATCATGCTAGCGATGTGCTGATGAAATTAGCATAACGCTAGCAAGATGCTAATTTTGTTAGCATCATGCTAGCAAAATGCTAATCGCGTTAGCATCATGCTAACAGCATGCTAATGAGGGTGCTAGGGGGCGTGGCTTATGAGCATGATGATATATGCAAAAGAGTGTCTCTACGACAGACGGTTCCACAGTTAAATCAATGTTAAGTGTGTGTGTGGTTAATTGCCCCCTGCGGGGGCAATTAACCACCCACCCCTTAGAAAAGTCACAGCACCCCGTTCCCGAAGATGGGCCGCACGGTTTGACACCTCACTCATGGGACTCAGTCAAAGTTGGTCTCAATGTTAAGTCTGTGGGTGGTTAATTGCCCCCTGCGGGGGCAATTAACCACCCACCCCTTCAAACAGTCAAAGCACCCTACTCCCAAATAAGCCGCACGGTTTGACACCTCATTCATGGGTCTACGACGAACGGTGCAAGACTCAGTCAAAGTTGTTCTCAGTGTTAAGTCTGTGGGCGATTAATTGCCCCCTGCGGGGGCAATTAACCACCCACCCCTCAGAAAAGTCACAGCACCCTGTTCCCGAAAATGGGCCGCACAGTTTGACACCTCACTTATGGTACTCGGTCAAAGTTGGTCTCAATGTTAAGTCTGTGGGTGGTTAATTGCCCCCTGCGGGGGCAATTAACCACCCACCCCTTCAAACAGTCAGAGCACCCTACTCCCGAATAAGCCGCACGGTTTGACACCTCATTCATGAGTCTACGATGAACGGTGCGGGACTCAGTCAAAGTTGTTGTCAGTGTTAAGTCTGTGGGTGGTTAATTGCCCCCTGCGGGGGCAATTAACCACCCACCCCTTCAAACAGTCAAAGCACCCTACTCCCGAATAAGCCACACGGGTTGACACCTCATTCATGGGTCTACGACGAACGGTGCGGCACTAGTAATTTTTTTTTAATTCCCATTATAAGTCAATGGGCAAAGTCACCAAATTCCCCATTCAAATTCTATGGGGCAACTTTGGGGACCTCTCTTGCCCCGGGGGTCGAACTTATCCCCCTGTGCCGGGTATCTTCTGACACAGGCTGCAAACCTCTTCAAATGTGGTAAATCTGACGTCTCTACAAAATTCACTCTCTGCGCTATAATTCGTCAAAGTTGGTCTCAATGTTAAGTCAATGGGATTTTTAGGGCGGTTAATTGCCCCCTGCGGGGGCAATTAACCGCCCACCCCTTATAAAAGTCATAGCACCCCATTCCCGTATAGGCCGCACGATTTGACACCTCACTCAGGGGTCTACGACAAACGGTGCGGGACTAGTTACGTGCCAAACTTTTGTACGGAAGAATAATAAAAATAATAAAAATAATAAGCCTGCAAGATAACAATAGTGATGCTTTGCAAGCACCACTAACTAGAGAGGTACATTTCCTGAAGAAAATGTGAGTGGTGCTTGCCGTGGCGAAACTCTGGCCCTCCATATCCCTATGACAATGGGATCTTGATAGCAATATGCTAATATAGCTAGCATCAAGCTAGCACCATGCTAATCAGCTAAACATCATGCTAATTACACTAGCATGATGCTAGGAACATTCTATACATGTTATTAGCGAAAAGTTAGCATAATGTTAGCGACATGCTAATAGCATTAGCATCATGCTAACGATGTGCTGATGAAATTAGCATAACGCTAGCAAGATGCTAATTTTGTTAGCATCAAGCTAGCAAAATGCTAATCGGGTTAGCATCATGCTAACAGCATGCTAATGAGGGTGGTAGGGGGCGTGGCTTATGAGCATGATGATAAATGCAAAAGAGTGTCTCTACGACAGTCGGTTCCACAGTTAAATCAATTTTAAGTCTGTGGGTGGTTAACCACCCACCCCTTAGAAAAGTCACAGCACCCCGTTCCTGAAGATGGGCCGCACGGTTTGACACCTCACTCATGGGACTCAGTCAAAGTTGGTCTCAATGTTAAGTCTGTGGGTGGTTAATTGCCCCCTCCGGGGGCAATTAACCACCCACCCCTTCAAACAGTCAAAGCAGCCTACTCCCGAATAAGCCGCACGGTTTGACACCTCATTCATGGGTCTACGACGAACGGTGCGGGACTCAGTCAAATTTGTTGTCAGTGTTAAGTCTGTGGGTGGTTAATTGCCCCCTGCGGGGGCAATTAACCACCCACCCCTTTAAACAGTCAGAGCACCCTACTCCCGAATAAGCTGCACGGTTTGACACCTCATTCATGGGTCTACGACGAACGGTGCAGGACTCAGTCAAAGTTGTTCTCAGTGTTAAGTCTGTAGGTGGTTAATTGCCCCCTGCGGGGGCAATTAACCACCCACCCCTTTCAACAGTGAGAGTACCCTACTCCAGAATAAGCCGCACGGTTTGACACCTCATTCATGGGTCTACGACGAACGGTGCGGGACTAGTAATTTTTTAAATTCCCATTATAAGTCAATGGGCAAAGTCTCCAAAATCCCCATTCAAATTCTATGGGGCAACTTTGGGGACCTCTCTTGCCCCGGGGGTCGAATGTATCCCCCTGTGCGGGGTATCTTCTGACACAGGCTGCAAACCTCTTCAAATGTGGTAAATCTGACGTCTCTACAAAATTCACTCTCTGCGCTACAATCCGTCAAAGTTGGCCGCAATGTTAAGTCTATGGGATTTTTTGGCCGGTTAATTGCCCCCTGCGGGGGCAATTAACCGGCCAGCCCTTATAAAAGTCATAGCACCCCATTCCCGTATAAGCCGCACGATTTGACACCTCTCTCATGGGTCTACGACAAACGGTGCGGGACTAGTTACGTGCCAAACTTTTGTACGGAAGAAGAATAAAAATAAAAACTAGAGAGGTACATTTCCTGAAGAAAATGTGAGTGGTGCTTGCCGTGGCGAAACTCTGGCCCTCCATATCCCTATGACAATGGGATCTTGATAGCAATATGCTAATATAGCTAGCATCAAGCTAGCACCATGCTAATCAGCTAAACATCATGCTAATTACACTAGCATGATGCTAGGAACATTCTATACATGTTATTAGCGAAAAGTTAGCATAATGTTAGCGACATGCTAATAGCATTAGCATCATGCTAACGATGTGCTGATGAAATTAGCATAACGCTAGCAAGATGCTAATTTTGTTAGCATCAAGCTAGCAAAATGCTAATCGGGTTAGCATCATGCTAACAGCATGCTAATGAGGGTGGTAGGGGGCGTGGCTTATGAGCATGATGATAAATGCAAAAGAGTGTCTCTACGACAGTCGGTTCCACAGTTAAATCAATTTTAAGTCTGTGGGTGGTTAACCACCCACCCCTTAGAAAAGTCACAGCACCCCGTTCCTGAAGATGGGCCGCACGGTTTGACACCTCACTCATGGGACTCAGTCAAAGTTGGTCTCAATGTTAAGTCTGTGGGTGGTTAATTGCCCCCTCCGGGGGCAATTAACCACCCACCCCTTCAAACAGTCAAAGCAGCCTACTCCCGAATAAGCCGCACGGTTTGACACCTCATTCATGGGTCTACGACGAACGGTGCGGGACTCAGTCAAATTTGTTGTCAGTGTTAAGTCTGTGGGTGGTTAATTGCCCCCTGCGGGGGCAATTAACCACCCACCCCTTTAAACAGTCAGAGCACCCTACTCCCGAATAAGCTGCACGGTTTGACACCTCATTCATGGGTCTACGACGAACGGTGCAGGACTCAGTCAAAGTTGTTCTCAGTGTTAAGTCTGTAGGTGGTTAATTGCCCCCTGCGGGGGCAATTAACCACCCACCCCTTTCAACAGTGAGAGTACCCTACTCCAGAATAAGCCGCACGGTTTGACACCTCATTCATGGGTCTACGACGAACGGTGCGGGACTAGTAATTTTTTAAATTCCCATTATAAGTCAATGGGCAAAGTCTCCAAAATCCCCATTCAAATTCTATGGGGCAACTTTGGGGACCTCTCTTGCCCCGGGGGTCGAATGTATCCCCCTGTGCGGGGTATCTTCTGACACAGGCTGCAAACCTCTTCAAATGTGGTAAATCTGACGTCTCTACAAAATTCACTCTCTGCGCTACAATCCGTCAAAGTTGGCCGCAATGTTAAGTCTATGGGATTTTTTGGCCGGTTAATTGCCCCCTGCGGGGGCAATTAACCGGCCAGCCCTTATAAAAGTCATAGCACCCCATTCCCGTATAAGCCGCACGATTTGACACCTCTCTCATGGGTCTACGACAAACGGTGCGGGACTAGTTACGTGCCAAACTTTTGTACGGAAGAAGAATAAAAATAAAAACTAGAGAGGTACATTTCCTGAAGAAAATGTGAGTGGTGCTTGCCGTGGCGAAACTCTGACCCTCCATATCTCTACGACAATGGGATCTTGATAGCAACATGCTAATACAGCTAGCATCAAGCTAGCACCATGCTAATCAGCTAAACATCATGCTAATTACACTAGCATGATGCTAGGACCATTCTATACATGTGATTAGCGAAAAGTTAGCATAATGCTAGCGACATGCTAATAGCGTTAGCATCATGCTAGGGATGTGCTGATGAAATTAGCATAAAGCTAGAAACATGCTAATTTTGTTAGCATCATGCTAGCAAAATGCTAATCGCGTTAGCATCATGCTAACAGCATGCTAATGAGGGTGCTAGGGGGCGTGGCTTATGAGCATGATGATAAATGCAAAAGAGGGTCTCTATGACAGTGGGTTCCACAGTTAGATCAATGTTAAGTCTGTAGGTGGTTAATTGCCCCCTGCGGGGCAATTAACCACCCACCCCTTAGAAAAGTCACAGCACCCCGTTCCCGAAGATGGGCCGCACGGTTTGACACCTCACTGATGGGACTCAGTCAAAGTTGGTCTCAATGTTAAGTCTGTGGGTGGTTAATTGCCCCCTGCGGGGGCAATTAACCACCCACCCCTTCAAACAGTCAGAGCACCCTACTCCCGAATAAGCCGCACGGTTTGACACCTCATTCGTGGGTCTACGACGAACGGTGCGGGACTTAGTCAAAGTTGTTGTCAGTGTTAAGTCTGTGGGTGGTTAATTGCCCCCTGCGGGGGCAATTAACCACCCACCCCTTCAAACAGTCAAAGCAACCTACTCCCGAATAAGCCGCACGGGTTGACACCTCATTCATGGGTCTACGACGAACGGTGCGGCACTAGTAATTTTTTTAAATTCCCATTATAAGTCAATGGGCAAAGTCGCCAAAATCCCCATTCAAATTCTATGGGGCAAATTTGGGGACCTCTCTTGCCCCGGGGGTCGAACTTATTCCCCTGTGCGGGGTATCATCTGACACAGGCTGCAATCCTCTTCAAATGTGGTAAATCTGACGTCTCTACAAATTTCACTCTCTGCGCTACAATCCGTCAAAGTTGGCCTCAATGTTAAGTCTATGGGATTTTTTGGCCGGTTAATTGCCCCCTGCGGGGGCAATTAACCGCCCACCCCTTATAAAAGTCATAGCACCCCATTCCCGTATAAGCCGCACGATTTGACACCTCACTCATGGGTCTATGACAAACGGTGCGGGACTAGTTACGCGCCAAACTTTTGTACGGAAGAATTTTGCAAGATAACAATAGTGATGCTTTGCAAGCACCACTAACTAGAGAGGTACATTTCCTGAAGAAAATGTGAGTGGTGCTTGCCGTGGCGAAGCTCTGGCCCCTCGTATCTCTATGAAAATGGGATCTTATCATTAAGTTAGTAAATTTTTAAAGATGTTGATAGCAACATGCTAATATAGCTAGCATCATGCTAATCAGCTAAACATCATGCTAATTACACTAGCATGTTGCTAGGAACATTCTATACATGTTATTAGCAAAAAGTTAGCATAATGCTAGCGACATGCTAATAGCGTTAGCATCATGCTAGCGGTGTGCTGATGAAATTAGCATACCGCTAGCAAGATGCTAATTTTGTTAGCATCATGCTAGCAAAATGCTAATCGCGTTAGCATCATGCTAACAGCATGCTAATGAGGGTGCTAGGGGGCGTGGCTTATGAGCATGATGATAAATGCAAAAGAGTGCCTCTACGACAGTCGGTTCCACAGTTAAATCAATGTTAAGTCTGTGGGTGGTTAATTGCCCCCTGCGGGGGCAATTAACCACCCACCCCTTAGAAAAGTCACAGCACCCCGTTCCCGAAGATGGGCCGCACGGTTTGACACCTCACTCATGGGACTCAGTCAAAGTTGGACTCAATGTTAAGTCTGTGGGTGGTTAATTGCCCCCTGCGGGGGCAATTAACCACCCACCCCTTCAAACAGTCAGAGCAGCCTACTCCCGAATAAGCCGCACGGGTTGACACCTCATTCATGGGTCTACGACGAACGGTGCAAGACTCAGTCAAAGTTGTTCTCAGTGTTAAGTCTGTGGGCGGTTAATTGCCCCCTGCGGGGGCAATTAACCACCCACCCCTCAGAAAAGTCACAGCACCCCGTTTCCGAAAGTGGGCCGCACGGTTTGACACCTCAGTCATGGGACTCAAAGTTGGTCTCAATGTTATGTCTGTAGGTGGTTAATTGCCCCCTGCGGGGGCAATTAACCACCCACCCCTTTGAACAGTCAAAGCACCCCACTCCCGAATAAGCCGCACGGTTTGACACCTCATTCATGGGTCTACGACGAACGGTGCAAGACTCAGTCAAAGTTGTTCTCAGTGTTAAGCCTGTGGGTGGTTAATTGCCCCCTGCGGGGGAAATTAACCACCCACCCCTTTCCACAGTGAGAGTACCCTACTCCCGAATAAGCTACATGGTTTGACACCTCATTCATGGGTCTACGACGAACGGTGCGGGACTAGTAATTTTTTTAAATTCCCATTATAAGTCAATGGGCAAAGTCGCCAAAATCCCCATTCAAATTCTATGGGGCAACTTTGGGGACCTCTCTTGCCCCGGGTGTCGAACTTATCCCCCTGTGCGGGGTATCTTCTGACACAGGCTGCAAACTTCTTCAAATCTGGTAAGTTTGATGTCTCTACAAAATTCACTCTCTGCGCTATAATCCGTCAAAGTTGGTCTCAATGTTAAGTCAATGGGATTTTTTGGCCGGTTAATTGCCCCCTGCGGGGGCAATTAACCGCCCACCCCTTAGAAAAGTCATAGCACCCCATTCCCGTATAGGCCGCACGATTTGACACCTCACTCATGGGTCTACGACAAACGGTGCGGGACTAGTTACGCGCCAAACTTTTGTACGGAAGAATAATAATAATAAACTAGAGAGGTACATTTCCTGAAGAAAATGTGAGTGGTGCTTGCCGTGGCGAAACTCTGGCCCCTCGTATCTCTATGAAAATGGGATCTTATCATTAAGTTAGTAAATTTTTAAAGATGTTGATAGCAACATGCTAATATAGCTAGCATCATGCTAATCAGCTAAACATCATGCTAATTACACTAGCATGATGCTAGGAACATTCTATACATGTTATTAGCGAAAAGTTAGCATAATGCTAGCGACATGCTAATAGCGTTAGCATCATGCTAGCGATGTGCTGATGAAATTAGCATAAAGCTAGAAACATGCTAATTTTGTTAGCATCATGCTAGCAAAATGCTAATCGCGTTAGCATCATGCTAACAGCATGCTAATGAGGGTGCTAGGGGGCGTGGCTTATGAGCATGATGATAAATGCAAAAGAGTGTCTCTACGGCAGTCGGTTCCACAGTTAAATCAATGTTAAGTCTGTGGGTGGTTAATTGCCCCCTGCGGGGGCAATTAACCACCCACCCCTTAGAAAAGTCACAGCACCCCGTTCCCGAAGATGGGCCGCACGGTTTGACACCTCACTCATGGGACTCAGTCAAAGTTGGTCTCAATGTTAAGTCTGTGGGTGGTTAATTGCCCCCTGCGGGGGCAATTAACCACCCACCCCTTTCAACAGTGAGAGTACCCTACTCCCGAATAAGCCGCATGGTTTGACACCTCATTCATGGGTCTACGACGAACGGTGCAAGACTCAGTCAAAGTTGTTCTCAGTGTTAAGTCTGTAGGTGGTTAATTGCCCCCTGCGGGGGCAATTAACCACCCACCCCTTCAAACAGTCAGAGCAGCCTACTCCCGAATAAGCCGCACGGTTTGACACCTCATTCATGGGTCTACGACGAACGGTGCGGGACTCAGTCAAATTTGTTGTCAGTGTTAAGTCTGTGGGTGGTTAATTGCCCCCTGCGGGGGCAATTAACCACCCACCCCTTCAAACAGTCAAAGCACCCTACTCCCGAATAAGCCGCACGGGTTGACACCTCATTCATGGGTCTGCGACGAACGGTGCGGCACTAGTAATTTTTTTAAATTCCCATTATAAGTCAATGGGCAAAGTTGCCAAAATCCCCATTCAAATTCTATGGGGCAATTTTGGGGACCCCTCTTGCCCCAGGGGTCGAACGTATCCCCTTGTGCGGGGTATCTTCTGACACAGGTTGCAAACCTCTTCAAATGTTGTAAATTTCACGTTTCTACAAAATCCCCTCTCTGCGCTACAAGCCGTCAAAGTTGGCCTCAATGTTAAGTCTATGGGACTTTTCGGGGTGGTTAATTGCCCCCTGCGGGGGCAATTAACCACCCACCCCTTAGAAAAGTCATAGCACCCCATTCCCGATTAGGCCGCACGATTTGACACCTCATTCATGGGTCTACGACAAACGGTGCGGGACTAGTTACGCGCCGAACTTTTGTCCGGAAGAATAATAATAATAAAAATAAAAATAATAAGTTCGCAAGAGAATAGTAGTGATGCTTTGCAAGCACCACTAACTAGAGAGGTACATTTCCTGAAGAAAATGTGAGTGGTGCTTGCCGTGGCGAAACTCTGGCCGTCCATATCTCTATGACAATGGGAACTTATCAAGTTAGTAAATTTTTAAAGATGTTGATAGCAACATGCTAATATAGCTAGCATCATGCTAATCAGCTAAACATCATGCTAATCACACTAGCATGATGCTAGGAACATTCTATACATGTTATTAGCGAAATGCCACTAAAGTTAGCATAATGCTAGCGACATGCTAATAGCGTTAGCATCATGCTAGCGATGTGCTGATGAAATTAGCATAACGCTAGCAAGATGCTAATTTTGTTAGCATCATGCTAGCAAAATGCTAATCGCGTTAGCATCATGCTAACAGCATGCTAATGAGGGTGCTAGGGGGCGTGGCTTATGAGCATGATGATATATGCAAAAGAGTGTCTCTACGACAGACGGTTCCACAGTTAAATCAATGTTAAGTGTGTGTGTGGTTAATTGCCCCCTGCGGGGGCAATTAACCACCCACCCCTTAGAAAAGTCACAGCACCCCGTTCCCGAAGATGGGCCGCACGGTTTGACACCTCACTCATGGGACTCAGTCAAAGTTGGTCTCAATGTTAAGTCTGTGGGTGGTTAATTGCCCCCTGCGGGGGCAATTAACCACCCACCCCTTTCAACAGTGAGAGTACCCTACTCCCGAATAAGCCGCACGGTTTGACACCTAATTCATGGGTCTACGACGAACGGTGCAAGACTCAGTCAAAGTTGTTCTCAGTGTTAAGTCTGTGGGTGGTTAATTGCCCCCTGCGGGGGCAATTAACCACCCACCCCTTCAAACAGTCAAAGCACCCTACTCCCGAATAAGCCGCACGGGTTGACACCTCATTCATGGGTCTACGACGAACGGTGCGGCACTAGTAATTTTTTTAAATTCCCATTATAAGTCAATGGGCAAAGTTGCCAAAATCCCCATTCAAAGTCTATGGGGCAACTTTGGGGACCCCTCTTGCCCCGGGGGTCGAACGTATCCCCTTGTGCGGGGTATCTTCTGACACAGGTTGCAAACCTCTTCAAATCTGGAAAAGTTTACGTTTCTACAAGATTCCCTCTCTGCGCTACAATCCGTCAAAGTTGGCCGTAATGTTAATTCTATGGGATTTTTTGGCCGGTTAATTGCCCCCTGCGGGGGCAATTAACCGCCCACCCCTTATAAAAGTCATAGCACCCCATTCCCGTATAAGCCGCACGATTTGACACCTCTCTCATGGGTCTACGACAAACGGTGCGGGACTAGTTACGTGCCAAACTTTTGTACGGAAGAATAATAAAAATAATAAAAATAACTAGAGAGGTACATTTCCTGAAGAAAATGTGAGTGGTGCTTGCAGTGGCGAAACTCTGGCCCTCCATATCTCCACGACAATGGGATCTTGATAGCAACATGCTAATATAGCTAGCATCAAGCTAGCACCATGCTAATCAGCTAAACATCGTGCTAATTACACTAGCATGATGCTAGGAACATTCTATACATGTTATTAGCGAAAAGTTAGCATAATGCTAGCGACATGCTAATAGCGTTAGCATCATGCTAGCGATGTGCTGATGAAATTAGCATAACGCTAGCAAGATGCTAATTTTGTTAGCATCATGCTAGCAAAATGCTAATCGCGTTAGCATCATGCTAACAGCATGCTAATGAGGGTGCTAGGGGGCGTGGCTTATGAGCATGATGATATATGCAAAAGAGTGTCTCTACGACAGACGGTTCCACAGTTAAATCAATGTTAAGTGTGTGTGTGGTTAATTGCCCCCTGCGGGGGCAATTAACCACCCACCCCTTAGAAAAGTCACAGCACCCCGTTCCCGAAGATGGGCCGCACGGTTTGACACCTCACTCATGGGACTCAGTCAAAGTTGGTCTCAATGTTAAGTCTGTGGGTGGTTAATTGCCCCCTGCGGGGGCAATTAACCACCCACCCCTTCAAACAGTCAAAGCACCCTACTCCCAAATAAGCCGCACGGTTTGACACCTCATTCATGGGTCTACGACGAACGGTGCAAGACTCAGTCAAAGTTGTTCTCAGTGTTAAGTCTGTGGGCGATTAATTGCCCCCTGCGGGGGCAATTAACCACCCACCCCTCAGAAAAGTCACAGCACCCTGTTCCCGAAAATGGGCCGCACAGTTTGACACCTCACTTATGGTACTCGGTCAAAGTTGGTCTCAATGTTAAGTCTGTGGGTGGTTAATTGCCCCCTGCGGGGGCAATTAACCACCCACCCCTTCAAACAGTCAGAGCACCCTACTCCCGAATAAGCCGCACGGTTTGACACCTCATTCATGAGTCTACGATGAACGGTGCGGGACTCAGTCAAAGTTGTTGTCAGTGTTAAGTCTGTGGGTGGTTAATTGCCCCCTGCGGGGGCAATTAACCACCCACCCCTTCAAACAGTCAAAGCACCCTACTCCCGAATAAGCCACACGGGTTGACACCTCATTCATGGGTCTACGACGAACGGTGCGGCACTAGTAATTTTTTTTAATTCCCATTATAAGTCAATGGGCAAAGTCACCAAATTCCCCATTCAAATTCTATGGGGCAACTTTGGGGACCTCTCTTGCCCCGGGGGTCGAACTTATCCCCCTGTGCCGGGTATCTTCTGACACAGGCTGCAAACCTCTTCAAATGTGGTAAATCTGACGTCTCTACAAAATTCACTCTCTGCGCTATAATTCGTCAAAGTTGGTCTCAATGTTAAGTCAATGGGATTTTTAGGGCGGTTAATTGCCCCCTGCGGGGGCAATTAACCGCCCACCCCTTATAAAAGTCATAGCACCCCATTCCCGTATAGGCCGCACGATTTGACACCTCACTCAGGGGTCTACGACAAACGGTGCGGGACTAGTTACGTGCCAAACTTTTGTACGGAAGAATAATAAAAATAATAAAAATAATAAGCCTGCAAGATAACAATAGTGATGCTTTGCAAGCACCACTAACTAGAGAGGTACATTTCCTGAAGAAAATGTGAGTGGTGCTTGCCGTGGCGAAACTCTGGCCCTCCATATCTCTACGACAATGGGATCTTAATAGCAATATGCTAATATAGCTAGCATCAAGCTAGCACCATGCTAATCAGCTAAACATCATGCTAATCACACTAGCATGATGCTAGGAACATTCTATACATGTTATTAGCGAAAAGTTAGCATAATGCTAGCGACATGCTAATAGTGTTAGCATCATACTAATAGCGTTAGCATCATGCTAGCGATGTGCTAATGAAATTAGCGTAAAGCTAGCAAGATGCTAATTTTGTTAGCATAATGCTAGCAAAATGCTAATCGCGTTAGCATCATGCTAACAGCATGCTAATGAGGGTGCTAGGGGGCGTGGCTTATGAGCATGATGATATATGCAAAAGAGTGTCTCTACGACAGTCGGTTCCACAGTTAAATCAATGGTAAGTGTGTGTGTGGTTAATTGCCCCCTGCGGGGGCAATTAACCACCCACCCCTCAGAAAAGTCACAGCACCCTGTTCCCGAAAATGGGCCGCACGGTTTGACACCTCACTCATGGGACTCAGTCAAAGTTGGTCTCAATGTTAAGTCTGTGGGTGGTTAATTGCCCCCTGCGGGGGCAATTAACCACCCACCCCTTCAAACAGTCAGAGCACCTTACTCCCGAATAAGCCGCACGGTTTGACACCTCATTCATGGGTCCACGACGAACGGTGCAAGACTCAGTCAAAGTTGTTCTCAGTGTTAAGTCTGTGGGCGGTTAATTGCCCCCTGCGGGGGCAATTAACCACCCACCCCTCAGAAAAGTCACAGCACCCTGTTCCCGAAAATGGGCCGCACAGTTCGACACCTCACTCATGGTACTCGGTCAAAGTTGGTCTCAATGTTAAGTCTGTGGGTGGTTAATTGCCCCCTGCGGGGGCAATTAACCACCCACCCCTTCGAACAGTCAGAGCACCCTACTCCCGAATAAGCCGCATGGTTTGACACCTCATTCATGGGCCTACGATGAACGGTGTGGGACTAGTGATTCACCAAAATCCCCATTATAAGTCAATGGGGCAAATTTAGGGACCCCTCCTGCCCCGGGGGTAAAACTTATACCCTTGTGCGGGATATCTTCTGACACAGGCTGCAAACCTCTTCAAATGTTGTAAATTTCACGTTTTTACAAAATCCCCTCTCTGCGCTACAAGCCGTCAAAGTTGGCCTCAATGTTATGTCTATGGGACTTTTCGGGGCGGTTAATTGCCCCCTGCGGGGGCAATTAACCACCCACCCCTTAGAAAAGTCATAGCACCCCATTCCCGATTAGGCCGCACGATTTGACACCTCATTCATGGGTCTACGACAAACGGTGCGGGACTAGTTACGCGCCGAACTTTTGTCCGGAAGAATAATAATAATAATAATAAAAATAATAATAATAAGTTCGCAAGATAACAGTAGTGATGCTTTGCAAGCACCACTAACTAGAGAGGTACATTTCCTGAAGAAAATGTGAGTGGTGCTTGCCGTGGCGAAACTCTGGCCCTCCATATCTCCACGACAATGGGATCTTGATAGCAACATGCTAATATAGCTAGCATCAAGCTAGCACCATGCTAATCAGCTAAACATCGTGCTAATTACACCAGCATGATGCTAGGAACATTCTATACATGTTATTAGCGAAAAGTTAGCATAATGCTAGCGACATGCTAATAGCGTTAGCATCATGCTAGCGATGTGCTGATGAAATTAGCATAACGCTAGCAAGATGCTAATTTTGTTAGCATCATGCTAGCAAAATGCTAATCGCGTTAGCATCATGCTAACAGCATGCTAATGAGGGTGCTAGGGGGCGTGGCTTATGAGCATGATGATACATGCAAAAGAGTGTCTCTACGACAGTCGGTTCCACAGTTAAATCAATGTTAAGTCTGTGGGTGGTTAATTGCCCCCTGCGGGGGCAATTAACCACCCACCCCTTAAAAAGGTCACAGCACCCTGTTCCCGAAGATGGGCCGCACGGTTTGACACCTCACTCATGGGACTCCGTCAAAGTTGGTCTTAATGTTAAGTCTGTGGGTGGTTAATTGCCCCCTGCGGGGGCAATTAACCACCCACCCCTTCAAACAGTCAAAGCAGCCTACTCCCGAATAAGCCGCACGGTTTGACACCTCATTCATGGGTCTACGACGAACGGTGCAAGACTCAGTCAAAGTTGTTCTCAGTGTTAAGTCTGTGAGTGGTTAATTGCCCCCTGCGGGGGCAATTAACCGCCCACCCCTCAGAAAAGTCACAGCACCCTGTTTCCGAAAATGGGCCGCACAGTTTGACACCTCACTCATGGTACTCGGTCAAAGTTGGTCTCAATGTTAAGTCTGTGTGTGGTTAATTGCCCCCTGCGGGGGCAATTAACCACCCACCCCTTCGAACAGTCAGAGCACCCTACTCCCGAATAAGCCGCATGGTTTGACACCTCATTCATGGGCCTACGATGAACGGTGTGGGACTAGTGATTCACCAAAATCCCCATTATAAGTCAATGGGGCAAATTTAGGGACCCCTCCTGCCCCGGGGGTAAAACTTATACCCTTGTGCGGGGTATCTTCTGACACAGGCTGCAAACCTCTTCAAATGTTGTAAATTTCACGTTTCTACAAAATCCCCTCTCTGCGCTACAAGCCGTCAAAGTTGGCCTCAATGTTATGTCTATGGGACTTTTCGGGGCGGTTAATTGCCCCCTGCGGGGGCAATTAACCACCCACCCCTTAGAAAAGTCATAGCACCCCATTCCCGATTAGGCCGCACGATTTGACACCTCATTCATGGGTCTACGACAAACGGTGCGGGACTAGTTACGCGCCGAACTTTTGTCCGGAAGAATAATAATAACTAGAGAGGTACATTTCCTGAAGAAAATGTGAGTGGTGCTTGCCGTGGCGAAACTCTGGCCCTCCATATCTCCACGACAATGGGATCTTGATAGCAACATGCTAATATAGCTAGCATCAAGCTAGCACCATGCTAATCAGTTAAACATCATGCTAATTACACTAGCATGATGCTAGGAACATTCTATACATGTTATTAGCGAAAAGTTAGCATAATGCTAGCGACATGCTAATAGCGTTAGCATCATGCTAGCGATGTGCTGATGAAATTAGCATAATGCTAGCAAGATGCTAATTTTGTTAGCATCATGCTAGCAAAATGCTAATCGCGTTAGCATCATGCTAACAGCATGCTAATGAAGGTGCTAGGGGGCGTGGCTTATGAGCATGATGATACATGCAAAAGAGTGTCTCTACGACAGTCGGTTCCACAGTTAAATTAATGTTAAGTCTGTGGGTGGTTAATTGCCCCCTGTGGGGGCAATTAACCACCCACCCCTTAAAAAGGTCACAGCACCCTGTTCCCGAAGATGGGCTGCACGGTTTGACACCTCACTCATGGGACTCGGTCAAAGTTGGTCTCAATGTTAAGTCTGTGGGTGGTTAATTGCCCCCTGCGGGGGCAATTAACCACCCACCCCATCAAACAGTCAAAGCAGCCTACTCCCGAATAAGCCGCACGGTTTGACACCTCATTCATGGGTCTACGACGAACGGTGCAAGACTCAGTCAAAGTTGTTCTCAGTGTTAAGTCTGTGGGCGGTTAATTGCCCCCTGCGGGGTCAATTAACCACCCACCCCTCAGAAAAGTCACAGCACCCTGTTCCCGAAAATGGGCCGCAAAGTTTGACACCTCACTCATGGTACTCGGTCAAAGTTGGTCTCAATGTTAAGTCTGTGGGTGGTTAATTGCCCCCTGCGGGGGCAATTAACCACCCACCCCTTCGAACAGTCAGAGCACCCTACTCCCGAATAAGCCGCACGGTTTGACACCTCATTTATGGGTCTACGACGAACGGTGCGGGACTCAGTCAAAGTTATTCTCAGTGTTAAGTCTGTGGGTGGTTAATTGCCCCCTGCGGGGGCAATTAACCACCCACCCCTTCCAACAGTCAGAGCACCCTACTCCCGAATAAGCCGCACGGGCTGACACCATATTCATGGGTCTATGACGAACGGTGCGGCACTAGTAATTTTTTTTAATTCCCATTATAAGTCAATGGGCAAAGTCGCCAAAATCCCCATTCAAATTCTATGGGGCAACTTTGGGGACCTCTCCTGCCCCGGGGGTCGAACTTATCCCCCTGTGCGGGGTATCTTCTGACACAGGCTGCAAACCTCTTCAAATCTGGTAAGTTTGATGTCTCTACAAAATTCACTCTCTGCGCTATAATCCGTCAAAGTTGGTCTCAATGTTAAGTCAATGGGATTTTTGGGGCGGTTAATTGCCCCCTGCGGGGGCAATTAACCGCCCACCCCTTATAAAAGTCATAGCACCCCATTCCCGTATAGGCCGCACGATTTGACACCTCACTCAGGGGTCTACGACAAACGGTGCGGGACTAGTTACGCGCCGAACTTTCATACGGAAGAAGAATAAAAATAACTAGAGAGGTACATTTCCTGAAGAAAATGTGAGTGGTGCTTGCCGTGGCGAAACTCTAACCCTCCATATCTCTACGACAATGGGATCTTGATAGCACCATGCTAATCAGCTAAACATCATGCTAATTACACTAGCATGATGCTAGGACCATTCTATACATGTGATTAGCGAAAAGTTAGCATAATGCTAGCGACATGCTAATAGCGTTAGCATCATGCTAGCGATGTGCTGATGAAATTAGCATAAAGCTAGAAACATGCTAATTTTGTTAGCATCATGCTAGCAAAATGCTAATCGCGTTAGCATCATGCTAACAGCATGCTAATGAGGGTGCTAGGGGGCGTGGCTTATGAGCATGATGATAAATGCAAAAGAGTGTCTCTACGACAGTCGGTTCCACAGTTAAATCAATTTTAAGTCTGTGGGTGGTTAATTGCCCCCTGCGGGGGCAATTAACCACCCACCCCTTAGAAAAGTCACAGCTCCCTGTTCCCGAAGATGGGCCGCACGGTTTGACACCTCACTCATGGGACTCAGTCAAAGTTGGTCTCAATGTTAAGTCTGTGGGTGGTTAATTGCCCCCTGCGGGGGCAATTAACCACCCACCCCTTCAAGCAGTCAAAGCAGCCTACTCCCGAATAAGCCGCACGGATTGACACCTCATTCATGGGTCTACGACGTACGGTGCAAGACTCAGTCAAAGTTGTTCTCAGTGTTAAGTCTGTGGGCGGTTAATTGCCCCCTGCGGGGGCAATTAACCACCCACCCCTTAGAAAAGTCACAGCTCCCTGTTCCCGAAGATGGGCCGCACGGTTTGACACCTCACTCATGGGACTCAGTCAAAGTTGGTCTCAATGTTAAGTCTGTGGGTGGTTAATTGCCCCCTGCGGGGGCAATTAACCACCCACCCCTTCAAGCAGTCAAAGCAGCCTACTCCCGAATAAGCCGCACGGATTGACACCTCATTCATGGGTCTACGACGTACGGTGCAAGACTCAGTCAAAGTTGTTCTCAGTGTTAAGTCTGTGGGCGGTTAATTGCCCCCTGCGGGGGCAATTAACCACCCACCCCTTAGAAAAGTCACAGCACCCTGTTCCCGAAAATGGGCCGCACAGATTGACTCCTCACTCATGGTACTCGGTCAAAGATGGTCTCAATGTTAAGTTTGTGGGTGGTTAATTGCCCCCTGCGGGGGCAATTAACCACCCACCCCTTCGAACAGTCAGAGCACCCTACTCCCGAATAAGCCGCACGGTTTGACACCTCATTCATGGGTCTACGACGAACGGTGCAAGACTCAGTCAAAGTTGTTCTCAATGTTAAGTCTGTAAGTGGTTAATTGCCCCCTTCGGGGGCAATTAACCACCCACCCCTAAGAAGAGTCACAGCACCCCATTCCTGAATAAGGCGCACGGTTTGACACCTCACTCATGGTACTCGGTCAATCTTGGTCTCAATGTTAAGTCTGTGGGTGGTTAATTGCCCCCTGCGGGGGCAATTAACCACCCACCCCTTCAAACAGTCAGAGCACCCTACTCCCGAATAAGCCGCATGGTTTGACACCTCATTCATGGGTCTACGATGAACGGTGTGGGACTAGTGATTCACCAAAATCCCCATTATAAGTCAATGGGGCAAATTTAGAGACCCCTCCTGCCCCGGGGGTAAAACTTATACCCTTGTGCGGGGTATCTTCTGTCAGAGGCTGCAAACCTCTTTAAATGTTGTAAATTTCACGTTTCTACAAAATCCCCTCTCTGCGCTACAAGCCGTCAAAGTTGGCCTCAATGTTATGTCTATGGGACTTTTCGGGGCGGTTAATTGCCCCCTGCGGGGGCAATTAACCACCCACCCCTTAGAAAAGTCATAGCACCCCATTCCCGATTAGGCCGCACGATTTGACACCTCATTCATGGGTCTACGACAAACGGTGCGGGACTAGTTACGCGCCGAACTTTTGTCCGGAAGAATAATAATAATAACTAGAGAGGTACATTTCCTGAAGAAAATGTGAGTGGTGCTTGCCGTGGCGAAACTCTGACCCTCCATATCTCTACGACAATGGGATCTTGATAGCAACATGCTAATATAGCTAGCATCAAGCTAGCACCATGCTAATCAGCTAAACATCATGCTAATTACACTAGCATGATGCTAGGACCATTCTATACATGTGATTAGCGAAAAGTTAGCATAATGCTAGCGACATGCTAATAGCGTTAGCATCATGCTAGCGATGTGCTGATGAAATTAGCATAAAGCTAGAAACATGCTAATTTTGGTAGCATCATGCTAGCAAAATGCTAATCGCGTTAGCATCATGCTAACAGCATGCTAATGAGGGTGCTAGGGGGCGTGGCTTATGAGCATGATGATAAATGCAAAAGAGTGTCTCTACGACAGTCGGTTCCACAGTTGAATCAATGTTAAATCTGTGGGTGGTTAATTGCCCCCTGCGGGGGCAATTAACCACCCACCCCTTAGAAAAGTCACAGCACCCCCTTCCCGAAGATGGCCTGCACGGTTTGACACCTCACTCATGGGACTCGGGCAAAGTTGGTCTCAATGTTAAGTCTGTGGGTGGTTAATTGCCCCCTGCGGGGGCAATTAACCACCCACCCCTTCAAACAGTCAAAGCAGCCTACTCCCGAATAAGCCGCACGGTTTGACACCTCATTCATGGGTCTACGACGAACGGTGCAAGACTCAGTCAAAGTTGTTCTCAGTGTTAAGTCTGTGGGTGGTTAATTGCCCCCTGCGGGGGCAATTAACCACCGACCCCTCAGAAAAGTCACAGCACCCTGTTCCCGAAAATGGGCCGCACAGTTTGACACCTCACTCATGGTACTCGGTCAAAGTTGGTCTCAATGTTAAGTCTGTGGGTGGTTAATTGCCCCCTGCGGGGGCAATTAACCACCCACCCCTTCGAACAGTCAGAGCACCCTACTCCCGAATAAGCCGCACGGTTTGACACCTCATTTATGGGTCTACGACGAACGGTGCGGGACTCAGTCAAAGTTATTCTCAGTGTTAAGTCTGTGGGTGGTTAATTGCCCCCTGCGGGGGCAATTAACCACCCACCCCTTCCAACAGTCAGAGCACCCTACCCCCAAATAAGCCGCACGGGCTGACACCTCATTCATGGGTCTATGACGAACGGTGCGGCACTAGTAATTTTTTTTAATTCCCATTATAAGTCAATGGGCAAAGTCGCCAAAATCCCCATTCAAATTCTATGGGGCAACTTTGGGGACCTCTCTTGCCCCGGGGGTCGAACTTATCCCCCTGTGCCGGGTATCTTCTGACACAGGCTGCAAACCTCTTCAAATGTGGTAAATCTGACGTCTCTACAAAATTCACTCTCTGCGCTACAATCCGTCAAAGTTGGCCTCAATGTTAAGTCTATGGGACTTTTCGGGGCGGTTAATTGCCCCCTGCGGGGGCAATTAACCACCCACCCCTTAGAAAAGTCATAGCACCCCATTCCCGTATAGGCCGCACGATTTGACACCTCATTCATGGGTCTACGACAAACGGTGCGGGACTAGTTACGCGCCGAACTTTTGTCCGGAAGAATAATAATAATAATAATAAAAATAATAATAATAAGTTCGCAAGATAACAGTAGTGATGCTTTGCAAGCACCACTAACTAGAGAGGTACATTTCCTGAAGAAAATGTGAGTGGTGCTTGCCGTGGCGAAACTCTGGCCCCTCGTATCTCTATGAAAATGGGATCTTATCATTAAGTTAGTAAATTTTTAAAGATGTTGATAGCAACATGCTAATATAGCTAGCATCATGCTAATCAGCTAAACATCATGCTAATTACACTAGCATGATGCTAGGAACATTCTATACATGTTATTAGCGAAAAGTTAGCATAATGCTAGCGACATGCTAATAGCGTTAGCATCATGCTAGCGATGTGCTGATGAAATTAGCATAAAGCTAGAAACATGCTAATTTTGTTAGCATCATGCTAGCAAAATGCTAATCGCGTTAGCATCATGCTAACAGCATGCTAATGAGGGTGCTAGGGGGCGTGGCTTATGAGCATGATGATAAATGCAAAAGAGTGTCTCTACGGCAGTCGGTTCCACAGTTAAATCAATGTTAAGTCTGTGGGTGGTTAATTGCCCCCTGCGGGGGCAATTAACCACCCACCCCTTAGAAAAGTCACAGCACCCCGTTCCCGAAGATGGGCCGCACGGTTTGACACCTCACTCATGGGACTCAGTCAAAGTTGGTCTCAATGTTAAGTCTGTGGGTGGTTAATTGCCCCCTGCGGGGGCAATTAACCACCCACCCCTTTCAACAGTGAGAGTACCCTACTCCCGAATAAGCCGCATGGTTTGACACCTCATTCATGGGTCTACGACGAACGGTGCAAGACTCAGTCAAAGTTGTTCTCAGTGTTAAGTCTGTAGGTGGTTAATTGCCCCCTGCGGGGGCAATTAACCACCCACCCCTTCAAACAGTCAGAGCAGCCTACTCCCGAATAAGCCGCACGGTTTGACACCTCATTCATGGGTCTACGACGAACGGTGCGGGACTCAGTCAAATTTGTTGTCAGTGTTAAGTCTGTGGGTGGTTAATTGCCCCCTGCGGGGGCAATTAACCACCCACCCCTTAGAAAAGTCATAGCACCCCATTCCCGATTAGGCCGCACGATTTGACACCTCATTCATGGGTCTACGACAAACGGTGCGGGACTAGTTACGCGCCGAACTTTTGTCCGGAAGAATAATAATAATAACTAGAGAGGTACATTTCCTGAAGAAAATGTGAGTGGTGCTTGCCGTGGCGAAACTCTGGCCCTCCATATCTCCACGACAATGGGATCTTGATAGCAACATGCTAATATAGCTAGCATCAAGCTAGCACCATGCTAATCAGCTAAACATCGTGCTAATTACACCAGCATGATGCTAGGAACATTCTATACATGTTATTAGCGAAAAGTTAGCATAATGCTAGCGACATGCTAATAGCGTTAGCATCATGCTAGCGATGTGCTGATGAAATTAGCATAACGCTAGCAAGATGCTAATTTTGTTAGCATCATGCTAGCAAAATGCTAATCGCGTTAGCATCATGCTAACAGCATGCTAATGAGGGTGCTAGGGGGCGTGGCTTATGAGCATGATGATACATGCAAAAGAGTGTCTCTACGACAGTCGGTTCCACAGTTAAATCAATGTTAAGTCTGTGGGTGGTTAATTGCCCCCTGCGGGGGCAATTAACCACCCACCCCTTAAAAAGGTCACAGCACCCTGTTCCCGAAGATGGGCCGCACGGTTTGACACCTCACTCATGGGACTCCGTCAAAGTTGGTCTTAATGTTAAGTCTGTGGGTGGTTAATTGCCCCCTGCGGGGGCAATTAACCACCCACCCCTTCAAACAGTCAAAGCAGCCTACTCCCGAATAAGCCGCACGGTTTGACACCTCATTCATGGGTCTACGACGAACGGTGCAAGACTCAGTCAAAGTTGTTCTCAGTGTTAAGTCTGTGAGTGGTTAATTGCCCCCTGCGGGGGCAATTAACCGCCCACCCCTCAGAAAAGTCACAGCACCCTGTTTCCGAAAATGGGCCGCACAGTTTGACACCTCACTCATGGTACTCGGTCAAAGTTGGTCTCAATGTTAAGTCTGTGTGTGGTTAATTGCCCCCTGCGGGGGCAATTAACCACCCACCCCTTCGAACAGTCAGAGCACCCTACTCCCGAATAAGCCGCATGGTTTGACACCTCATTCATGGGCCTACGATGAACGGTGTGGGACTAGTGATTCACCAAAATCCCCATTATAAGTCAATGGGGCAAATTTAGGGACCCCTCCTGCCCCGGGGGTAAAACTTATACCCTTGTGCGGGGTATCTTCTGACACAGGCTGCAAACCTCTTCAAATGTTGTAAATTTCACGTTTCTACAAAATCCCCTCTCTGCGCTACAAGCCGTCAAAGTTGGCCTCAATGTTATGTCTATGGGACTTTTCGGGGCGGTTAATTGCCCCCTGCGGGGGCAATTAACCACCCACCCCTTAGAAAAGTCATAGCACCCCATTCCCGATTAGGCCGCACGATTTGACACCTCATTCATGGGTCTACGACAAACGGTGCGGGACTAGTTACGCGCCGAACTTTTGTCCGGAAGAATAATAATAATAATAATAAAAATAATAATAATAAGTTCGCAAGATAACAGTAGTGATGCTTTGCAAGCACCACTAAAAATAAAAATAATAAGTTCGCAAGAGAATAGTAGTGATGCTTTGCAAGCACCACTAATAACTAGAGAGGTACATTTCCTGAAGAAAATGTGAGTGGTGCTTGCCGTGGCGAAACTCTGGCCGTCCATATCTCCACGACAATGGGATCTTGATAGCAACATGCTAATATAGCTAGCATCAAGCTAGCACCATGCTAATCAGCTAAACATCATGCTAATTACACTAGCATGATGCTAGGAACATTCTATACATGTTATTAGCGAAAAGTTAGCATAATGCTAGCGACATGCTAATAGCGTTAGCATCATGCTAGCGATGTGCTGATGAAATTAGCATAACGCTAGCAAGATGCTAATTTTGTTAGCATCATGCTAGCAAAATGCTAATCGCGTTAGCATCATGCTAACAGCATGCTAATGAGGGTGCTAGGGGGCGTGGCTTATGAGCATGATGATACATGCAAAAGAGTGTCTCTACGACAGTCGGTTCCACAGTTAAATCAATGTTAAGTCTGTGGGTGGTTAATTGCCCCCTGCGGGGGCAATTAACCACCCACCCCTTAAAAAGGTCACAGCACCCTGTTCCCGAAGATGGGCCGCACGGTTTGACACCTCACTCATGGGACTCCGTCAAAGTTGGTCTTAATGTTAAGTCTGTGGGTGGTTAATTGCCCCCTGCGGGGGCAATTAACCACCCACCCCTTCAAACAGTCAAAGCAGCCTACTCCCGAATAAGCCGCACGGTTTGACACCTCATTCATGGGTCTACGACGAACGGTGCAAGACTCAGTCAAAGTTGTTCTCAGTGTTAAGTCTGTGAGTGGTTAATTGCCCCCTGCGGGGGCAATTAACCGCCCACCCCTCAGAAAAGTCACAGCACCCTGTTTCCGAAAATGGGCCGCACAGTTTGACACCTCACTCATGGTACTCGGTCAAAGTTGGTCTCAATGTTAAGTCTGTGTGTGGTTAATTGCCCCCTGCGGGGGCAATTAACCACCCACCCCTTCGAACAGTCAGAGCACCCTACTCCCGAATAAGCCGCATGGTTTGACACCTCATTCATGGGCCTACGATGAACGGTGTGGGACTAGTGATTCACCAAAATCCCCATTATAAGTCAATGGGGCAAATTTAGGGACCCCTCCTGCCCCGGGGGTAAAACTTATACCCTTGTGCAGGGTATCTTCTGACACAGGCTGCAAACCTCTTCAAATGTTGTAAATTTCACGTTTCTACAAAATCCCCTCTCTGCGCTACAAGCCGTCAAAGTTGGCCTCAATGTTATGTCTATGGGACTTTTCGGGGCGGTTAATTGCCCCCTGCGGGGGCAATTAACCACCCACCCCTTAGAAAAGTCATAGCACCCCATTCCCGATTAGGCCGCACGATTTGACACCTCATTCATGGGTCTACGACAAACGGTGCGGGACTAGTTACGCGCCGAACTTTTGTCCGGAAGAATAATAATAATAATAATAAAAATGAAGAAAATGTGAGTGGTGCTTGCCGTGGCGAAACTCTGGCCCTCCATATCTCCACGACAATGGGATCTTGATAGCAACATGCTAATATAGCTAGCATCAAGCTAGCACCATGCTAATCAGCTAAACATCGTGCTAATTACACTAGCATGATGCTAGGAACATTCTATACATGTTATTAGCGAAAAGTTAGCATAATGCTAGCGACATGCTAATAGCGTTAGCATCATGCTAGCGATGTGCTGATGAAATTAGCATAACGCTAGCAAGATGCTAATTTTGTTAGCATCATGCTAGCAAAATGCTAATCGCGTTAGCATCATGCTAACAGCATGCTAATGAGGGTGCTAGGGGGCGTGGCTTATGAGCATGATGATATATGCAAAAGAGTGTCTCTACGACAGACGGTTCCACAGTTAAATCAATGTTAAGTGTGTGTGTGGTTAATTGCCCCCTGCGGGGGCAATTAACCACCCACCCCTTAGAAAACTCACAGCACCCCATTCCCGAAGATGGGCCGCACGGTTTGACACCTCACTCATGGGACTCAGTCAAAGTTGGTCTCAATGTTAAGTCTGTGGGTGGTTAATTGCCCCCTGCGGGGGCAATTAACCACCCACCCCTTCAAACAGTCAAAGCACCCTACTCCCAAATAAGCCGCACGGTTTGACACCTCATTCATGGGTCTACGACGAACGGTGCAAGACTCAGTCAAAGTTGTTCTCAGTGTTAAGTCTGTGGGCGATTAATTGCCCCCTGCGGGGGCAATTAACCACCCACCCCTCAGAAAAGTCACAGCACCCTGTTCCCGAAAATGGGCCGCACAGTTTGACACCTCACTTATGGTACTCGGTCAAAGTTGGTCTCAATGTTAAGTCTGTGGGTGGTTAATTGCCCCCTGCGGGGGCAATTAACCACCCACCCCTTCAAACAGTCAGAGCACCCTACTCCCGAATAAGCCGCACGGTTTGACACCTCATTCATGAGTCTACGATGAACGGTGCGGGACTCAGTCAAAGTTGTTGTCAGTGTTAAGTCTGTGGGTGGTTAATTGCCCCCTGCGGGGGCAATTAACCACCCACCCCTTCAAACAGTCAAAGCACCCTACTCCCGAATAAGCCACACGGGTTGACACCTCATTCATGGGTCTACGACGAACGGTGCGGCACTAGTAATTTTTTTTAATTCCCATTATAAGTCAATGGGCAAAGTCACCAAATTCCCCATTCAAATTCTATGGGGCAACTTTGGGGACCTCTCTTGCCCCGGGGGTCGAACTTATCCCCCTGTGCCGGGTATCTTCTGACACAGGCTGCAAACCTCTTCAAATGTGGTAAATCTGACGTCTCTACAAAATTCACTCTCTGCGCTATAATTCGTCAAAGTTGGTCTCAATGTTAAGTCAATGGGATTTTTAGGGCGGTTAATTGCCCCCTGCGGGGGCAATTAACCGCCCACCCCTTATAAAAGTCATAGCACCCCATTCCCGTATAGGCCGCACGATTTGACACCTCACTCAGGGGTCTACGACAAACGGTGCGGGACTAGTTACGTGCCAAACTTTTGTACGGAAGAATAATAAAAATGAAGAAAATGTGAGTGGTGCTTGCCGTGGCGAAACTCTGGCCCTCCATATCTCCACGACAATGGGATCTTGATAGCAACATGCTAATATAGCTAGCATCAAGCTAGCACCATGCTAATCAGCTAAACATCGTGCTAATTACACTAGCATGATGCTAGGAACATTCTATACATGTTATTAGCGAAAAGTTAGCATAATGCTAGCGACATGCTAATAGCGTTAGCATCATGCTAGCGATGTGCTGATGAAATTAGCATAACGCTAGCAAGATGCTAATTTTGTTAGCATCATGCTAGCAAAATGCTAATCGCGTTAGCATCATGCTAACAGCATGCTAATGAGGGTGCTAGGGGGCGTGGCTTATGAGCATGATGATATATGCAAAAGAGTGTCTCTACGACAGACGGTTCCACAGTTAAATCAATGTTAAGTGTGTGTGTGGTTAATTGCCCCCTGCGGGGGCAATTAACCACCCACCCCTTAGAAAACTCACAGCACCCCATTCCCGAAGATGGGCCGCACGGTTTGACACCTCACTCATGGGACTCAGTCAAAGTTGGTCTCAATGTTAAGTCTGTGGGTGGTTAATTGCCCCCTGCGGGGGCAATTAACCACCCACCCCTTCAAACAGTCAAAGCACCCTACTCCCAAATAAGCCGCACGGTTTGACACCTCATTCATGGGTCTACGACGAACGGTGCAAGACTCAGTCAAAGTTGTTCTCAGTGTTAAGTCTGTGGGCGATTAATTGCCCCCTGCGGGGGCAATTAACCACCCACCCCTCAGAAAAGTCACAGCACCCTGTTCCCGAAAATGGGCCGCACAGTTTGACACCTCACTTATGGTACTCGGTCAAAGTTGGTCTCAATGTTAAGTCTGTGGGTGGTTAATTGCCCCCTGCGGGGGCAATTAACCACCCACCCCTTCAAACAGTCAGAGCACCCTACTCCCGAATAAGCCGCACGGTTTGACACCTCATTCATGAGTCTACGATGAACGGTGCGGGACTCAGTCAAAGTTGTTGTCAGTGTTAAGTCTGTGGGTGGTTAATTGCCCCCTGCGGGGGCAATTAACCACCCACCCCTTCAAACAGTCAAAGCACCCTACTCCCGAATAAGCCACACGGGTTGACACCTCATTCATGGGTCTACGACGAACGGTGCGGCACTAGTAATTTTTTTTAATTCCCATTATAAGTCAATGGGCAAAGTCACCAAATTCCCCATTCAAATTCTATGGGGCAACTTTGGGGACCTCTCTTGCCCCGGGGGTCGAACTTATCCCCCTGTGCCGGGTATCTTCTGACACAGGCTGCAAACCTCTTCAAATGTGGTAAATCTGACGTCTCTACAAAATTCACTCTCTGCGCTATAATTCGTCAAAGTTGGTCTCAATGTTAAGTCAATGGGATTTTTAGGGCGGTTAATTGCCCCCTGCGGGGGCAATTAACCGCCCACCCCTTATAAAAGTCATAGCACCCCATTCCCGTATAGGCCGCACGATTTGACACCTCACTCAGGGGTCTACGACAAACGGTGCGGGACTAGTTACGTGCCAAACTTTTGTACGGAAGAATAATAAAAATAACTAGAGAGGTACATTTCCTGAAGAAAATGTGAGTGGTGCTTGCCGTGGCGAAACTCTGGCCCTCCATATCTCCACGACAATGGGATCTTGATAGCAACATGCTAATATAGCTAGCATCAAGCTAGCACCATGCTAATCAGCTAAACATCGTGCTAATTACACTAGCATGATGCTAGGAACATTCTATACATGTTATTAGCGAAAAGTTAGCATAATGCTAGCGACATGCTAATAGCGTTAGCATCATGCTAGCGATGTGCTGATGAAATTAGCATAACGCTAGCAAGATGCTAATTTTGTTAGCATCATGCTAGCAAAATGCTAATCGCGTTAGCATCATGCTAACAGCATGCTAATGAGGGTGCTAGGGGGCGTGGCTTATGAGCATGATGATATATGCAAAAGAGTGTCTCTACGACAGACGGTTCCACAGTTAAATCAATGTTAAGTGTGTGTGTGGTTAATTGCCCCCTGCGGGGGCAATTAACCACCCACCCCTTAGAAAACTCACAGCACCCCATTCCCGAAGATGGGCCGCACGGTTTGACACCTCACTCATGGGACTCAGTCAAAGTTGGTCTCAATGTTAAGTCTGTGGGTGGTTAATTGCCCCCTGCGGGGGCAATTAACCACCCACCCCTTCAAACAGTCAAAGCACCCTACTCCCAAATAAGCCGCACGGTTTGACACCTCATTCATGGGTCTACGACGAACGGTGCAAGACTCAGTCAAAGTTGTTCTCAGTGTTAAGTCTGTGGGCGATTAATTGCCCCCTGCGGGGGCAATTAACCACCCACCCCTCAGAAAAGTCACAGCACCCTGTTCCCGAAAATGGGCCGCACAGTTTGACACCTCACTTATGGTACTCGGTCAAAGTTGGTCTCAATGTTAAGTCTGTGGGTGTTTAATTGCCCCCTGCGGGGGCAATTAACCACCCACCCCTTCAAACAGTCAGAGCACCCTACTCCCGAATAAGCCGCACGGTTTGACACCTCATTCATGAGTCTACGATGAACGGTGCGGGACTCAGTCAAAGTTGTTGTCAGTGTTAAGTCTGTGGGTGGTTAATTGCCCCCTGCGGGGGCAATTAACCACCCACCCCTTCAAACAGTCAAAGCACCCTACTCCCGAATAAGCCACACGGGTTGACACCTCATTCATGGGTCTACGACGAACGGTGCGGCACTAGTAATTTTTTTTAATTCCCATTATAAGTCAATGGGCAAAGTCACCAAATTCCCCATTCAAATTCTATGGGGCAACTTTGGGGACCTCTCTTGCCCCGGGGGTCGAACTTATCCCCCTGTGCCGGGTATCTTCTGACACAGGCTGCAAACCTCTTCAAATGTGGTAAATCTGACGTCTCTACAAAATTCACTCTCTGCGCTATAATTCGTCAAAGTTGGTCTCAATGTTAAGTCAATGGGATTTTTAGGGCGGTTAATTGCCCCCTGCGGGGGCAATTAACCGCCCACCCCTTATAAAAGTCATAGCACCCCATTCCCGTATAGGCCGCACGATTTGACACCTCACTCAGGGGTCTACGACAAACGGTGCGGGACTAGTTACGTGCCAAACTTTTGTACGGAAGAATAATAAAAATAATAAAAATAACTAGAGAGGTACATTTCCTGAAGAAAATGTGAGTGGTGCTTGCCGTGGCGAAACTCTGGCCCTCCATATCTCTACGACAATGGGATCTTGATAGCAACATGCTAATATAGCTAGCATCAAGCTAGCACCATGCTAATCAGCTTAACATCATGCTAATTACACTAGCATGATGCTAGGAACATTCTATACATGTGATTAGCGAAAAGTTAGCATAATGCTAGCGACATGCTAATAGCGTTAGCATCATGCTAGCGATGTGCTGATGAAATTTGCATAACGCTAGCAAGATGCTAATTTTGTTAGCATCATGCTAGCAAAATGCTAATCGTGTTAGCATCATGCTAACAGCATGCTAATGAGGGTGCTAGGGGGCGTGGCTTATGAGCATGATGATAAATGCAAAAGAATGTCTCTACGACAGTCGGTTCCACAGTTAAGTCAATGTTAAGTCTGTAGGTGGTTAATTGCCCCCTGCAGGGGCAATTAACCACCCACCCCTTAGAAAAGTCACAGCACCCCGTTCCCGAAGATGGGCCGCACGGTTTGACACCTCACTCATGGGACTCAGTCAAAGTTGGTCACAATGTTAAGTCTGTGGGTAGTTAATTGCCCCCTGCGGGGGCAATTAACCACCCACCCCTCAGAAAAGTCACAGCATCCTGTTCCCGAAAATGGGCCGCACAGTTTAACACCTCACTCATGGTACTCGGTCAAAGTTGGTCTCAATGTTAATTCTGTGGGTGGTTAATTGCCCCCTGCGGGGGCAATTAACCACCCACCCCTTCGAACAGTCAGAGCACCCTACTCCCGAATAAGCCGCACGGTTTGACACCTCATTCATGGGTCTACGACGAACGGTGCGGGCCTCAGTCAAAGTTGTTGTCAGTGTTAAGTCTGTAGGTGGTTAATTGCCCCCTGCGGGGGCAATTAACCACCCACCCCTTTCAACAGTGAGAGTACCCTACTCCCGAATGAGCCGCACGGTTTGACACCTCATTCATGGGTCTACGACGAACGGTGCAAGACTCAGTCAAAGTTGTTCTCAGTGTTAAGTCTGTAGGTGGTTAATTGCCCCCTGCGGGGGCAATTAACCACCCACCCCTTCGAACAGTCAAAGCACCCTACTCCCGAATAAGCCGCATGGGTAGACACCTGATTCATGGGTCTACGACGAACGGTGCGGCACTAGTAATTTTTTTAAATCCCCATTATAAGTCAATGGGCAAAGTCGCCAAAATCCCCATTCAAATTCTATGGGGCAACTTTGGGGACCTCTCTTGCCCCGGGGGTCGAACTTATCCCCCTGTGCCGGGTATCTTCTGACACAGGCTGCAAACCTCTTCAAATCTGGTAAGTTTGATGTCTCTACAAAATTCACTCTCTGCGCTATAATCCGTCAAAGTTGGTCTCAATGTTAAGTCAATGGGATTTTTGGGCCGGTTAATTGCCCCCTGCGGGGGCAATTAACCGCCCACCCCTTATAAAAGTCATAGCACCCCATTCCCGTATAGGCCGCACGATTTGACACCTCACCCATGGGTCTACGACAAACGGTGCGAGACTAGTTACGCGCCGAACTTTTGTACGGAAGAAGAATAATAATAACTAGAGAGGTACATTTCCTGAAGAAAATGTGAGTGGTGCTTGCCGTGGCGAAACTCTGGCCGTCCATATCTCCACGACAATGGGATCTTGATAGCAACATGCTAATATAGCTAGCATCAAGCTAGCACCATGCTAATCAGCTAAACATCATGCTAATTACACTAGCATGATGCTAGGAACATTCTATACATGTTATTAGCGAAAAGTTAGCATAATGCTAGCGACATGCTAATAGCGTTAGCATCATGCTAGCGATGTGCTGATGAAATTAGCATAACGCTAGCAAGATGCTAATTTTGTTAGCATCATGCTAGCAAAATGCTAATCGCGTTAGCATCATGCTAACAGCATGCTAATGAGGGTGCTAGGGGGCGTGGCTTATGAGCATGATGATACATGCAAAAGAGTGTCTCTACGACAGTCGGTTCCACAGTTAAATCAATGTTAAGTCTGTGGGTGGTTAATTGCCCCCTGCGGGGGCAATTAACCACCCACCCCTTAAAAAGGTCACAGCACCCTGTTCCCGAAGATGGGCCGCACGGTTTGACACCTCACTCATGGGACTCCGTCAAAGTTGGTCTTAATGTTAAGTCTGTGGGTGGTTAATTGCCCCCTGCGGGGGCAATTAACCACCCACCCCTTCAAACAGTCAAAGCAGCCTACTCCCGAATAAGCCGCACGGTTTGACACCTCATTCATGGGTCTACGACGAACGGTGCAAGACTCAGTCAAAGTTGTTCTCAGTGTTAAGTCTGTGAGTGGTTAATTGCCCCCTGCGGGGGCAATTAACCGCCCACCCCTCAGAAAAGTCACAGCACCCTGTTTCCGAAAATGGGCCGCACAGTTTGACACCTCACTCATGGTACTCGGTCAAAGTTGGTCTCAATGTTAAGTCTGTGTGTGGTTAATTGCCCCCTGCGGGGGCAATTAACCACCCACCCCTTCGAACAGTCAGAGCACCCTACTCCCGAATAAGCCGCATGGTTTGACACCTCATTCATGGGCCTACGATGAACGGTGTGGGACTAGTGATTCACCAAAATCCCCATTATAAGTCAATGGGGCAAATTTAGGGACCCCTCCTGCCCCGGGGGTAAAACTTATACCCTTGTGCAGGGTATCTTCTGACACAGGCTGCAAACCTCTTCAAATGTTGTAAATTTCACGTTTCTACAAAATCCCCTCTCTGCGCTACAAGCCGTCAAAGTTGGCCTCAATGTTATGTCTATGGGACTTTTCGGGGCGGTTAATTGCCCCCTGCGGGGGCAATTAACCACCCACCCCTTAGAAAAGTCATAGCACCCCATTCCCGATTAGGCCGCACGATTTGACACCTCATTCATGGGTCTACGACAAACGGTGCGGGACTAGTTACGCGCCGAACTTTTGTCCGGAAGAATAATAATAATAATAATAAAAATAATAATAATAAGTTCGCAAGATAACAGTAGTGATGCTTTGCAAGCACCACTAATAAAAATAATAAGCCTGCAAGATAACAATAGTGATGCTTTGCAAGCACCACTAATAATAATAATAAGTTCGCAAGATAACAGTAGTGATGCTTTGCAAGCACCACTAAAAATAAAAATAATAAGTTCGCAAGAGAATAGTAGTGATGCTTTGCAAGCACCACTAATAATAAGTTTGCAAGATAACAGTAGTGATGCTTTGCAAGCACCACTAATAAGTTTGCAAGATAACAATAGTGATGCTTTGCAAGCACCACTAATAATAATAATAATAAGCCTGCAAGAGAATAGTAGTGATGCTTTGCAAGCACCACTAATGATTACCATTGGCCTCCACGGTCAATAGTCTTAGTTAGACTTCAGAGATTCCTAGATGGATGGATGGATGGTAAACACTTTAATACACTGCTGTAGCCAAATACGCAGCCACTTAGCCAGCGACGGGTGGAAAAACAAGAAGAGTTGGAGATAGGACAGAAATTAAAAAGTTTAATAACAATATAAACTATGCTGAAATTCTGCTTCAATTTTTCAATTTTACTAAATTATAGTTTATCATTAAATCGTACTTGATCCATCATCGTATCATGAATCTGCCAGTACGCTGCGCTGTCCTTGAAAGTGCTATAAAAGAACAGCTGGAGCCTGATTATAAAATCTGTAACATCCAGTGAAACATACACCATTATCTGGTCTCTCATCATGTGTTCAATCAAATTAGCCAGCGATTCATAATTATTTGGCTTGGCTGTATTTTGATTTTGGATTATGTGACTGAAAGAGCGCAATCGTGATGAAACGCTAGACTTAGTTTTAGCCAGATTCAATACCGGACTATGGTACATCCAAAAAAGTGTCATGACCTCTAGAGATTTCAGAAATATCCTAATGTATTTGCAATGTAAAAATGTTAATTTCTGCTTTTACATACCGTACATACTCGGTGTTGTTACATAAAATTCACTACCAGGCTATTTAAGACATGTTTTATAATATGTTGTAATAAAATATGCCGTAACTACACTCATAGGGACAAAATGTAAAGACAAGGCTATTTAGAAAAGGTTTAATGGCAAGCCTTAAAGTCTGTATCGTTCTAAACTGTTCTGAACTGTAAAATGAATATTAAATACTACCCAAAATATTTTAAAGTAAAACTTTTTTTTTTTTTTTTTAAGAAAAGAATAGATTTAATATACAGGAATTAAAATAAGGCATTCTCTGACATGTATTTCACAGCTCCACAGCTGCTATCTGGAAAGTAAAAGTGTGTGTAAGGCCGGAGCACTCGACAACACTCACCAAACTGTTTTCCATAACCTCCATAAGCCACCAGTTGATAAGGTTTACATTTACACAAATAAATTGCCCACTGGTGCCTGAATCGAGGACGAGACTGCCTGAGCAGCTGGAATCCAATCGGGCCAAACAAGCACTGATCTAATCTTTGGCTACGAGACAGCCTGAGGAATTTTGGAAGGAAAACATGTATCAATAGGATTCCTACTTGAATTTAGAAATATATTTTTTTAAACACAATGTAAAAAGTTTCTAGAACATGAAACTATTCTGTTTGTTAACTAGTTTGCTACAGAATTTATTCATTTATTCATTTTCTCTTTAGGAAAGGCCTTATCCTGGTCAGGGTAGAGCTGGATCTGAAGTCCAGATGGGCATGAGGTGGGAATTCAGACCTTGGGGCAATTTTGCATAGCAAGTCCATCTACTTTCAGGATTTTGGAAGGTTAAAGGAAAAATGGCACAAAAATTTACCCCCCCCCCCCCCCCCCCCCCCCCCAATACTTTTTTTTGTTATATCACATTATTCCATTCTTCTAAGAAGGCATCCTACTAGATTTAGAAAAGTGCCTGTGATAGTGATGAGCGGGTCTGACCCGCGGGTCCCGCTTTTATGAAATTATTTGGCCCACCCTAGCCCGCCCCGCACCACTGTATCTATTTTTACAACCCACCCCACACCCGCAACCATTAAATAGACATACTAGGCATCGTAATTCAAATGAAAACAGCCTTTACTTTTAAGGGAAACAGTTATATTTTAAGACGTGCCACTGTCGTCCTTTTTCTTTTAATGATGTAAATTCCCAACCTCAATTTCTCCCGCGCCTCGTCTTCCATCTTCACTTTTATTTCTTTGTTTTTGTTGTGACTGGCAGCGGTAGCTGCTTGGCGCTTTCGTGACTTGTCACGCGACGTAACCTTATCAAAGAACTTAATAAAATATGAAAATAGACAATCACGAATATTTCATATAGACTATAGGGAATTGCAGGCAACATACATGTTTTTTTTATTTAATTTTGTTTTTAATTACCCGCCCCGCAAATAAAGTGACAATTTCTTTACCCGCCCCAACCCGACCCGCGGGTTACCAGACGACCCGCGCATCAATAGCCTGTGAACATTCAGCATTAGTGAGGTCAAGCAGTGATGTCTCGATGTCCAGGTGGTTCCAGTTCCATTTAATTCCAAAGTTGTTTAGCAGGAGGGTTTAATGTAGAGGTCTGCGTGGGACTGTTTTTTCAGTCCCATTCCCGCCCGCTCCCACAAGGTTTTATTTCACGCCCACCCGATCCCGCAATATATTCACTCTTTGTTCACCAGCTGCCTGCTTAGAATAATTTTCTTCCCGACCCGACCATTCCCGCTAAATTTTTATCAGTTTTCAGAATCTCACATTTAAACCGAAAGAGAGGGATAACAAAAAAAAAAAATATATATATATATATATATATATATATATATATATTTTTTTTTTATTCTTGTCAAGATGCTGTTAATACGGAAAATGTGTTACAGGAAAAAAGTTGCGTGGCTCTCAGTCACATTATACTTGAGTTCTTCTGCTTCAAATGTAATCTATTTAAATGTTTTAATGGAGCTGGCTTTGTGGATCTCACAAGGGTATTGTATTGCTCATTGCACATTTATGGATATTTATGGGCACCTACACATTCATGCATGTTTGCACACTTTCGGCACATTTCTATTTAAATTCTATTATATTTCCACACTATATTTTTATATTTTCAATATCTGTACAGAAAATAAACATATCTGTACAGCTTAGTTTTTCTTATATTTAATTTTATTTCCTATTAATAATCTTTGTTAGGGTCACAGATTTCATTAAGCATTTCACTGCATATTGTATTGTGTATGACTGTGTATGTGACAAATAAAATTTGAATTTGAATTTATTGTTATGCTGGAACAGTTTCGGGCCTCTTAGTTACCATAAAGGGAAATTGTAATTCCACAACATACTGTACAGAGATATTCTATAAAATTGTGTGCTTCGAACTTTGTGGTAAAAGTTCGATTAGGAACCAAACACATAATGTGGTCATGGTCAGGTGTCCATATACTTTTGGTCAAGTGGGGTCTATTTTTTCACATCATGGTCTGTCTGAGCAAGGGAACATGAAGTATTTTTAACATGTTTCTATGAAATTATTGAATTATGACATACAGTAGAAAGTGTTACCATATAAGGAGTGGGGAAGAGGCGGGGGGGGGGGGTGATGTCATTGATCAGAAACAATAGGACAATTATATGTTCTGTGTCTGTACTACATATCATTTTTGACTATATGCAATATTACTACAGTATAAACTGCATTTGACCAGATTTGCCTTGATCAGATTTTAGTCTTTGATCTTTCTGTGCTGGATTCCAGGCTGGTTTTGTCACACAGACCTTTGCTCCGTGCTTGTGATGATTTCTCTGTGAACAAAGGAAACATCTCTCTGACACTCCAAATTGTTAAAAAAAAAAATAATAATAAATATATATATATATATCATCTGGCAGATGTCAGTAAAGGAGTCGGAACAGCATGCACTGTTTTTGATGTCAGCCTTGCTTTGATACCCAGTGTGACAAACTTGCTCAAAATCCAATTAAAATGATTACTCACTTGTAAACAGAAAAAGAAGAAGAAGAATCTGGTTTATTAAACCTGTTCCATGTATATTTTAGCTTTTAATTATTTCTCATTCCCCATGTCTGATAAACACTCAGTGGGAGGAAGCAAGGAAATATTGAACCTTGCATTTATGAGTCAACAACCTGGAGCAAGCTTTGCACATGCTCTGCAAATGAAAGGCGTTATTTTAATCCTCAGATTGCATTTGGTTGCGTATTAAACATGCAGCGTTGGCACACCGTGTCCACCGACATTTACCTCCCATGCTTTCGAGAAAATATGATCGTAAACAAACCTCTCCTAATGCTATAACTTAATAACGTAAATCATTAGTTCCTGGATGGCAAGCCGTCTCACGAGACTCTTGCTGCGATTCGGTACACACAGCAGCAAGATATAAGAAAACTATATTTTAAGAAGAGTAGTACACACTGCCATTACAACAAAAAAAAAACATTTTTGCATATTTTAACATTTTAAATCTTGCATATTTTGCCAATGACGAATTAAAGATCAACCTTTTTGAATCGTTTTGAGTAATTTATATATAATTAAATAATGAACTGGTGTTATTTATCAGTAGAACTCAGAGACACACTCATCTGGAGCATTGGGATGCTCAGAGCACTCATTAAACTAGTTTGTGATTAAACAGAAGACTTGCATCCCATCTGTGATATGAGTATTACAAAGGACAGAACCGCAATAATGATTCACAAATAATTAACGATTGCATATCAAAATCAGAATTCATCACTAACGGGCACAGAGCCAATTTATATTCAAGTTCTAATTTCTTCCCGAATCATATCACGCAGAAATAAAGAAGAATAAATGAGCGTACTGTATCATGTTTATTACTTCAGGCTTTATTAATGCAAATATGAAAATGCTTGAAAATGTGATGTCTCTCAACTTGAGAATAATGTAAAATCTAGCACGAGTGATGCAGTGCCAAAGAGCTCGCAATAATCATCCGGAGATCGCAAGTCCGAACGATGCTGTGGCTTCTCGCAGCAAGAAAACAAAGAGAGAGATCTTTCTATTATATTATTATCTATTATTGTTTTGTTATTCATTATAGCTATTGTTCAGTAACTGCTTTATCCTGGTAAGAGCAAATTACAAAAAAGGTTCATCTTAAAAAATGCCAGACTTCTTGAGGTCTGATGATGAAAATGAACTTGAAATTTTTACAAAATATTTGTTTGCATTGTAGTTTTAGCAAAAGGCTGGTGGATTGAGCCTCACTCACTCACACATCGTATATACTCTTTTATACATCCCGTATACAGGGTCGCAGAGGGCCTGGAGCCTATTGCAGGAGATTTAGTGGACGAGGTGTGGTACACCATGGATGGAATCCCAATTCATCACAGGGCACACACATATTGACACATTGCAGGGTGATATGTGGATGTCTTTACAAGTTAGGCATTTGTGAATGCCTAACTTGTAAGGATGCTCTTTGGGCTGTGGGAGAAAACCGGAGTACCCGGAGGAAACCCATACGAGAATATGTAAACACCGCGCACTCAGACCCAAGGCGAGAATCAAACCCGGATCCTGGAGTGCTAAGAAGCCATTACACCACCAAGACCATCCATGAGAAAGCACAAGAAAAGTGTGTTAGTCCTTCCACATTAACATCCACACAGTAACATTAGGAAAAAATCAATCCATACAAAAATATGTTCTAAAGTTACACAAAATGTTCTTACCTTTATAACAATTTTTTTTTTTATTTAATCCACAAAAATCTGGTTTTGTCTAAATAGAAAGCAAAAATGTTGGGACAAAAAAAAAAAACAGCACAGGACCTTAAGGAACAACATGTACTGTAGCATTTAAACTTTAAATCTGTCAATTTAATTTTTTTAAATCCAGATAATCATCAAACATTGAGTCAAATGCATACCAAATAGTTTGCTACTTAGTTCATTTGTTCGGTATTTACATAAAATCAGATAAGCTAAATCTTTATTAATCCTTAGGGAAATTGCAATACACAGATGAATTGCAGTTATTGGTTTTAATCAATTTAAAGAATGTTTGTTCCTGATTTTATGGAGTAAGTGTCAAAGATTTGGCTTTTTAGTCTGCAATTAATATATATATATATATATATATATATATATATATATATATACAATGTCTTAAAAGGAGACCTATTATGCAAGATGTAAATTTAAGTAATTTTTAGAAAATTTGTGTTTGTGTGTGTGTGTGTGTGTGTGTGTGTGTGTGTGTGTGTACACACAAAAAACTTTATAATTTTTTTTTATCCTTTTGTCCATAATATAAGGACATGCCCTCCGCCAGCTTTGTTGTTCTTTGGATGGGCGTGGCTTTGCAGTAGCTCATTTACAAACACTGAAACAGACTGTTTAGAAAAGGAGGAAAGTAAAGGATGTTTAACGTATGAAAAGGTACACTATCTGAGCTGTATTTCAGCTGTAACATTAACCCGCACAAACAAACATTTTAGGGGAACTTTGCGACCTCTGTCAATATTTTAAAGAAATAGCAAAAAATGGGATATAAAACAAACATCTTTAAACTTTAGATGTCATGGCTGTGCTTCCTTACTGCTGTTTTTTGTCATTTGTGTTATTCTGATATAGGTTTGTGGATCACTGATGGAGTTTTAGGTTGACTTGTCAAGTCATTTTTGTACTTAAATACTGGGAAAAAAAATTCTGGCTGTTTCCCTTACTCCCTCAGTCCACTTGTCTTAATAAACCCACACTCAAATCCTTTCAGCTTTCTTGTTCTCACAGAGTTCAGAGTTCTGTGAATCATCCCCCGAATATTTCCCATGTCTTTTTTCTTTCTTTTATAAATTGGCTCATTAATCTTTTAAATGACTGGACTTGTTTTCTGATCATGAATCTGTTTATTACTTATCAAAGAGTGTGGCTGAATTTCAACAATGTGTGCATTTTACACATTATTACCATCTGAGAGAGCCCATGATACCAGAGTCTGAGGGTGTGAATTGGTGTGAAATCACTGGGTTAAATATGTTGGGTGTACTACAGTAGGTGAGAGACAGTGTATCAGATTCCCACCTTTGTTCAGACAGTTTTCTCCTTTGAGTTGTTCTGACATGATCTCCTTTGATCTCTCTTTTACAAACCAGTTTCATCCATAGCCTTAGTACCATCTCAGGACCTGATTAAAACAGAGATTCTCTCTCTATCTGCAGATGCAGATGTGCATCTCATCCCAACTCTAATTTGAACGTTTGGTACTTTGAGATGTGGAATGTGAAGGAACCCTCTTCCAAATTAGCCCACTGGCACAGCAATAAATACAGACACAGATATACGGATAATGAAGGAGACATGGAAAGTGGCACTGTTTTAAAATGTTGTCCTGTTTAAAGAGGCGAATTATTCCACTGGTGTAAGTCAACCACACTACAGGTTCCATCCATCTATCCATTACCTGTAAAGTAAGTCCCCTACATACAAACATTCGAGTTACAAACTTTCGAACATACAAACATGCGTTTGTGCATATTCAGTCGTGGAAGTTAGATCACATGTCCGGCGTACATTGTCACATGCGTGCGGTGTGCTAGGGATAAAATTTAAGTCATTGAACTACGGTCCGGAATGTTCCTGGTTCAAATCCCATGGCCACCGAGTTGGGCCCTTAACTGCTCAGATGTATAATGTGATAAAAAAAAAATGTAAGTTACTCTGGATAAGGGTGTCTGCCAAATGCCTAAATATAAAGTAAAATGAAAAAAGTGCCAAGTAATAACAATAGAGACAAAAGTTTAAATAATGGATTGAGGTTAAAGGATGGCAGACATTTTTTTAAATCAATTATTTAACCATTGGCACAAAAAAAAAGCACTGTACTGTAATATACGGTGTATAGCCAACTGTGTTAATATCCTAGTACCTGGACAATGTTTGTTGGACTTACAAACAAATTGGATGAGTTATCACAATGGAACTTGTCCATATGTAGGGGACTTACTGTACTGCATATCCTGTGTACAATCACAGGTGGAATGGAGCCTATCCCAAAGATCAAAGCAAGGTACATCCGGAAAGTATTCACAGCGCATCACTTTTTTTTTTACATTTTGTTATGTCACAGCCTTATTCTAAAATAGATTTAATTCTTTTTTTTTCCTCAGTATTCTACACACAACACCCCATAATGACAACATGAAAAAAAGTTTACTTGAGATTTTTGCAAATGTATTAAAAATAAAAAAAACTGAGAAAGCTCATGTACATGGGTATTCACAGCTTTCGACATGAAGCTCAAAATTGAGCTCAGGCGCATCCTGTTTCCCCTGATCATCCTTGAGATGTTTCTGCAGCTTAATAGGAGTCCACCTGTGGTAAATTCAGTTGATTGGACATGATTTGGAGAGGCACACACCTGTCTATATAAGGCCCCACAGTTGGCAGTTTAAGTCAGAGCACAAACCAAGCATAAAGTCAAAGGAATTGTCTGCAGACCACCGACACAGTATTGTCCCGAGGCACAAATCTGGGGAAGGTTACAGAAAAATTTCTGCTACTTTAAAGGTCCCAATGAGCACAGTGGCCTCCATCATCCATAAGTGGAAGAAGTTTAAAACCACCAGCACTCTTCCTAGAGCCGGTTGGCCATCCAAACTGAGTGATCAGGGGAGAAGGGCCTTAGTCAGGGAGGTGACCAAGAACCCGATGGTCACGCTGTCAGAGCTCCAGAGGTCCTCTGTGGGGAAAGGAGAACCTTCCAAAAGGACAGCCATCTCGGCAGCAATCCACCAATCAGGCCTATATGGTAGAGTGGCCAGACGGAAACCACTCCCTAGTAAAAGGTACATGGCAGCCTGCCTGGCACCAGGCACTTAAAGGACTCTCAGACCATGAGAAACTAAATTCTTTGGTCTGATGAGACAAAGATTGAACTCTTTGGTATGAATGCCAGGCGTCACGTTTGATGGAAACCAGTCACCGCTCATCGCCAGGCTAATACCATCCCTACAGTGAAGCATGGTGGTGGCAGCATCATGCTGTGGAAATGTTTTTCAGCAGCAGGAACTGGGAGATTAGTCAGAATAAAGGAAAAGATGAAGAAGAAATTGGCAAAAATCTCAAGTAAACTTTTTTCATGTTGTCATTATGGGGTGTTGTGGGTAGAATTCTAAAGGAAAAAAAATAATTTAATAAATTTTAGAATAAGGATGTAACATAACAAATTGTGAAAAAGTGATACGCTGTGAATACTTTCCGGATGCACTGTACAGTATACCCTGGATGGAGTGCCAACACAAGTAAAGTTGGAGAGTTCGTACTAGAAGTAGAATATACTGTATAGTATAAACACGTCCCCCCATCTTATCCACACTGCATTAGTTCAGAGTGAAATTTCCCATTGGTTTTAAAATAGAACTATTGAATTATAAAGCATTTAATGGTCTTGCACCACAGAATGTGAGTGAACAACGTAGTAGTGTTTTATGATACGCCATAACTACTTTTGATTAAAAGGTGCAGGCTACTTGTCAGCACCTCGTACTATGCAAACTACAGCAGGGGCAGAGCTTTCTCTTTTAAAGCCCAAAAGTTATGGAACGGCCTTCCAATTATTGTTTAGGTTTAGGCTAAAACCGTTTGTTGCATGTTGACCGTGAAGTGACTGGTTGCTTTATTTCCCAGGAAGACCTCATGTTTGTGTTTCCTGCTGACTTTACCTTTTATTTTTTTTTATTTTTTTTTTACATTTGTCTTAACCATAACCATAACCATGTCTTATGGGATGAGGTTCAAGGTCAAATTCAATGTGTCTCCTGGCAAATGTGTGTCTTGTGCATGTTAGGGTATGTATTTGTAAATGACTCAATTTAATTAAATGCTTAAACAACCAAGGGGCATGTGATTGGATATTTTATGACTTTTATTGATTATAATCATTCTATCATGAAAAAAAAGGTACAAATGCTAGAACCCTATGATATCATGCATTGCTCACTCCTAATATTCAAGCTTAAAACAAATTTTAGATTTTAGCCTCCCATTTACAAATCACAACCACAGTCATTTCAGCCTACACTAAATCTATTATCATGCACTGCATCATTAGTTCAGCACTGGCTGTTTAGAAATAAATAAAATAAAATTTGTAGCTCTTGACAGCTTTTTAGTCACCTAAATAAATAGGCACGGGACATGATTTGAGAATATTAATAAATGGTATTTATGTATCCTGATCCTCCTACATTCACTCCAGTTATAAATAGGCGATTTGGGTGACTGGGCTGTAACATGTGACATGAGCTCATACTCATCTGGAGGAGTCCAATATGATCATCGACAATGAGTCAGTCCAGCTGTCAGTTAGCAAAGCAGCCTTATTTAATTTTATAAGGGAATGAATGACATAAAAAAGGACCTACAGCATAATACATTATATGGGGGAAAAAAGTCTTTAGCCAAATCTGTTAATTATTGAATTCAGCTGTTTCAATCAGTCAGACCCCTTATTCCCAGTGCAGGTCATCTTAATGCTTCAGCATACCAAGACATCTTGGACAATGCTTTACCTAACTTTGTGGCAACAGTTTGGTGAAGGACCTTTTCTATTCCAACATAACTGTACACAAAGCGAGGACTATAAAGATATGGTTTAATGAGTTCTGTGTGGAGGAACTCGACCGGCCCTAACACAGAGCCCTGACCTCAACTCCATAGAGCACATTTGGGATAACCTGGAACGGAGATTGCAAGCCACGCCTTCATGTCCAACAGCAGTGTCTGCCCTCATAAATGTTCTACAGAATGAATGGGCACGAATTCCCACAGAAACACTCCAGAATCTTGTGGACAGCCTTCCAAGAAGAGTGAAAGCTAATATAGCTGCAAAAGGGAAACCGACTCCATACTGAAGTATAAGTATTAAGTTACAGTGTCATTGCAAGGTTGGACAAATACTTTAGTTCATATAGTGTACTGTGTGTGCAAACAAAGGTGATCGTGATGGCACAGGGGTTTTAAGTAAGAAAGATGACTTGAAAAAATACAGTTGTTAAAAAAAGGCAGCAGATGCTAATACTGTCACATTTTCATATATATATAAATTAATCACACATTTCAAAGCCTTTTTCTATAATTATTTTGTCTTTCATTGACAATCTACCCAGTGGTGCTGAGAAACACCCTACAGCTGTATGCTGCAAAGGAATTAAAACTCCTCACCCACTACTTTCTGTCTCTTGATTGGACTCTATTAAAATCTGACAATTAAAGTCAAGCCAATTAAAATCCTATTTCAACACTAAACATGAGGTCTTGCCTAATGGCTACAGAGTAATTAACTCCAGCGAGAATGACCTTCAGGGCCACAGTGCCTTATCAAATTTACACGAAAGTCTTAAACTTATGCGCATTTTTAAGATGCCAGTTGGTGCTCCTGAACTACACTGAACATGCAGTGTCCAAAACTCGCCTTCATAAACATGAATGTTTAATTCAATTTTGTTTATACTGGATAGATCAATTTGGCTACTAAGTTTATGCAAATTATTTACATTAAACGGCTCTGCGCACCTGAATTGCACTTACCGTGTTGGCCGAGCGTTCAATTTATTCAAACAGTTTATTATTGACTTGAAAGAAAAATTAACTGTGATGATATACAGGATTATAAGAACAAAAAGATTACATGTTCTCTAAGGTGCGGAAACTGTGGATTTATTACAAAAATTGCTCGCATTAGAATTCAATCCTCAGACATGACTACAGATGTAAGCTCTGTTTATAAGACACACAAGAGTTGCAAATACCAGATGGAGTTTTAGTAAAACAGTCTAATTTCTGTGCAGTTCTGCCCTTAAATTTAAGCTTACTGTTAATTGGAGTCAGAAGCATTAATTAGTCTGGCACCAATGTTTAATGTGACCACAATAAGTCATGCTTAAATGTTTGTTTGAGCTGTAAGATTATCCTTCGATAGATAAACCGGCACATTTTAATGACAGTCTCATTATTTTCAAATAATGACAATCAAGATAATAAGAATATAGAAATTCTGAAAAATTCTGTGCATTTACTGTATACACTCAATACTTGGTAAGTGGTCCTTTAGCATGAATAATTGCTTAAATGCGGCATGGCATGGAGGCAATCAGTCTGTAACACTGCTGACCAGGTTGCTTTCTGATTTGTTGGGTTGGATGAAAAAGAAATAAGCATTTCCATAAAGCTTGTCAGCAGATAGAAATATAAAGTGCCCTAAAAACTCCTGACTTTGGACTTGAACAAACACAGTGGACCAACACCAAGAGATTACATGATCGTCAGCCTAGAAGATCACAGACTGTGGAGCCTTCCTCCATATTCTAGGACCTTGATTTCCAAATGAAATGCAAAATTCACTTTCATCTGAAAAGATGACTTTGGACCACAGAGCAACTGTCCAGTTCTTTTGCTCCTTCGCATGATATAAAGCATAATATTTTGTAGGTTCTCCTTGTCTCCTTGTCCCCCCGAGGTGTGGCTCTGCAGTAATATATGTCCATATAGTAAATTTCTGAATAGGAAAATTTGTAATATTTTGTTACAAAATTCATTTAATAATTTCTAATTTCAATAATTAGGGCCCATAAGCTTGTTTTATTTATTGAAATTAAAATTAATTAAAGTTAACATAAATAATTATTTTAATTTCCACTTTGACAATATAAAACCGCAACCTGCAGATGAGTGACACTTCTTTAACTCCACTACCAAAAGGGTTTGTGTATTGATCTCTTTAGTCCAATCACGGGTCCAGTTTTATTGAATATGTACGCAGGAAAGATTATTTTCCCCTATCAATATGGAGAGAAATTAAAATCCCTGGTGCAGTAGATGAAAAGACTCCTGTTGCCCCAATGAGTTTGCACAGTGAGCGATGGAGAAATAAAGAGAGAGATTATATTAACCGTACTTGTGGTTTTGTGAAATAGGTCAATAGTAAAAAAAAATAAATAAAAAAAAACTCCCACATGCTCTCTCTCTGTGCACTTACTGTACCTGGAATATATATGTATATTTCAAAAAATATTCTATATATTTTATACATGCATGGAGAACCAGCTCAAACAACATGCTGGGGAAAGTTTTCCGACTTGCTGAAATGTTATTTTTGTATTTTTGAGAGGGTATAAGGTATTTCATGGTGCCTTTTCAAGTGGTAACTTTGCCATTTAGCTGCAAAGAGATATCCTGAGCTTGAAGTGAATTTCCTAAGAGAACACGGGGAAGATAAATGCCTGTGAGAGAGGGAGAAGGTGAGTGTCTGGGGGTTTGCCTAGAAGGTTGGTAAATACCAATACCTCGGAGTCAACCTGGCTTTCAAAGTTCTCGCTTTTCATTAACCGATTTGAGGATATATATAGTCCCCTGAGGACAGCAAGACATTATTATAAATTTAATAAAAATTTAATATCACCCATACAGTAGGTTGCAGAATACCAATATACTGTATATATATATATATATATATATATATATATATATATATATATATATATATATATGCTGAAGGTGTCCAATATATGCAATAATCTTTGCGGCAGAGGTACGTTTTGGTCGTTCTTTCCTGGAAAGGTCTTCATGACAGTTGGTATCATCATGGTACTTGATGTGTTTTACAAAAGCACTTGACAATACTGTTCTTGCAAGAACTATTACTAAAGGCCTGACCTCCATGTCTAAAATAACAACTGACAGTTGTTGTTCGATAATTAAATAATTCCATATGAGTTATTTCATAGTTTTGAAATCTCCAGTATTGTTGTAGAATGTAGAAAATAAACCACTAAACAAAAACAAAGAAATTTGAAGTGATCACAAACTTTTATTTTCCTTTTTTTTTTTTTACTAATTATATGTAACATACAGTTACACTAGACTTCAAATGTTGAAAATGTAAAAAGTAAAAAAAAATTTCCCAAACCTGTAATTATCACATCCAAAATTACGTATTTTGTCCAATATCAAGGCTAAGCTTGCATCACTGTAGGTACATGCTTTTAGGGTCGTTCTTTTATGTTTTTTTTAATATTTGAAAGGACACTTGGGTCATAAATAGGTTTCTGATGCAAAATATAAAAAAAAGATGGACAAATTAAAAGACAGTTAAGGGTTTAGTTTTCACTCTTGAATCAATCTCTAAAAGTGTACTAATGCAGACTGAACCTTTTTAACTAACAACTGTAAGAAAGCCATCCTTTAAAAAACATGCTGGATATTTGTTTTTTTTAGTATCGATACAATTATCAATTAATAAGTATTAATTATATTAAAAACGTAAAGATAGTTCTCAACTAGTATTGATTGTAAGGTACTTTGGATAGTTAAAGGATTGGTTTTTTTTCTTATATAATATAATATAATATAATATAATATAATATAATATAATATAATATAATATAATATAATATAATATAATATAATATAATAACCCATTAAGGCAGTTTTATTTACAGTCTCTTAGGTTGTCCAACTGACCGCGCTAATAGGATCATGTACTTTCATTATCTCTTTTGTTTTTATTAATAGTACAACTTGCTGCTGCACATAATGTTATATAACTTCCAACCTGTACATACAATCATCATGTATATGGAAACAGTATATTCTTATTACTGTGCACCATTTTATCTTGTTAATACAAGTCAATGTGCAGTTCTTAGGCCTATACTTGGTTATTATTACTATTGTAGACAGTGTATCATAGTTGTTTCATATATATATATATATATATATATATATATATATATATATATATATATATATTAGTGCTGTCAAAATTAGTGCGTTAACGCATGCGATTAATTTAAAATATTTAACGCAATTAACGCGGTTGCAGTTTTTTTTATTTCCTGTTGTGGCCGACGTGTGTTCAACGTGCAAAGAAGTATGGATAAGACCAAGGAAGGACTTTTAGACGGAAAGTTTCAGTATAAAACTCTGCCGGATGGTTCTGTGGATAAAACAAAAGTAATCTGTACATTTTGCAAAGCCGAATTTAAATACCAGAGAAGTAATTCGTCTTTGACATATCACTTAAAAGCAAAACACCCCACCGAAACAATCTTTACAGGGCCTCGCCAATGTAAATTGCATTGATTGTTTTGAAATTCAAATGACACAAATGGCACATACCTGTGTTTTTATTTCTGTAATAAATATGGCTTTCAAGCCAACAGTTAATTTGGAGAATATTCATGGTTTATTGCAGGTATGTTGTTTACATGAGAAAATCTGTGTTACAAGTTAAACAAAAATTCCAATAAACAATCATATTTGAATTTAAATAGTTTCATTGTCTTGAGTTTACATTAATTATTTACATTTACATATCCAAAAAGTTTCAGTGTTTTAATTGTGATTAATCGCGATTAATTGCAAAAAAATGTGCGATTAATTAGTTAATTTTTTTAATCGATTGACAGCACTAATATATATATATATTTATATAAGGAACTTGTATCATAGTTGTTTCATATTATATATATATACAGTATATAAAATGAAACAACTATGATAGAAGTTCCTTACTCTTAAAGAGAACGTGTACAGATCACCTGTTAACCACTAAGCACGTACCATGCCATAGCCGGGGTGTACAGTTGTACAGTAGTGGCTGCCATAAAGCTCCATAAAAAAAAAAAGATCTGATAAAAAAACAATCAGGTTAAAGCCTGAAAAACGGAAGTATAAATTATTTTATGTAACTACTTACCAGTCAAAATATTTAATCACATATTAAGCACATAAGTTTTTTCACCAGCTGAGGCTTTTGTTTAATGCTTATGACTCTATGCAGCCTTGGTGAAATCTCTTGTCATTTCTTTTGTCATACAGTAAGTGCCAATCCATCACAAAGCGCACATACATACACTACAGGCAATTTGGGAATAAGCCTAATCTGAATTTCTTTGGACTGTGGGAGGAAACCGGAGTACCCTGCTGAAACCAACCAGGCACAGGGAGAACATGCACTCCACACACACACAGATCCCAAGGCGGGAATCGAACCTGGACCATGGAGGTGCACGCCACTCTGCTACCGTGTTAACTAACCTTTATATTTATTTATTTATTTATTTATTTATTTATTTATTTATTTTATACATGAGGATGTGTTTCTAATAAAGATTCCAAAGCTCTTATGACTCACTTTGGATTAGAGTGTGTGCTCAACCCTGGAAATGTAATAAAAATAATCATAAACTTGACAGTACATTTCAGAAATAAAAGTGCTGTAAAATTATACAATTGTCATTGGATTAAGTCGAGGTTTATATTAGTTAGGCTGCTCGTACTGTATATGTATATTTAAACCCATAAGAGGTATGAGTAAGAAACAAATATTTTTTTCATACGTTTCAGGATTTTTAGAAATAAAAAAATTGCTTCTCATACAAATTTTTAGAAATAAATACAGTATTCAGATATATTGATAAATGAGGCCAAATGTTAGCAGAATAGGCAAACCAACAAGCCAGAGGTAACATATCTACAGTATCCACTGGCAGTCTGGGGTGTAAACTGTTTTGAAAAGTGGGAATATTTGGTGTATCTACAGTACCTGGTCGTCTCCACAGCAGCAGAAGGTAAATCATAAGTGCAGACGTGGCGTATCAGGATGCATCTGCCAGGTCCTGAGGGCGAGACGAGGCAGAGAAGTCGAAGAGTGTCAGAATCTGTTATGGTCTTCTTTAGGCCTCTGTTTGAGAACGAGTTTTTCAGTAAAGATACAGCGCCTTTGCGTCATGAATACACGTATGTCAAAGGGTTCAAGTCAAAGTGGGACTTTTGCTGTGACAGCACTAGTCCCCTGCTACACTACTGCACTCATCCCAGCATTTCACGAGGGCTTGATAGAACGTTTTCTCTGAGCCATGATCTGGATCAAGCTTGCTTCACGTCTGAAATCCTTGCCTCTCAGGAACTCCTTTAATGGACCAAACATGTAGAAATGACTCGGACCCTGATAATGTTTCTTTGTTGGAACTCCCAGCCGAGTTCATGTAACGTACAAGTGATGTTGTGAAATGATTGACTGTGTGTAGAGTTCTGATAGACAGATGCGTCTCCATCTTCAGCAAGTTGATGACGATGGGCTTGTGTAAATGTAAATCAGTTTAATGCTTTCATTCATAAGAAATGTCATCATAAGTCCTGGTTTGACTTGAACCGGCCTCATAGAATTCTAAATCTTAGAAAAGAGAGAGAGAGAGAGAGAGAGAGAAACGAGGAAGAGAGTGAACACTGAGGTGGAACTGGTGTGAGAAGCTGGTGGAATGATAAGTGGGCAGGAGGCTTCACTGTGGCCAAAGAGACAAAGAAGAAACACAGGCAGGCTGAACAGGAACCGTATTCTGGGGAAGCACTGACAGCATGAGCCCTGCTCAGAGCATGGGCATAGAGAGAGAGAGAGAGAGAGAGAGAGAGAGTGGTTGTAGTCTGTGCACTGATCTGGAACATGATACACCATCTTGTTTCCTTATTTCACTATAGTGAAATAAAGAAACAAGAAGACGAAACAAAAGAAAAAGAAAAGATGGAGCTAGGAGAACGCAGCCCATGTTTACTTATTCATGGCTGTCTTTGATCCAACAATCTTTAATATATGCATGAGGAAGATATTTCCTTCACCATATTCTTCCACTATAGCACAGAAGGCGAGTCTCCGGATTCACTTGGAACAATCTTTCAATTTCTTCTCCCACTGAGCTGCACACACAACATGTAGGTTTTTCAGCACCATCCAGATCCTGAGATAATAGAGCAGAGAAACCCTGAAGAGTAACGGTAAAGAAATCTCTTTAACCAACTATGCTCCTAAAACACATTTTCAACATTTTTCCTCTCTTTTTTTTTTTACTGTTATGTAGTAAAAAAAAAAAAAAAACAGAAAAAGTAACCGCATCACTTTAAGAATACTTTGATTGCTTGGGTATTATCAGTTTTTAAATACACAATATGAATTAATTATATAGTCATATTCAAAAGTTAGTACCCCGCTGGCAAAACTTTCAAATAAACTGTACGTATTCAGTTTTCTTCTAATTGTGCTGTTATATGGACTTTAACAAAAAGGAACACAAGAAAGGAACCATTTCAACACAATTACATTGGTGTAGGAAAGTACAGCACATCTCATTACAGAAAAACATCAAAAAGCAAAGTTTTTGTACTGTACCCTGACGATTACTTCCTTACTGTAACAAATCACTGACCCTGGAGACTTCTTTCACACACGTTAAATTACCATGACTTTACAGAAAACCTCACCCTGTCAATCAGTTTTGTGTGTCCTTATTATCAGCATGTGTGAAGAGCTTATTATACTGTATATGCATAGATTGTATCTAATTCCGAAACGTTTTTTTTATTTTTATTTTTTACTGATTGTCTACTACTTCAATTACAAACTATTAACACATTCATATTGACTTGTTTATTCCGGCCCTGTATAATTTACTGTACGTTATGCATTTATCATCTGTACTAATTAGCAGAACTCGATAGCAAACATATTTAAATAGAACATGTTTTGAGTGACCCTGCAAAACAGCATGTGTTTTTCATGACTTCATGACTCACGGATCTCCGCTCTCTCAGGCCGAGATATTTTAGTCGAACGCTTTATGTGATTTGTGGTGCAAATTTAATATGGCTCATGACTCAGAGGTGGAGAGAGAACTAAAATGACTTATAGCTACAATAACGGGGGAAATACAATTAAAACCTAAAAGAGGCCATGCTGAAGAAGAAGGGAAAAAAAAGATTCCCATCGTATTTGTGATTTTATTTAACATCTAGGAGGCTCACATTATATTAAATGAAAAGCTGTATTGCATGCTGGAGTATTGTCTGTTCCAAAGACCACTGTGGTCATGTCCAAAATAATAAAGTGATATGGGTTTTCTGTAAGAGATTGACCTCATGTTCTATGAATCGGAGTGGTTGTTGACCATTACATTACCACGTTCTTTCATCTTGATATACGTAGCTTTATGAAACATGTACATGCTGCTGAGCACTGGGAGGATAAGACTGCCACTCTGAGACTTAGTTAACTTCAGGTATCCTGAACAAGTAATGTTTTAAACATGCATCCTGATCAGCCATATCATTAAGACCCAATATTATTGCATGTCTCCACAAGACCTCTGGTGGTGTGCTGTGGTCTCTGACAGGGCATTAGAGGTTCCAGATCCTTTGGATACTGTGGGACCCCCATGGATCAGACTTGTTTATCCAGTGTACTCAATGGACACTCAGTGATGTTGCGATTTGGATCAACAACCTTAAACTTTTAGCCTGCATATGCAGCATGCTGTGGTGCACTGGATGTCCTGATCAACAATTTGTACCTTACCGGCTTTTGTATGGGATCAGGCCAGACGACATGGCCTTTGGTCCACATAGGCATAGATGGGCCTTGGGTGCCCTTGATTCTGTCGCCAGTTTACTGCTATATAATTAATAATCAATCAATCAATCAATGATATTCAGGTCACCTGACAGAACGAATAAGTCTCATTCTAAGAGCTTGTTTGTAAGTCCAATTTGTTCGTAAGTCTAACAAACATTGTCTAGGTACTAAGGTACTAACATAATTGGCTATACAGTACACAGTATATTTCAGTACAATGTTTTTTTAGAATCATGCAGATGGTTCAACAATTTATGATGAAAATACGAGCAATGTCTGCCACCTTTTGTCTCCCTACTGCTTTTGCTTGGACTTAGCAGTACCAGCTTCATCGCAGTACCAGCTTTATTGCAACTGCTTTTACGCTTACTTCCAGACATTCTGGGCTTGTACTGCACTTGCAGAGGATGTACGCTACATGCATGTGACAATGTATGCTAGACGTGTAATCTAACGTCTGTAATTGAACATGCACAGATGCTCGAAAGTTCATAACTCAAATGTTTGTATGTAGGGAACTCATTGCTTCCTAATAAATTAAATAAAATTATCTTGATTACTTAAAAGAAAAGGTTGACTTGGTTGTTTTTGTAACAACCTCAGCAGCAACCTCATTTCCCCTCTCGTCTGTCCCAATCATTCACCATCACCAGTATATTAATCACCGGCCTAATAATCTGTCATCATCTGAACCTGTTTCTCATTGGTTCATGCCTTAAGAGAAACAGTTAGATTATTCTTTTTTTTAATGATTCATGGGTCACTGTGTGGCTTAACAAACAAAAAAAGGTTCTTCAAAAACTGCTCAGGTACAGTGACTGGAGAGAAAATTAGCCCCCAAAAATCTAATTCTTCAAGACTATGTTAAAAACCTCATGAATTCTGGCTCTTTGAAAGCCTAATATAAAGATTTTGTTGGGGTTCAAGACGTTTGCACAGTACTGTACATATTGTTTAGAAGCTGCAGGTAGTGGTACCAGTCAATATTTAGCCTCCACAGCTTCAAAAATGCTCTGCTGATGAAGGACATTTAAAATAATTTGTCTTTCAGGGAAGTTTGTGTACTTCTGTGCAATTTTATCACCTCTATATTTACTGCTCATGTAGACTGGAGTATTTTTCTGGATTTTATTTTATTACCTTATTATACACTGTGTCCTGGAGGTAATGGCACAATCAAATATTTCATATTTAACCAAAAAAAAAATAATAAAGCAGTGACTTTAAATAAAATGCCCTTCACGTTTTTTATTGCTTATTGGGAGCTAAAGGTTTTTCTAAAATGTCCTGCTTATAATATCTCTTCAGTTGCCTGGATATTGTGTCTTATGGCATACAGTACAGAATGCACATCATAGACATCTTCACTACCATGAGATGTACTAGAAATTGTGTTATGTAAGCGTTTTGATAATTAATTATCGCATTTGCTTATGTTTTGCCAAGTATTTTCTATAAAGCATAAAAGCTATTACTTTATTTCTCAGAAACGAATGCCAACTTTTTATCTTTAAAAAAAAATGAATAGTGAGGGTAGTACAAAATAAAATGGCATAAAGATTTTATTATTATTATTTTTATTATTATTGTTACTAAGTCATACAAAAAGCCCCAGAAAGCATTAAGTTAAGTTAATTTGCATAATATGTAATGTTGTTTTCACTTCTCCTCCCAAAAATTAGATCAAACCTCCAATGCCTCAAAATATTTTCATACTTTGTCTCGAGAGATAGTGCAGATAATGGATTTTCTAAATAGCCCATGACAAGCCTATGAATACTGTATAACCAGGATGGCGCCAAAAAGGAAGTGATCTCTGCATCACGTTCAATTTATATATATATATATAATCATGTTTATCTCTCTCGACTATAGCATTCACTCACTCATCGTCTATACCGCTTTATCCCTTATTCAGGATCGCAGGGACCTGCTTCCTATTCCAGGAGGCCTAGGGCACAAGGCAGGGTACACCCTGGACAGAGTGCCAATCTACACATACACCCTACGGGCAATTTGGGAACATCAATTCACTTAACCTGCATGTCTTGGGAATGTGAGAGGAAACCCACCAAGCACGGGGAGAACATGCAAACTCCATGCACAAAGAGACGGGAATCGAGCCTGGCCGGGAATCGAACCCGGACCCTGGAGGTGCCAGCCGACAGTGCTAACCACTACACCATAGATAGATGCTCTATCCATCTACTAGTCTATAACTAGCATGGCATACATTTTCCTTGATACAATTGCCTTGATTTTCAGCAAACATTTGAAATTAGTCAATTACTGTATCATTATCACAAAGCCTGATTGGTATGTTCAAAGCTGGTAAATAAAGGTGTAAAACCTCTAGTTGTAAGCCCACTACAGTGCCTGACCAATAACTTGATGCCAACTTGCGGAAGCGACACATCTGTCTGTGTGAACTGAATCATTCACCAGCACCACTTGCACGTTACAGGAACTTGGCTTTGAGTTATTGTCACATCCCCTGTACAGTCCTGACTTCACTCCAAACCATTTCCATATTCAAGCACTAGTGAAACACTGGAATAAGTGCATTAGTGTAACAGAGGATTATATGAAGAATTTAAGGGAGTTTTTACTCTCATGTTCTGTTATTCTGCATTAAAAGTCCCAGTTTGACTTGAACACCTGTTTTAACAGGGTTAATTGAAATAGCCAAAATATAATGATTAACTATGCACAATCAAAAGTCCTAGTTTGACTTGAACATCACCATACCTTCAGAGACAGATATTCCACATTTCTTTAGAATTGAATTGAATTGAATTTAGAATTACAACATTCCTTTACATGTGGCAAAGACAATATGAAAAATCAACAAGTTTATGTTTCCATGTTTGTTTTATTCGATGTGCAGTATAAAGCATCTTATGGCAGCTTTCATAATATTTCTGACAAGCAATCTTGAAATGAAACAGATGGACTTGAGCTGGCACGGCATCAAACATTATGGTAACGATCATGACATCGTAGCATGATGTGCGTATATTACAGAAATTCATGTTGTGTTGGTAATTGAATTTCTCTACAGGTATTGCTGCTCAACCCTGAAATCTGTGGCTCCTGGAAAAGCTTGTGCCCTATCATCAGAAAATCATAAGACCAAAACTTGACAGTGCATGGCCAGGAGACCAAAAGAGTACAAGACAGTGTGATTATCTGTGTTGTCTGTGTGGAAGAGATAACACCATTTAACCAAAGCAACAACTGAACATCAGACGATCACAACCAATCTGTGATCTAATTATATGGAAGAGGGTTGAGGGGTGAAACAACTCCTCCAAGTTGTGTATGTCATGGTGTGTCACAGCATGAGGAGCGATTTAAAAAGAAATAATAGTAATCATAATCATCATCAGCAGCTCGTTATAATAGTAAACCTAAATCCAATCAATATTATTTCATTATAGTGATTAATAATAGTTATAATAATTCATCCAAACAATTGTTGCATCTCTTTCTTTGCCTTATTATATTAATGTGTGAATAAAAATGAATAAAGTCAACATTATAGGTAAAGATAAGTGTGTGACCACTCGCTTTCTCTCTCCACATCAAACATGCCTCAGCTGCTGCGAAGAAAGCAATTTTCAGTTCGGCTGAACTCAAATAAGGAAGAGGAAGACAAGAGGGTATCTCACAACTGGGTGAAAAAAGAAAAAAAAAACATGCGATACAAAAAACCAATTACCCTAGGCGCCCTGTGAAGCTAAGCAAATCATCTCTTAAACCAGAAAGCGTCTGAGAGTCGCCACTTCTCCACAATGACTTTTAGACATTGAGATGAATAACCTTCATGTCGTGACACGGGTCTCGGTCTAAACATGTTCTAATAGAATTCGCACCACGTCTAAATTGCTTAACTACTCTGGGAACGTCTGGCCTAGCTTTGTCCCCCACACATTATGGACAGCTATAAAAGATTGATGGTGCTAGTTATGATACTAGATGCCCCTACAGGGCAGAATGGTGACATCGGCATGGGGCTTTTACAAGCACATAATAGTAAACATGGCAGGGTGACGGCGTCGGCTATAAGATATATCACCATTCTATCGTTTTCCCGTTCCTTGTGACTGAGTGCCTACGAAGAGCTTAACAGGGCAAAACAACGTCAGATGCTGATGCTGTAGGACATAAGGCGTATACAGGCATATCGAGTACACTTAGAAAAATGTCTTAAGGTGACTTCCTGTCTAAGTAGCATTTATTAAAAAGAAACTTTTTACAAGCAACTGTTTTTGATTTGTTAATTATGGCTAACTGTTGAAGAAAATATTGTTGCGGTCATATTTCACTTATAAGTTATAAATGAGCTCTAGATATGTATTTGTATACTAGAAAAAAGAATTTCAATCCTAACAACCCCTCAAAGTGACCAAAATCGCAATGTTTTTTTTTTATTTGGGAGTGATGGCGTACTTTCTCTCAACTCTCAATCGGTGGCAATAAGCTGAAAGGTCCAGTCCCGACTTTTATATGTCTGACCACAGATTTTTTACATTTAAACATTCCCAAGCCAGCAGTACTGTACTACTGTATATAAGCTCTTCTGTGGTTCCTGGGTCTTCCCTAGGATCTCCATCCAGTGGGATGTGATTGATGCAGTTTTACAACCATATAATGCCAGTGCCACCTTAACTAGCTCAACTAGCTAAACATTGTTTGACTGTGACCATACCAACTGTTATTTCTCCATCTCTTTTGCTCTCTCGTTTTCTGCTCTCTCCTCTCTCTCTCTCCGTCTCTCCTTTTTCCTCTACCTATCTCTCTATTGAGCTATACATGTCGCTCCTGAACTGCCAGTGATCCTCCTCTGCCCTCTGGACCTGTTTAACTCATCCTGAAGTCCTGCTTCTGGTTGGAGATCTCATCACATGAATGCCCCGTATGGTCTGCCTGGAATGCGTGTGGTGACTGGGGATGGTTCCACTGTTCCATGAAGGTGGTCCTGTCGTCGACTAATGCAGACCTGTCACTTCAGTCGCTGAATAGTTCAGGACTGGAATTTCTTATAGTCTACCTGAGCCTCCAGGAACAAACTGGACTTTAATCTTTCAGTCTCGCATATTATTATGCACATCAATCCCTGCTATCTGTTTTCACCCAGATGAGGATGGGTTTCCTGTTGAGTCTGATTCCTCTCAAGGTTTCTACCTAATATCATCTCAGGGAGTTTTTCCTCGCCACTATCGTCCTCGGCTTGCTCATCAGGGACATTCACATTTCATACAAACTTAATTCTTTTGATTGTGTAAAGCTGCTTTGTGATGATGTAAATCGTTAAAAGCGCTATACAATTAAAATTGAATTGAATATTATGTATGCACGTGTAACACTGTCAGTAAGCCACTGAGCCATTGCAGTTGAAGTTCTTTTGACATGCAGTCGTTAAACCACAGGTTCTCATTTCAGTTCTCAAGGACTCCGATGTGCTCCAATCTCTGACACATCTGAGCCAACTGGACATTCAGAGCATTTAATTACCTGGCTCTGGTGCATATGGAAATGAAGGAGAAGTGGTTAGCACTGTCGCCTTTCATCTCCAGGGTCTGAGTTCAATTCTCACCCTGGGATCCGTGTGCATGGAGTTTTCATGTTCTCCTTACACATTGGCTTCAACAGTTCATAATTGGACTATAGAGTTTACTAGATTGATGGATGGATGGATGAATGGATGAGTAGGCCAGTTCAGCACATCATGCAAAAAGATAGTACATTTATTGTACATAGTTTTTGTTGATTATTTAAAAAAAAGTGTGAGTCACATTAACTTTACGGTATGATACACGCTTCTCTTGTATGTTTTGTTCCTCCCAGCTTCTTCATCCTCTGTCCCACCTCTCCTAGGACTTTATCATGTAGTTCACTTTGTTGAATTCTCCCTTTATTACACCACTAAAGACACTAGGATGACCTAAAGTTCATAACTGTGCTACATCAAATGTGCCCTGCAGTATTGTCCTTTTAAATCTCAGGATTAATTGAGACAGTGCATCCGCAAAGCCTAATTACGGGGATTTTATGCACTGATTGGTGAATATGCTGATGATAGATTGTATGCACATGTAATACTCTCAGTATTTCCTGAGCCACTGCAGTTGGAGTTCTTTTGACATGCAGTCGTTAAACCCACAGGTTCTCAATTCAGTCCTCTGGGACTCTGATGTGCTCCAATCTTTGACACATCTGAGCCAACTGGCCATTTAGAGCATTTAATTACCTGGCTCTGGTGCATATGGAAATGAAGGAGAAGAAAAATCACAACCAATATAAGGTCCCCAAAGAGTAGATTGGGAAATTCTATTTAGACACATCATATGCTGCCAGGCGCCACTTGGGATTTGGAATTCAGTTAAAGTGTAATTGGCTATGTGGTAGGCTTTTCTGTATTTTTATAAGAGGATTTTGAAGAAATCTTGGTACCCCAAAGGAGGGAAAATCTATATTTCACTGGAAGGGAGTTATTCACTTTAGGCTCATTAGGATTTTTCCTTTTTTTTTTTTTTTTTTTTTTAATCATCTGGCAGGCATGTTTATCCAAACGGATAATATAATATACCCGAGGGTTTTGTCTTTGACCAAGCTGCAAAATGTTAGCATTTTAGCATATTAGCAAGAGGAAGATTAAAGAATCTAGCCAGAACTATGATAATTATAGTTTATAATTATATAGTCTTATAATGATAAGATAATTTCCTAAAATTTTCTTTATATATGCCAGTTTACTATAGGAAGCTGGGGTCAGAGTAAGGTCAGCCATGATACAGATCAGACATGATGAAGCAGACATGGTTAAGGTCCTTGCTCAAGGGCTCAACAGTGGCAGCTTGGTGAAGCTTGAACCACTGACCTTCTGATCAGTAACTCTAAGCCTTAACCCATGAGCTAGGCCCTAACAGTGTTTTTTTTTCTAGGACATCAATTTCAGGGGTGTATGTTGGTCAGTTATTTGAACCAGGTGCATTAAAACAACAGAATTTACATTTAGGCATTTGGCAAACGCTCTTATTCAGAGCGACTTATGTTTTTATCTCATTACACATCTGAGCAGTTGAGGGTTAAGGGCCTTGCTCAAGGGCCCAATAGTGGCAACTTGGTGGTTGTGGGGTTTAAACCTGGGATCTTCTGAACCGTGGTCCAATGCCTTAACCACTGAGCTACCCCTGGCCCGAATTTGTACCACAGGAGGTCCTCCGGAGCAGAGTTGTAACTTGCCTTAGGAGTCTATACTGTATATCTATTTACAATTCATGTAACCAAAACCTGTATGTTTTCATTAAGGTAGCCATTTGACTTACATTCCAGACATAACATTTGTAAATTTTTCAAAAGATCTTTGGACAGAATAATTCTTGGCTTACTAAAGAAATTCTGTAAAGAAAACTCTCGATTTGAAGGTTTGATATAGAGGGGAAAAGCCTTCATGTTTTAGATTTTATACCATGTATACTTGTCAGTTTTTTGACAGGGGTTCACAGTGTTGGTGTGCTTTAACAGTCAAAGGTAGACTTGTCTTCATGTCTTCAGGACAAAGGAGTTGCTGCTTTGAGAGCCTGGTGAGGAAACTCCTAATAGCACGTATGACGTAAATGATAACAGGATGTATCGTGTTTGTTAGACAATAAACAGACAAACTATGGCAAGCAGGTGGCATTAAAGAAATAAAATACTTTAGGAAGAACTGTTGTATGGAGATACTTTGAGGTGGGAACAGTACCTCTACTTCTCACACTTTGATTAAACCACAAGTTGTTGTTGGTCTGTCGGCTTCTCCAGTTGAGGGGTCACAACAGAAGACCATCCAGTCTGCACACAACTTGGCACAGGTCTTGAGATTGGCACTGCATCCAGTGGCATTGGCGGGGAATCGAACCTGGGCCTTTCAGATGGTACTGTAGGTGAGGAATTTACCATGGAGTGACTGACACTTAACAGCAAAGGTTTGCTATGCGGAAAATGTAAAGCTTTTTTCATCTTCAGACTTGCCAGAGCATTTATTCATCTTTTAATTGTTTCAGACAAAACTTAGTAACACATTGAGGTGAATAATCAATGAGATTATAAGTCTGTGTCAGATAGTCGTAGCCTGATATACATGCTATATTCAATTGAGACTTCCCCTCCCTAGTTAGCTTTCCTTTAATACCCCAAGGCTCATGATACAAATCTGATTTCAGTAATGTAGTTTTTGACTCAATCGAGAATGGCAAAAAAGGCGAATAACCACTTCTAATTGGCACTTTTTCATGACTTTAAACAAACATCTCCTTAAGGCCCTACACCACGGGGGTGCCTGAAGCGCAGACTCTTTCAGCTCTTTTAGAGTGCAGAGATGAGACAAGCTTTTACGAAGGAGGCTTGAGGATCACCACAGTACTTGGAGAGAAAGGAATGATTGGATCTCTGTACTGTATGTGAGTTCTAACTAAGTCTCCAGAAAGCTGCCCTTTAGTATTAATATGAAACTAATATGGAATATATCTACCTCAAGCACCATAAAGTCAATGAATTGCTGTATAAACTTTTCAATAAGTTGGAATTACCATCTCATTCAGGTGAATTTACTGCAGTGCAGCTCTTATAAAACCACAGGCCAGATCTCATATCAAGCGGCTTAGTTGCTTTTTTTTTTTCTTCTTCTTCTTTTTTTTTTTTTTTACAGCATAGAGAGTGGAGATCGATATGCTCAACGCAGAACAGAGGTGAGAAGCAGTCGAACAAGTCAGAAATGACATTTAATTTAATACTGTAGATCTGCTGTGCACATACTGTAATGCTGAGATACCAAGTGTTTGATAATCCACCTGGAGTTGATAATACAGTACATGTAACTTAGTTACTGAAATTAGGACTCATTAGGATTCAAATAAAGGAGAGGTCAAACAAGAGTTCATCTTCATTTATCATTTTCCTGCTAGGGGTCACAGTGGCAGAAGGATGGGATGCTCAGCCAAGGCTTTTCACTATCCAAAGGGCATCTGCTCAAGTCAATGCTTAAACTCACATTTACTGTCATGGGTGTAGAACCTTGACCATGGCAGCTGCCTTATCACTCCCCAAGATTCCCACTGTCATATATACAGTACCAAAGTTCGGATACAGTACAAGTTTGGATTTATTTTCTAAATGCTAGAACAATAATGGAATTTCTTTTTTCAAATATATGAAATAACGCACATGGAATTAGTTAATTGAGTTCCAACAACAACAAAGTCAGTTGTTATTTTAAGACATGAAGGTCAACCCATTTCAAAACTTATGGTGTAGTACAGTAGGTAATATGGATATGGTATATAACATAAAACTATACAGTATAACTGTGAAAACATAATGCTGTGTATAAGACATGTCATAAAGCCAACATGATCAAATAAACACAATATACATATGCACATATGTAAATGTAGGTGAATGTAGAAACAGAATAAAAATGTATGGAGCATAAGTAGCAGACACATCTCAATATCAACTGTTCAAAGGAAATGACTCCATATTTTGAATGCCTCTAGCATTGTTTCAAAAATCAAGAAATCCCATGAATTAAAAGGTTTGCCCAATTTTTTGACTGGTAGTGTAAAATATGTCTTTTAAGAGTTCATTGGGTATGTCCTCTGTGGTTTATACACATGCCGATGTCAGGAGAGCCACAGTCAAAGTTCGAATGTTATTTTCTTTATTACAGCATTGGCATTGAGTTTTTAATCCAAACACCTTGTGCCATGTACAGCTGTTACATCAAAGAATAAAAAAAAACATTAACATGTTCTGGGTTACATTCCGGGGAAACAAAAGGGTTCCATGGAGAACAAAGAGTGAGAAAGTTGTCTGGACACGTGGGCTATCGGAAGTATCGCCATATAATGAATGAGAAGCACAATGTGGGATGTTGGTTAACAGATTTTAAGTGGAACTGTACTGTATGTGAAAGGGAAACTTTCTTTCCCTTGTAACATGGAAGCTTTGAAGGTTCTTCAAAAAGAAAAATACAGAAATATAAGAGTGCTTCAGGAACTCTTATTCTAAAAATTGCAGTCTGATAAGTGTATGATATGCAATTCAGATTACCTTTCCCTAGGTTAGCTTTGAAACAGTTTATTTCAACCAATAAGCTGTGGGATATAATCCCTGCATCACATCCTGGGTCTCACTTGTGTAGGATCTTCATCCAAAGACATGTTCCTCATATAGCTCTTCCAAAAACCTGACCAGGGGATGCCCAAACCAAGTCAACTGACCCCTCTAAACTCAGAGAGCCTACTGTTGGACTCCAGGGCCTTCCTTGTTTTGAATATCTACAAGCATGTATGCAGAGTTACATTATTTCCAACATCTGCACTTTCTCTACCTTGTGGCCAAAGTGAAGGATAGTAATGGACCTCAGCCAAGGTTCTGGTGATCAGGTCACTCATGCAACCACTAAATGGTATCTGGAGTCATCTAGTAGGCCCACATCTTGCATTATAAAGGGTGGGGGTCAGGGTCAATGCTTTTCTGGATTTAACACTGACAGTCCTGGAAGGATTAAACCTTTGAAATGGAAATCTTCACAAACCAGCCATACAGAAGTGTGTGTGCAAATCCAGAGTTTCAATCCAGTGAACCAAAATGATAGCTCAAATGATTATTTTTCCATCCTTCCTTCTGTTGCAAACATCAAGTTGGCTAAAAGAAATTAAATTAGCAGATGGAAACATAGCAGAGCGCGCCCAATCCGTATTCTTGGACCTGAGAAAAGTATAACAAATCACTTTTTAAATGAACTGGTTGAATGGACAGAGGGATGAGTTTGGCCTCCTGGGAAACATGGCACACCACTAAGAATAAATAAAGCTGCTCAGAATAGCAATCGTCCATGAAATTACATTATCCAGCATGACCTCAATGTCCTCGTGTCGTCTCTTGTAGCTTTTGCTGTTCAGGCTTCCACTCGCCACACAAACCAAACAATTACACCACCCCATCTTCTAAGCGACACCCAATTAGGATCAGACTTCTGCTGTGAATTAAACACGACCATCTCAAATTCCCAGATGCTTTCAGCGTTCATGGGTTTACTTTTTTTTTTTTTTTTCCCACCACACACACATACATACTTGAAGGCAATCCATTTCAAGTGCTGATGAGGAACAAACCACCAGCTGCTTCAATCTGTTTTTTGTCTTTAGCCTTTTTTTTATTTTGCAAGTGAAGAAATGGCACTTGGGTTATGAAAGTAGTACTTGTGTTTACAATGCATTAGTAACCAAATATTCATTCATTTTCTATACCACCTATCCTGTACAGGGTCATGGGTGAGCCTGGTGCCTATCACAGGAGACTTTGGGTACGAGGCAGGGTACACCTTGGACGGGGTGCCAATCCAGGAAGGAAGGAAACCGGAGTACCCGAAGGCACGGGGAGAACATGTACACAGACCCCAAGGCGGGTAACAAACCCAAACCCTGGGTAATAACCATTCTAATAAATGTTAAAAACAGACAGGAATATACTTCAAATGGTTCAGGCTGCTACAGTATGTATACAGTCACACAGGTTACATTAATATATTTAAATTAATCCTCAAATCTGGTTGGTCAAAAGGTCTTGATTAATATTCAATAACAGCAGATCAGACAGTTGTTCCAGGTGCAGATCACAGGTATATTATTTTCTGATTTGGTCTTTATTAGACTCCACAACCTTTTGACCCTGCGAGTAAACAAACAAACGGTAAGTAAAATAGTAATTCATTCGCAAATCATTTTAATGGTCTTCTGCCTGAAGCAGCACTTAGTCTTTGCTCTCGCTCTACTCGCCCCGCTGTGTGTATGTGGGTGTCTCTCTCTTTCTCTACCTCTCTCTTTCTCTCTCGCTCTCATTCTGACAGATTTGCAAGTAGCATGCAAGTCACGCATGGTATTTAGACCATGCCCAGAATACATTAACTCCTACATTAAACAGAAGGCCTGTCACAGCACTGTGATGCCGTTTGAAGCTTCCCCTCTCTCTCTGGTCGTGAGTGTGTCCTGCCTGAGCGTGTTGTCCCAGTGTTGACTCCACCTGTCAATCAAACTGAGTCTCACTGTATGAAGGAGAGGGAACAGGAGATTGTAGTTAAATAAAACACACAAGGAAGCAACTTGTGCCAAAGACCTCCCATGACAGTGAGCTTTTGTTTGATTGGGATTATGCTCAGGCGGCACGGTGGCTTAGTGGTTAGCACTGTCATCTTGCACCTCCTGGGTGTGGGTTCGGGTCCCCCCCTCGGGGTCCGTGTGCATGGTGTTTTTATGTTTTCTCCCAAAGACTTGCAGATTAGACTAATCGGCGTTCTCAAATTGCCCGTGAGTGTGTGTATGTGTGTGTACCCTGCAACTGAGAGGCTCCTGTATAAAGGATATTTATTAATCATTATACAGTACATATAGTTATAAACTAATTTGCAGGACTGTTTACATAAGAAATTAGGTATATGTTGTATGAGCATCCAGTTTGTGAAAAATCTTTTTTTAAAGTATAGGAGTTTGTATATGTTAGTTTATCAGCTTCAGTTTGCATAATGAGTAAAATGATGAGATAAAAGCATTTATTTATTAAAATTACACATGAATCTAACGATCTCTTGTTTCATTATCTTACAATCTGTAATCATGAAAAGCCTGGAGTCTACCCACTTGGGGTACTTGCGGGCAATTGGTGCGTTACACCCTGGACTGAGTGCCAATCCATTGCAGGGCATAAACGGCAGTTGGGCTAATGTCTTTGGACTGTGGGAGGAAACCAACGTACCCAGAGGAAACCCACCAAGCATGGGGAGAGCATGCAAACTCAATGCACACTGAGGAGGGACTCAAACCCTTGACCATGGAGGCTACAGTGCTAACCCCTATTCCATTTACCATTTAATGAGGTTATGTGACCTCATCGTTTATAATCATTTTGTTGCACTTTCGTTTTTTTGCACTACTAAAAAAAACTAAAAATTTAAATCTAGTCAAACCTGTTTATAATTTCTTAAAATAAGACCATGATATGAGATTATTAAGTTTATTTCTAGCCAAAGTTCTAAAATTGCAAGCGAAAACGTCTCATTCTATTGGCGGATAATTTTGCTCTGTGCAAATAACAAATTCTTAAAATCTGGCACAATTATCTGCCAGAACAGTACATTTTTTGTTGCTATTTTAGTAACATTTGCATAAAGCTTAGGCGGCACAGTGTCATAGTGGTAAGTATTGTTGCCTTGACCCTTCAGGTACTTGGTTCGATTCCCACCTCGGGGCGGGATGGTGGTGGGCAGCACAGTGTTAGTGGTTAGCACCATCGCCCTGCACCTCCACGGTCAATTCCCAGTCAGGCTTGATTCCTGTCTCTGTGTGCATGGAGTTTGCATGTTCTCCCTGTGCTTGGTGGGTTTCCTCCGGGTACTCCGGTTTCCTCCCACAGTCCAAAGACATGCAGATTAGGGAAATTGACATTCCCATACAGTAATTGCCTATAGTGTGTGAATGGGCCTGTAAGTGTGTGTACATGTGTGTGCCCTGCGATGGATTGCCACTCTGTTCAAGGTGTACCCCGCCTCGTGCCCTAAGTCCCCTGGGATAGGCTCCAGGCCCTCTGCAACTCAGAATACAGGATAAAGTGGTATAGAAAATGATTCAGTAAGTGAGCGAGTAAACTTATGTGCCTATGGAATCATTTGTATATACATGAATTAAATTTTCTTGGAATGTAGATGTCTTTATTTTTAAAAAAATCTATGTATATTTTTACACGGTAAAAAAAAAGATCTAAAATGTGTGAGTGCATTAACACCAGAACATAGTGACTGTTTACAAAAATCTCAATTTCAGCGCCGCTCCCTCCATAACTGTCCCTAAGGAGAGTGTCTCAAATGGACAGAAACAGATAAACCAATAACTAGCAGACACAGCTGAAAATGGTCGCAACTCAATTCCGACCTCCCTGAAGTTAGTTGACTTCTCCCTGGTGGTCTAAACACATCCGCTTTTGTCCCAGGAGAAAATAGAGCAAGCGATAACAACCCCTGGCTCAGAGCAATTTGCAGCCATCAGCTCCAAGAAACACAACATTAGCTAGAAAATGATCTCCGATGGCTAGCCAATTCACAGGAATAAAATAGGAGATATTCCCAGGCGCGGGGCTGCTGATAACCCCTGCACTTCCTCTAAACAGGAGAAAGTCATTCGCCTGAGTTCGGCTCCTATCTGCTGAATCGCGTGAGTTATTTAAAGAGGGAAGTAGTGGGAGATGGTAGGGTGGGAAAAAAAGGAGGAAAACTAGCTTAAAGATATTGAAAGGCTGTTAGGGATTAGAGTTCAAGCTCAAAATATCAGATGACAAAAATGTCAAAGAGAGTGAATTATCAGCCTAGAACCTTCTCCAAAAAGCGGATGATGGATCCTTCTGGATTCGAAATGGTTTTGAAAAGCCGCAGACAAAATACACACACACCCATACACACAAACATACACCGGGAAAGACAAAACAAAAACAGATGGCTTTACGGTTCAAACAATTATTGTCATCGACGGCACGCTTTGAGGCAGACGGAACGGCGGCGCTTTTTCACTTCGAAAACTGCTGTCGTTTTTATCACCGCCAGTAAAACCTAATTCATTGGCAGTGTCAGCTATTGGCAAACGACATCATTTTCCCCACTTCTAACTCGCAAACCCCGGAAGCCAAGTCAAGCGATATTAACTACTTCCAAAGTCGCCTACAGAAATTCATAAATGGCATTGTTTTTTTGTTTTTTTTTCAGGAAGTTTTTTTTTTTTAACCTTTCTGAAAGAAAGAAAGGGTGGAACACTTTCCATGCCACAAAAGTCATTGATGTTCACTTTACTTTCCTGTTTCAGAGGGAAAAAGGCAAGACAAATATCTAAACGAGCTGACAGATCAATCAGAATGAGTGTAAAATGGCCCCAAAATGTACCCTGGAGAACCTGCTGAGAGCCATATATCAGCTGATGATTTGAGCCTTTAGGTATTGGTATACTTGGCACAGCTTTGTAAAGGTTTGTATGCTTACTGTCGGGTTTTTCGGGGACAGATGTAGACTTGCTCAGTCATGCAACTATGTAATCAGTCCATAATGTGGCAGCAGTGCGGTGTGTAAAAGCATGCTGATACAGGTCAAGAGTTTAAGTTAATCTCAGTGAGTTTGCCTGTAGCGTCGCTATTGCCACAGACGGGCCAGTTTAGAGTATTTTGCAAACTGTCGATCTCTACACGTGACAAAATGTGGTATTGGTGCTGAAAAAGTTCATTTTCAGATAGGATCATACTGTATAACACTATTTTTTATAATAGTTAATGCTTTATATCTCCGGATACATGCTTAATTTTGCAACTGTAGATACAATTCCATCCTCTTTTATGTTTTAGTGTGCGTAACTTTTTCTTTTTTTTTTTTACCTGAAATCTTTTAACGATATGAATGTAACTTAAATTAAACTTGGCCAATTTAGATTTCACATGAAAAGACATAAACCTAAGATAGTGTATTATTCTAAAATGCAAAATTGTTAAGATATTGCAACATGAATTTCACATGGTTACGGAGACTTCAGATTTTTTTTTACCACAATACTGTCTAAAATATATTTATATATGTTATGGTACCACTAAGCCAAGTGATATCTTTCCAAGTGCCATGGTTCTTACATTTGGGCATTTGGCAGACGCTCTTATCCAGAGCGACTTACATTTTTTAATCTCATTACACATCTGAGCAGTTGAGGGTTAAGGGCCTTGCTCAAGGGCCCAACAGTGGCAACTTGGTGGTTGTGGGATTTGAACCTGGGATCTTCCGAACCCTAGTCCAATGCCTTAACCACTGAGCTAACCCTGGCCACCACAAAGATTATTGCGCAATACTTTGGTAAATTCCATGGCACTTCCTGGCTACCATGGTGGCTAACAAAGCACAGAAAGTATGTAATATGGTACTCTCTGTACTATACCATACCCATAGTACTAACATATCTAATGTGGTACAGTACGTACTGTACAAACAAATCATATAGATACCTGAACTTTGGTAATCACTGTGGTACCCAATAAGTACCATGGAATTTTCGGAGTACAGTGGTACAAACCATAGTTATATTGTGCCTACCATAGTAATGTTTGAAGTAACACGGTTATACAGTACTATGGTATATTATGGTATGTACAGTACTATAGTTCACCAAAGTCAAATTTCCTATAGGATTACAGCTTAAGGTTACATTAAGTTTAACTCCTAGAAGTAGAAGCTGAGACTACAGTGGGAACAGACGCACCAATATTGAGCTCAATCCTTCTTTTAAAATGGCACTTCAAAAACATCAGCATGAGTGCATCTCTGAATTCTAATTAACCTAAGATCATTTATACTGTACACATAAAATGAACGGAAATGTGTATTGATGAGTTTTAGCTGGAGGACGTGCTTTCTCATATGTAAATGCCACCTAAAATTAGACCATGTTCATTATACGAGAGCTGAAAGGTTGCACCCTTCATCCAGAACTTACATCTGCCTGCAAAAAAAAAAAAAAGAAAGAAAATAAATGTCCACTTTGTCCTTCCCAGGTTAATCAAGTCGTTTGATGGCCTATAACTCAATAGACAGATCATACCCTTGTCGTTGACCAACACCATTTCTCTTCCTCCTCCAAAGCAAACAGGATGTCCATGGATCACTCCTCTCCAGTGGTGGGCTGGATGTGGCTGCGTGTCTGAGTTAGCAGTGATTGAACAGCTCCCTGGAGAAGAAGCAATTTCACTACATGCTGTCCTCAACAGGAAGTAAATAATCAAATGAATACTCCAAAAGGAGGATGTGCTTTGCACCAATACAACAAACAGGAAATGGATTGCATCACTGTGGGTCAATCAATTAAAAACAGACTTAGTAATAAATATTTTACAGTTAAACTTTTATGTGTATTGGTTCTGTTGCCTTGGACCCCCAGGGTCTGGATTCCCGGCCAGGCTCGATTCCCGTCTCTGTGTGCGTGGAGTTTGCATGTTCTCCCCATGCTTGGTTTGGTTTTCTTAAGGTATTCCGGTTTCCTCCCACAGTCCAAAGACATGAAGGTTATGTTGATTGGTGTTCCCAATTTGCCCGTAGTTTGTGAGTGAGTGTTTGGAGTGTGTATGGATTGGCACCTTGTCCAGGGTGTACCCCGCCTCGTGCCCTAAGTCTCCTGGGATAGGCTCCAGGCCCCCCGCGACCCCGAATACTGAATAAAGCACTATAGAACATAAGTGAGTAAGGTACAGTACTAGAAAAAACAAATACTGTCGTTTTTTATTTCAGTTTTTTCTGTGCACTCGCATAGTACTGTATATGCATCTTTGTGCATGGCATCATATAGATTTTTTTATGCGTATATAACAGAAATTATTAATGAGTCCTTCCTTGACAAGGGCAATACTCCAAAACCATCCGCTGTCATAATGCAGAAATGTTGTCTTCATTTTCCAGAATTCAATTTAAACCTGAAGAGGAAGAAGAATGAAAAAAAAAAAAAAACACCTTAAAATATTCAGGCAACACCGAGCCAAGGATTCAATAAGATCATAGGATATGACATTATTTTAATCCAGGAGAAAACTTAACAACAATAAGGCCTGACACCTGCTGTATAGGGAACTGCATATAGACAGCGCAGTTCTTTGAAAGATGAAAATTGATTCTTTTGATGTCAGAGATATTGACACACGTTCCCTCAAGAAGAAAGAACGACGAATCATTCCCGAGGCAGGAAAATAATTTAGGCACACACCAAAATAACGGACACTGACACTTTCTTTGTTTTATACTCTCAAGCAAAATATATACTTTTAAAGGATTTCAAATTTGCATTTAGATTGAAATGAATTCAGGAGGATACGCAGATGCTTGAGTTGCACGAGCTCCACTTGACTTTTGGGATTTGACCTTGATCTTGTGATAAAGTACAGAGACAAGTACAGAAAAAGGAAGCTAGAGGAAAACAACTCTTCATTATGGACATTATTAGTAAAGAAGGACAAATAATGTTACCTTATATAATATACTTTTTTCACAACTCCAGGGAGGCACTGTTTTTTCAATTTAGGACCCTTGACAGGATGCCAATCCATCACAGATTGGGCAATTTGGGTACACCAATTAACCTAATCTGCATGTCTTTGAACTGGAAGAGGAAGTCCCTGGAAAATGTCCCCGGAAACCCATCAAGCACAGGGAGAACCGAGGCAGAAATCGCATTTTAAGTTCCTTTTCTAAATTGGTCATAATGTTTGCTGGATGTGTTCAGCTATAAGTTTATGCACACACTCCATTACACCTGCAACAGGTCTTATTGACCGGAACATTCGCCTCCTCCCAGGAGACCCTGGCACTTCATCATCCTCTGTTCCACCAGGATTTAATTTTCATTTTGTTCTTAACTTGGCACATTTTACAACACATGCCCTTCCTCATGCAACCCTTTCATTTTTATCCAGGCTTGGGACCAGCACTAAGGATCTACTGTATCCAGTGACTGGGCTTAGAGCATTACTGGGTTTAGAGCATTACCTGGGAATCAAACCTCTGGGCCTGGAGCTTATCCTATGAGACGTAGGGGACGAGGCAGGGAATAGGTATACACAGACAGACACTCACATGCTCATTTACACACTATTAGCAATGTTGGAACACAGACCCTAAGACGGGAATAAAACCCAGACCCTGAAGGTGCAAGGCGACAGTGCCTACAAAACTTTATATTAATATCTGTATAAATATTTAAACAGATAACGTTGTCCATGTGCTCTGACACATCTACTGTACAACAATTCAATGAGAGTAGATTGTTTTATTTGGTAAATGATTTTATTTGGAAGCCCATATGAATAGGCCACATATCTCCCAGATAACAATACACCGTCACTGGGTTCTGTACGATCAAAAAATGTCCTTGCATCAACCATTTAGCAGAATAAGGTAGTTTTACCATGATAATGGCATTTGAAAACATTATTCTACACCACGAGTCAACAATGCCACTGAAATGTCGAATGCATAACAGGACACACTGACACTGAATCATATATACAGGAGTCTGCGACCCCATGCAATCAACAGCAAAGGATCACCTAGACGACAGGCCACATCCCTGACAACAGTGCCATTTGATCCGGACAGCTGGTGATAACCCCTGATAAAACACCATGCCATTTGATTTAGGCAACAGATCGTGTCCTCTGACAGTTACTTATTAGATAACAGGTCATGTGTCCTCTATACCAGTGGATCATCTAGACAGCAGGCCGCGCACCTGACAACAACTTAATCTGACCACCTAGACAAGGGGTTATTTGAATTACTACAGCAGATCAGGCTAATTAAAAAAATCATACAGCAGAGAAATATATGGAAAGTTGTTGTGGTGATGGTCCACGGGCTTCTGTAGTAGCTGTGTTTCAGCTTTGATTGTCAATCACATGCATTAACGTATATAATTAAGCTGTAGTATCTGTGACCTGCACTAACCTAGCCAGGTGCTGTGTTTCTTCTTTGCAACATTTTTTCAAGAAAGCTTTCCTGACAGATATGCCTGTAATGCAGCTTATGCTCATAATGTAGCACTTGAAAGTCTGTGTAGTTCCTTCCGTGAACCCGAGACATCTTCGGGGATTTAGACGATGTTCCTGTTTTTCAGTTCTCAACGTCGGGAAGCATTCTCCTCGGTACCAGCGATAAATCTGAAGCCACTAATAGAAGCCAGAACAAGTGTGATATGAGAAACAACACGGCAGACTCGTGAAAAAACTAGACAGCCAAGAGACACAGAGAACTGGGCATGGAGTATTGTAATCGTCTGGTTCTGGTGAAGTCCTAGTGAGTTTATGGCCCATTGGGCAGGAAATGGCGATGAACGTTTGTTTTGTGCCGAGGCTGTGCAGACTCAGGTGCAGGAACAGCAGGGGAGAGATGGAGTACAGAAGAACACTCAGCTAGCATGCAAATCCCAGACCCATTTATCAAAGTGTGTGTAGAACAAGGTGTAAGAATTCTGGAGGTACTGTAAGAATGCACAAGAATATTGGCATTTATCACATGGGTATACATAACTGTACACAATGAACAATGAACAATTTATGAATGAAATACACAAGAAATGAAATAAAGCAGCTATCCTCATTACCATCTTGCTGAAGTTGATATTCCAGTCTGCACAAAGAAAGAACTATGTGTTCCCTCTGGCCATTTCGTGACAGCTTTCAGAACTGTTGTGTATTGTGGGTAAAATATTTTGATGCCCCCGCAGAAAAAAATGTACAAGGAGCATTCAAGTCAAACCCTGGACTTTTGCTTATGCAGAATAACAGAACATGTACTGTATGCACCGTTCAAATGTTTTAATAAACATAAGAATATCATCACTGTACTGTGCTTCATATAAATGTCATCTATAAATGTCAATCGGTTCACATGTATGCCTTCATTTATGAGTCATTTAATCACAAGTCCCGGTTTGAATTGAACACCACTCGTTTAATTTTTCACGGATAATAATTGGGTAGGCATCCCAATCCCAAGGTCGAGGGGTCGATTACCACCTCGGAGGCTGTGTGCATAGATTTTGCATGTTTTTCAGGTGCTTGTTGGGTTTCCTCCCTTTATTTTGGTTTCCTTACACTATTCAAAGACATGCACAGATGGATTGGCACATCGGTCCAGAGTGTGTCCTGCCTTGTGCCCTAAGTCTCCTGGGATTGACCCAGTATACAGGAAAAAGCGGTATAGATGATGAATGAGGAAGTAAGTTTTATATATAGTGAGCCCAAAATAGAGCTCAACAGATTTTGATTGACAACCTTTTAAAAGCCCGAACACGTTTACAGCCCAACATTATTCAAATGGGCGCAAACACGCAGCTCTTTTGCCTTTGGTCAAGAATGAGTCATTTATACATGTTTTAACATAATTTATTTGTGACTAACGTACAGTTTAAGCTACAGGCAACTTGGAAGTTGGAACAACAAAAAAAACTTCCTCAGCATCCATTTTCACATTTCTCTTGCACTAATCAAAACGCATCACATGACCGCTCATTTACCGCGCAAGCACGAGCCTAGCCCAAACCCGTGTAAAATTATCTTAATTAAGCCCCATCGTGTTCCGTCGGGTTCAGGCAAAAATCTTCAGCTTTAGCTCAAAGCATACTCTATTTACCGGACAGACGTAAGGACATCCAACGAATCTTGTGAGCCCTAAGAGAATATGAGACAGGCGGGGCTTAGAATATCAGAGAATAAAATCTAAGAGCTCTAAACATTTGCATGAATTATTTTAAATTTTTCCACTTATATTGGAGAAAACGCCATGCCTGTGGTGCATATTTTAGTAATAACTCTTACGAGGCATGCTTCAGTGTGGCATTGCAGAGCTTCCACATGATTTAGTATCATCAAATGTCACTGGTTATTGTGACAGTGTGATACCATGTAGAGATGAGATTTCCAGAACTTTTTTTTTTTTTGGTATCAGAGAAAAAAGCTGCTTCCGTCTTTTAAACAATTTGGGTTTTTGGAAATGAACGAAAGGGTTCTGAAGCAAGAGAGGGATGTAATCTATTCATATTAATGAACGATCTTCCTCTATGCTTCTTAATTAGCTGGGGGTTGTGACATGGGGCGGCTCAGGATGGGACGTGACTAATGCTGATGGCTGGAGCACATTCATTCTGTCAGCCATATTAAAACCCACGGTGCAATTGTCTGACTGTCAATGCAAGCTTTCAGGCAAATTAGTTAATGAGTGAGTCTTTTCTACAGTATGTGTTCTTTAGAGCTGGGGTTGACAGACGAGAAATGACAAACGCGACACAAGTTTCATTTACTTTATTGGCATATTGTGGAAGATTAGCTACACTTGCAAGAATATATGCAAGAAGATGTTTGTCACTGAGGATTTACTGAATTTATTCTTTAGTTATGAACTATAAACATACAGTATGAACAGTTTGATAGCAAAATGAGATAAATCCATTTGTGCAGTTATGAAGAAAAATGGTGTCAGCCTGTAATAAATAGAAATTGCCCATAATGAATGTGTGTGTCCAGTGATAGATTGGCACCCTGTCCAGGGTGTACCCTTCCTCATGCCCTTAGTCTCCTGAGATAGGCTTCAGGCCACCCGCGACCCTAAACACAGGATAAAGCGGTATAGACGATAAGTGAGTAAGTGAGCTAATGAAGTTTCTGACCAATCAGAGTCAAGCACTATAGTCTAAAAATGGTCAAAAAATAGCCTATAACACTTCCTTGTATAAAAAGAAGAAGGGTTTTCTGATGTAACAGTTACCACACAACCATTTAGCTTTGTTTTGTTGGTGATTTCTTATTTGATTGCTTGACTTTGGTTAAAGTTTGCGAGAACCCAGTAGAACAAATGGGTGTGAAGATCAATGCTTAAAAGTCAGCTTGGGTATGTTTGGGAAATGTTGCAATCCACCAGCAAGAAAGCACAGTGAGTAGCGGCGGAGTGAAATATGCTGTTGTATTTGTATGCAGAAACTGAATACAGTATGGTTTTCAATTTCACCATGTCTGTAAATGTGACAGTGTTGCTCTAAAGTCGAGCTCGGGAGACAGTGTCCAGGGCCACTTCAAGAGAATGACACCATTAAACTTGGGGAGGGGAGTTTCAACCACAGTCCAGATGACAGGTGTGTAACACTGTAGAGAAGGAAAGAGAGAGACTCTGCTATTACTTCGACTTGAACAGCAGGAGACTCACACTTTCGCCGAGATCCCGACAGCGTTGCTGTCGAGGCTTCCGACCGGGAACGGAGGCTTCAATTATGTCTTAAGCGATGGGGTGCACGTAGTAAAAGAAGAAAAAGAAAAAAGAAAAAAGGTGGTTCGAAGATGACAGAAAAGGAATGAAACTAATTTGATTATATTCAACCTCCAGGAGCAGTGTGGAAGGAACAGATTCGCACCACTGGTCACAGTGACGGCTGACAGCCTTCGGTGTGAGGAAACTCAGGTGGTTGGGGTGGAGGGGGGGGGGGGGGTGCAGTTACTGGGACTCAGGTTAGCCAAGATAGACACATATGTCCACCCAGCTGTGTTTCTTAACAGTGTGTCTCAGCTCAACCATCAATCTTTATATTATACTGTTTCACAACATGTCCAAGGCTTGTTTTTGCTTGTCTCTTACAAGAGCTAACTATTCCAACTATTTACTCTCCACTACTGTTTAAGCAACTTGCTGTACTGTACATGCACACTACTTGTTTTCCAATACTGGCAATTAGAAATCCCCTGTAGTAATGAAAACACGCAAGTAAATATTAGCTGAGAAAGCTAAGCCATAGAGGAAAGCTGGAATTCCTTGACAAGTTGCAAATTAGCTAGTGATACATTGTATACAGTGTATGCATTCAAAGGTTTTGTCAGCATTGAGTGACATGTTCAGTGACATCATGTTCAGTGACATCACACTGAGTAAAGCGCAGGGTGATTGGGCCCGCTCATTGTTGCTTGCAACTATATTGTCCAGTTTGTAAGTAATTACTTATGAATAATTATCATAATACACATAAAATGCAGCCTGTTGTTTAGGCATTTTATGCAGACATTACATCATGACTATTGTGGGATGTCACTTATGAGGATTAGGATGGCAGAACAATGCATTATATATTTTTTTTATTTTATTAAAAGATAGATAGATAGATAGATAGATAGATAGATAGATAGATAGATAGATAGACTAGCGTAAGTACCTGTTATTGATGGGAAAAAGTTATTAGTTAAAAGGTTAAGGCTAAAAATAAGCTGATCATCTTTAATTCAATCACTGATTATTATTAACATAATTAGCTGCCATACCAGACTTTGATAGAGTAGTAGAAGGTCTTCACTGCTGCAACAGATAGAACACTTAAACACTTGGTGGAGTTCATAATAAGTCGGCAGTGGGGAAAAAAACATGTATGTTTAATAAGAAAAACAGACACAAAATGCAAAAAGAACACGTGGGATTGCGATTAAACAGCTGTGTGGCCAAAAAACCTGCTTGTCAGTAAGACTTTGTTGTTGTACATGAATTGGTGTGTAACACATTGTGTGCTGTAATTAAAAAGGCTGTTTTTTAATTATTATTATTTTTAATTTTTTTCTGTTTTGCCCAAGCAGTGTACATCAAGATTAATCAGACAGAAAGTATAACATATATTTAATATGGTACATTAATGCAAACCTTTAATTTGTCCTGCAGCCAGAAATACAGTCAGAGCATTTTCAATAATATTCTTCTTTCCCGATTTGTTCAACAAATTCAGATCAGAGCTTGATCATGACATGCACCTCATTAGGAAGGGAGTAACTTTTTCAATTTTTATGACATTTTAGAACCTGGTTCTTATAGTGATTTTTGACGGTAGAAGGCAAACACTCACTGCTCCGCTGCTTGAGAGGTTACATGTTGCTAGGCAACCAGAAGTGCAAGGTAATGATATACATTTACTTCTTTCCTATACATATGTCCGTAGTTTCATTAAAATATATTTTTTAAACTTTTTCTCAATATGTCATACAATAAATATCTGTACTTTCTACTTCACTGCATTCTTAAATTTGGTAATAAAATACATTTTATTTTAATATCGCCACCTGCTGACTTTGATGTATAGTTAGATGATTTGCTTTATTGCTTTCAAATGCTTAATCATCAAAGTTTAACTGCTTAAGTAAATTCGAAGCATAATTCTATGTGCATTAAAAAGGGGGAAATATCTTTTACAAATGACTGTAGATAATTACACGTGTAAATGAATGCGCCTAATATGAAAATAGATTTTTTTTTCAAATATCAGAAGAAAAACAAACCAAAATCCCAAATCCCTTTTTTCTTCCATAATTTACATATGATATATTTATACATATATTTAATTTATAGTTTTTAGATTTGTCCTTGTTCAGGATATTGCAAGAATACTCAAGCTTACGATTGGATGTACTGTATTGTCACTATGTTAAGTTTTGTTGCTTATGGTAGCCTGTATATATAGCCCCACACCAAAACAGGATAAATCTTCAGGATAGTAATTTTCAGGAGTAATGATAATGTGTATGAGAATCAATGTGGAACCTTTTAAGGCCAATTCCATTTGCTTTAGTGTGAGATATAAGAGATACTCGATTTTAAACTGTTTAGCAGTGTAAAATTTAAACCAGGGCTGACATGAAACTAAAGCAAGTCTGTAAAGCCTTCTCCCACTCCTGATTGTGTTTTAACGTCTATATCACTGAACATTTGGGGATGCCATGGCAAGTAAACCCTCTTAAATGTACAGTACAGACAACGAATGATTTTCTACTGAAAACCTTTTAGATATTCTTTTGTTTTTAAAAATTTCAGGCGGAAAAAGTCACAAAACAGGCTGGAAATGTTGTGTAATGTTCAGAATTAAATGGTTAGAAAGGGCGTATTTTTTTTCTGTTTTTATACTACACTCCATTCTGATTATTTAGGAAAAATACACTTTCACAATGGGGTGTTCGGGGCAGTTTTTATAAAGCTACAGAGACTGAAATGTTGCCTTGAACCCTCCATGGTCCAGGCTCGATTCCCGGCCAGGTTTGATCCCGCCTCTGTGTGTATGGAGTTTGAGTGTTCTCCCCGTGCTTGGTGGGCACACTTTTCTTTCGCAGTCCCAAATAGCGTTCCCAAATTCCCTGTAATGTGTAAAAAGGTGTGTGTACGAGTGATGTATTGGCACCCCGTCCAGGGTTTACCCCGCCCTGTGCCCTCACTCTCCTGGGATAGACTCCAGACCCCCCGTGACTCTGGATATAGGATAAGTGGTATAAACAAAGAGCGAGTTAATGTTAACTCAAAATACTATTTAAAAAAATGCAACAAATGCTAAACCTGCACTTACTCGAGGAAGCATCAAACAATACCCACGTTAGCATAGGTTTCCTCTTCTAAAGTTGTGAGACATATATCACGTCTATGTTAGTTCTGTTAGCTAATTTGTCACATATATTCATTGTAGCTGTACAGCAGCATAAACCTGACATCCTAAAAAAAAAAACACAAGTTTTCATTATATTGTTCTTGAATATATTGACAGAATAACACACCCTGCATGCTGTTCATCTGTCAGGCACTTGAATTTTCATCCCCTCAACAATATGTCAAACATTACTACTACTGTCTTCATTACAGTCACATCGACCTTCGATATGCCCTCGTCCCATCCGTTCTTTGCTAACGTGGAGCAAATTGATTAACAAATCTGTTCGTTTTCTTTTTCGGACAATGTCCAGGCCGGGTGTGTCATCGTTCTATGTCCGGATCGATCAAACTCTTATCTCTAGGTGCAATTACGATACATCACACTGGAGGAAAATGCATAGGAGTATTTGATTTGTGAGTCCAGGAACATGCTGTATTTATCCATGAGCATCATGATTTTAAAAAGAGAGATGGGATCCGCTGGCATTTAAATGGTTGGCCATCTTGATAATACATCCTTATTAAGTCTCTAGGGACTTTGATTGACTGTGTGAACCTGTGTTGGTGGATGTGTGGGCGTTTGTGAGACGGGAAAAAGACAGCAAGGGAAAGATAGCAGCGGTGGAAAATGTAGCAGGGATAAACAGACAGAATGTGAGGGATGAGACAGAGAGAGAGAGAGTGTGTGAGTATGTGTCTGGATTACTAATAGACATTGAAAGGCGATACCATGCAGTCTTCCACACATTAGCGTTGTTCATGTTTATGTCGTCTGAGCAGAAAACACGTCTTCTCGTTCCCACTGCAAGCCTTCTGCACCGATACACAGAATTACAATGAGCACGCAACTGAAAGGCTTCCAAGCCCTCGATTTCTCTTTGTCTTCCTCACATACCTTTTTTCTTTTTCCTCCTCCTTTCTTGACCTGTCCTGCTCATGCTTTCTCTCTCTTTTTCTTTCTCTCTCTCTTTCTTTTTTTGCTGCAATCCCTAGAGACACCCTTCAGCATGAAAGCAAAAAAAAAAAAAGCGCAAAATATAGAGCCCCAAATCTCTGGTCCTGTTCTCAGCTTAGCATGGTGCACACCGAAGAAAGAGGCTTTAAACCCATTAACCGTAACAAGTAGGTTTGAAGAGCATAATGCAGCTTAAGGTAAGGGTTTGGAATGAATACAGATGAAAAAAAAAGGAGAAAATTGGTAGCAGACTCCGCGTTTGTCATCCAAAAATAAAACAAACAAAGGGGTGTGAACTGACACCACTGGTGCAGGGGAAGCATGGCGGGCATATTCCTTATACGCACCTGTGGTACAGAATGTGGTGAAGCCTTGAGAAGCACTTGATAAGTCAAGAGTATATGAAAAATTTCTTAATTTTTTTGGTAAATCGAAAAAAAAAAAGATCAATATGTTAATATGCAATCAACCTTATTTAAGCAACATGACAGACGAGGGAGTGCTGTTGTACTGAATATCAGCACGGCTGTGATACGGCTGTAGGCGCGAGGGTGCAACCCGAGTACTGAAGATATCACGCCACCACAATCGATATTTATTAACAAAAGATTATGACAGGTTTGTTTATGTAACCAGTCAATTTGCTCTGCCAACACATTTCCTTCTGTGGCTGAGGGAACTACTGCTACTAACCGTGACTGGTGGAGCTGGAGACCATGATTTAACCAAGGACAGTTAGTGGAATAAACAGTGGTAAAAGTACTACAGTCGTTCTAAAGTTTTAAATTTAACCCTAACCCCAACCCTAACCCTAATATATACTATGTTACATGGTTTTCGTAACATAATAATAATAATTGCAATAATAATTCTTCTTAGTCTTTCCACAGCGAATCATCTGCCTTCATCTAACCCTATCCTCTGCATCCTCTTGTCTCACACCAACTAACTTCATGTCCTCTCTCACTGCATCCATAAATCTCCTCTTTGGTCTTCCTCTAGACCTCCAGCCTGGCAGTTCCAACCTCAGCATCCTTCTACCAATATGCTCACATTCTCTCCTCTGAACATGTCCAAACCACCTCGATAATAATGATAATAAATATATTAATCATTTTTCGAGCTCGGATTTTGTTCATGTTCCAGTAAGACGGAATGACTTGGGAAATTTTTCATTCCCTTTTTTCGGTGAAGTACAGACTTGTTGATCACTCATTCCCTACAACGTTCGCAGTTCCCTTTGAACTAAACAATTTCCCTCCTTGTGGTTTGGAATCACACTGTCGCCTTGCACCTCCAGGTCTTAGGTTTGATTCCTGGCTATGGAGTTTGCGTGTTCTTCCTGTGTTGGTGGGTTTCCTCCGGTTTTCTCCGCAGACCAAAGACATGCAATTTAGGCTAATTGCCGTTCCCAAATTGCCCGTAATGTGTGAATGAGCGTGTGAGTGTACTGTATAGCCCAATCCCAATTCTACCCCTTACCCCTACACTTACAGTAGCCCTACCCCTCCGTTTTGCGCGTTCACGTGAAGGGGTAGGGGTGTCTCATTCCTCTTTTGGTTGGAGGGGTAAGGGGAAGGGCCAGATAGCCCTTCAAAGGGGTAGAAAATAGAATTGGGATTGGGCTTATATGTGTGCCCTGTCCAGGATGTACCCCACCCTACTGTATGCTCTAAGTTTCCTGGGATAGGATCCAGACCTCCCGCGACACTGTATACAGAATAAAGCGGTTTAGAAGATGAGAGTTAAATTTTTTTCATCTATTTGATGTTTCACTTCTCAACCACTTGCATGCGATTATAAAATCAACGTGCACATTGCAGTATTACTAGTTTGGTCCCTGTACGGTGTGTGTACTGTGCTTGCCATTCAAAAAGCATAATCATTCTAACAAGGAAGTGCTAATGAGCTCAATTTTATTAATCGCTTACAAATGCAGTGGTATGAAAAGCAATGAGCGGTAAAGCATTTTCATCCTAGTCTCACTCATTCATGACTTTTTCCAACGAAGTTGACGTGACGTACGAAGCGGAAATAGTGATACAGTGGCGGTGGATGTCGTTTACTGTTTGGCGGAGCGCAAAGATCCCAATTATAGCTGATACACATGGCATCTCGGAGTGAGTCATACTGGTGTATGTGTGTGTGCGTGTGCGTGTGCGGGTGTGCGCAATCACTGCCTTCACATTTCCTCTTTCATTACAGCCAGCTCACTGTAGCAGCCCGCATCCCAGCAGAGGCTCATGTTATTGATTGAACCTGCGGCTGACTCCTTTGTGTGACGTGTGTTCAGCTTTATGGATCATCTACACGGTCGGAACATGTATGTGGGTGGGCGAGGAGGGATTATATTTCTGCACCCTGTCGCGTCCTACGCTGTTCACCTGCATCTGACTCTCTGTATGTTTCGCATTTCTTATTTAGTCGATAACCTCGTCTAAAATCTAGAACTCTAAAGGGCTCTCTCCAGGAAAGTCCTTGAATGTTTTTATAGAGAATCACGAAATACTTTGTCATCATAAGAAGATTCCAAGTAAAATCTTGGTTGTTAGGAGTCTAAGATCTAAAACTTCCTTAAGATCTAAAAATTGCATGGCAAACTTTTCACTTGCCAATCGGGTAAAAATCCACAGTGCCCCCTGGTGGCTCCGCCCCTTCCAGCTTTACTGTCCATTTATTGTCCACGCTGCTTATTGTGTACAGGGTAGCTTGGCGTCACATATTTACACACTACAAGCAATTTGCGAGCGCCAGTTAGCCTAATCTTCATGTCTTTGGACTGTGGTAGGAAACCAGAGAACCTGAAGGAAACCCACCAAGCAACAACACTCCATGTCTGTGTACAAACTTCATGCACACGAACCCCAAGGCGGGAATCGAACCCGGACCCTGGAGGGGTCAATGACCTGGAGTTATTACCACATTCTCCGTACAGTCCTAACCTGCACTCCAAGGAGTTCCTGGAAGGTCAGTGTTTCAGATATGAAGTTCATGTCTCTGGCGTACTTAGAAAACTTCCTCTACATGCACTAATGAAATGCTGGGATAATAAAGTGAGGTTTTGCTCTCATGATTAAATGCTCCGTTATTTTGTAATATAAAGTCAAAAGTCCCACTTTGACTTGAACACCGCTTGTCGTAACAGGGCATTCAGAAATCTTTCAAAATACAATGAATGTTGATCTATGGTTCTGAAAAAGCCTTTATTAGATATGTCAAGCACATACACTTCCATACATAGTTTATAAGCCTCAATTTCCAGGTGATTTCATCACCCTGGTCTGACTGCATCTTCAACCCAGCACTACACCTTTTCCAATCTAGTCGGCGTTAGCTATCGCACGTATCTGAGATGGCTGAAAATTCACCGATTTCACCTATAAATCAATGGATGTCCCTCCGGGAGACAGCGAAGATCGGAAAAGTTTGAATTTTCACACTATTTAAAAAACATGCATTATAGGAAAAAGAAATATGTAAAGCAGCTGCCGCAAGTGATCCTTAAACCACTTTTGTGTTTATAATAGAAACAAATGATCCATGTATTACATTAATCATCCAGAGCATTAATGATAAAGCCAAACGTCGGCTTAATTCACAGCCTCGTCGACACAGACTGTCTTGTTCATCTCGTCAAAGCTGAGAAAAGGCGTTCGCAAAGCGCTGTTTTATAAACCTGGAAATTTAATAAGCGGGCCTGGCAGGCGATCAAAACGAACAATCGCTCATCTTCATGTGAAATACAATGAAAGGAAGTTCAAATTGTTCAACTGAAACCTTTTTCACAGACAACAGAGAAAGAGACGAGATGCTATCAGCGCTCGCTCCGGTTATTATCGAAAGTGAGCTAAAAGACTCGGCAGCTCTTCCGAAAGCACTTCAGCGTCAGTATGGAAACACCCTCAGCACTTTGTGAGTGTATGAGTGTGTATGTGTGTGCACGCCTTTGCCATGCTGTTACCTGCTGAGATAATCGATGACCCTTGTAGCACAAGGTAACCCGTATTGCTCTATTATTACAGCTATTATCTTTTATTACTATTATTATGACAGATAATATAGAGTCATTATCTCTAAATAGACCTCAAGCTGGACTTGGACATGGAGCAGAGGCAAAGAAAGTATTAATTTAGCACTGAAAATCTGATCAGATTGGAACTACCTAGCACCACACAACGTGAAAGTTGATGCTAACAGACCAGCTGAATGTCCTGCTTTTTTCAGGACTGTCACTTTTTTCAGCTATTTGTCCTGCAAAATACAGTATATTCAGCCAAAACACAGTTGGTCTATAATCTATTGGTGCAGATTTTTTTTTTTTATATGGTATACATATAATACAGAAAATGTGAGTGGCCAAAGAAGCTACTTCTGATGTTTATGCAACATGAAAGTGACCTTGCTTCTCTAAAAATTTAAAGTTGCTAACTTCAGCCGTTTTGGAGGGATGATGTCTCGCTTCAAACAGTAATCGTTTAAAATGCTAGTTATTATTATTATTATTTCTGACAGTATTAATACAGAAATCAGTATAAGCTTTTAAAAGCATATGCCCTATAAAAATTGTTGCTTAAATGAAAGCATTCTGTGCAAAAATTAATGGTTAATGATTATAAAAAAAATAAAAAAAAAAACGGTAGTGTCCGTAACCATGTTTAGGTCATGTTGCAATATCTATAATAGACTTTTTTTAGGTTTATGTCTTTTCATGTGAAATCTAATTTGGCCAAGTTTAATCTGGATGACAGTTAAGATCGTTGAAAGATTTGAATAAAAAAATGTTACGCACACTACGGACATAAAAGGACACAAAATTGTATTTAACAAATATGTTTCTTTTTAACTGACAAAAAATAGAATTGTGTACGCAGCCAAACTACAATCTGTGCAACTGTAGATTAACTGTATTGCAATCTTGAAATGATATTTTACTGATGTACTTTATAGACAGTATGTCTTTTGATATGAGGGACTGTGTGTAATGTGTAAAGCAGGAGTTAGTTATAGCCAGGTGACATTTTATACTTTTTGTTGCTACACAAACCTTAGTTCCCATAATACATTTTACCATGGTAGTCTAATAGTACCAGATTTATGGTATACAGTAAGTCCCCAAGTTCCGTTCCAAGAGCTCGTTCATAAGTCGAATTTGTTCATACATCCAACAAACATTATTTAGGTGCTAGGATAGACACACAATTGGTTATACACAGTATATTACAGTACAGTGTTCTGTTCCAGCTTCATCGCCACTGTTTTTAGGACATCATGGAATGCACGCTGTACACACACGACAATTTACGCCGAACATGTGATCTAACTTCCTAAACTGAACATGTGAACGCATGTTTGTATCTTCGAAAGTTTGTAACTCGAATGTTCATGCTGTATGTAGGAGTACATACTTTGATACAATATTAAATGTTCTACTGTATACTGTAGTATGGTTTTTCTAAATGGTTCTGAACTTGGCTTGAAACTTCATAAAGAGTCTCAAACATTAAGCAGCTTATTTTCCCTTTCAGCTGCTTCCCATTTGATTGTTTTAGTGAAAAAAAAATTGATTCATGGAAGATGGGAGTGTGTGATGTTTTTTGACAAAGTGATTTATTTGCATTTACTAGCATCAGCCACATGTTCCCTGGTGGCCCAGTAGTAAGCAGTCAGCGCTCTCACTGTCGAAAGAAAAACCAACTCCTATCAGTGGTGTGAGCATTTCATTGATGCATTTCAGCTGGGAGAAAAAAATAAAAGCTATGATTAAATATTGATTTAAACTTGTATTAGCAGCATCAGATTGGGGTCGGTGGCATGGTGGCTTAGTGGTTAGCACTGTCGCCTCACACCTCCAGGGTGTGGGTTTGATTCCTACCTCAGGGTCTGTGTGCATGGAGTTTGCGTGATCTCCCCATGGTTGGTGGGGTTCCTCTGGGTAATTAAATTTAAAGACATGCAAATCAGGCTAATTGGCATTCCCAAATTTCCCATATTGTGAATATGTGTGCTCTGCAATGGATTAGCATTCCGTCCAGGTTGCACCCCGGTTCATGCCCTAAGACTCCTAGGATTGGCTCCAGGCCCACCGCGACTCACAATGACTTCTGTTACCGCAATATCATCGTAGTCAACACTGGTCCAACATAATTTCGTCAAAGTAATTCTAACTTTCAAAACCAATCCAATACTAAAGGTGTTCCAATGGTACATGTACAGTACAGTAGGTAGGTCAAAATTACTAGTGCTAATGAAAAGGTGTCAGTACACACAGTGCATTACTGTTTTTTGGTGGACAAACGGGGGACGTACTCAATATCAGTTGAGTGGTCATGATGCTGATCAACGTATATTAGGGTAAGTTGTTTTCTATCTTGCATTGTGTTTTTTTTTTTAGTCAAGTGGTTAAAAACTTGAATGCATTACTTCAGAATCAATGATTATTGGGTTAAGGGATTCACACCCATACCATGCTTATAGAGACAGATCTTTAAAAAAGGAATTTAAAAGACGGCTTTTTAAACAGTACAGAAATGCTTAAGTGAAGAGGCACAAAGAGATGAGATGTCTTTAGAATGTCCTTATCCTTTCCTAGCTCATAAATCAACATCCAAATAAAGAAAGATAGAAAGAAAACAAACAAATAAATAAATCGAGCTCTGGTTTTGACAGTTTCACTTTGAATCATGTGTCATGATGCATTGCCCGGAAAAACAATCTCACTAACGCTTCTTAATTTACATTCAACTAAAGCACGGTCGTTCCACTTTACATACTGTGTCTTTCATGTGGACTCGCTTTCCTGTGTAATCGTTCGAGACATTTCACACAGAAATAAATGATCGCGCTCCAGTCACTCCAGATTTAATCATTTTGCAAAATAACTACAACAGATTCTCACGCCACAAAAGAAAAAAACAGGAAAATAGAAAATGGCCCCTATTAAAAAAATACTAAGAAAAGAGAGATTGTGTGGTTGTTAAATGATGAATGAATGATTAAACAGTAAAGTGAATTGTATACATGTTTATAAAATATTCATTTTTAATACAATATTTAGAAAACATTTATAAATTATGTTTTTCTATATTCATAATTACTATAATCTGTTTACAAGGCGCTAGGACGGTCCATAGAGCTTCAGAATCCCTGAAATACATGAAAATGAGTTGATATTTATTATTTATTAATCGCTTCCTATATTATAGACATAGAAGGGCCCAAGAAAATATATGCACACTTCATCATGAAACATACATGTCTGTCTTTGGACAGTCACATGATAGCATCAATGATGGTGTGACTACTGACCTCTTAAAAGGGAAACATACTACTACTCATTGCTGCCATAAATCTATATATAGGTGGCATGGTGACATAGTAGTTATCATTGTTGTGTGTGTGTGTGGATGAATTGCCACCCTGGATAAGAAGGCATATGTCGCCTTGTGCTCAAAGTCTCCTGGCATAGGTTCCTAAACAGTATGAAAGATAAATTATATATATATATATATATATATATATATATATATATACTGTATATATATATATACTGTATATATATATATATATATATATATATATATATATATATATATATATATATATATTTTGGCTCAGTTGTAATCATGTGACTCTCGGCGTCAAAACAAGAAGCGCATGCGTGTTACATGATACCAGGTACTCGTAAACCAGGACTATTAAAAATCTTTGCTCGTCTTGTGGAACACTCGCAAACCGCGTTACTCGCAATCCGAGGTTTTACTGTATTTTATACACCCATTTCCTTTGCTAAATCTGGCTGAGGATATATTCATATGAATGCATTTGGTGAAGCCCCAGGATACAAGAGAGCATGCTGCTGAGAAAGTTGCAGGTTGAAGGTCGTGCCCGAGGGTCCAGCAGGTTCCATTTAATAATCTTGGGATTTAAACTTACAACTCACAGGTTCAGGACCTTAACACTGAGTTAGCACTGTTCTCATTATAGTCAAGGAGAGCCTTAATAACTAAAACACACACACACACACATGCACAATCAACAGAAGATCAAAGGACAATCAACTCAACATGAAAATGAACATGAATACTTGAAATAATTATAATTTCCACTCTAATTAGTTTCCCTTTTTCACTGAGAATGCCTGGGCAGCCAACACACAGGAACGAGTAGCACTAAATAAATCACTTTAATACACCTACTCTTATATTCTCTGTTTTGCTGTGACATTAAAATCCAGTGATTGATGATGAACTGCACAGAAACACTTTTATAGCTTACTGCCATAAATTAAAAATGCCTGGTTTTGTTCTAATAAATGAAGTAGTGAGTGAAGTAGTGAGTGTATAGACAGCACTTGGGAGGTAATATGAGACATGATGTGGAACTGATCTGGGGATGCGGTATGTGGTTTTCTGCTGAACCGGAGATGCTTTTCTGCTCACCGTGGTTATAAAGAGTGGTTATATATGGGTTATCAGCTTTCCCAGTATTTTTAACCCTTAGAACAGTCGCTCACTTGATGCTTTTTTCCCCTTTGATTTATCTGCATGACACACCACTCGTTGAACAGCTGAATCACTATCACTATGTCTTTAAATCTAGACTAAATACCCAGCTCTTCACCAAACACTCAAGCATCTGTACAAATGCAACATTTTGACTTCGACTCTTTCTTTGCTGTGCTAACTTCCACACTAAAAAAAAACCTGCCTTTGCTTTATTTTTGCATATGCGAAAGAATGAGAATATTTGTTCCAAAGTGACTACGAAGCACTTATGTAAGATACTCTGCACAAGGGAGTCCGCCTAACGCTGTTCTGTAAATGTAAATGAAAACCATACAGCACTTTAATTCTGCTGATTTTGAAAGAAAATAAAACACTTGGAGGCATCTCTGACGCAAAGCGACGTTCCTGAAGCTGAAGCTGAAGTTGATCCTATTACGCTACAGTACATCCTGTAGTGTTTAATTCAGCAATTTGACAAAAATCACAAGACTTATTCATCACTAAGCAACTCCTTTTAAAAACCCTGACACTGGAGACTCCTTCGACTTCTTTTAGCTTTGATTATGGCACACAATGGGGTGGTCCATTCATACGTGAAATTGATTCATCATGCTTCCCAAAAACAGAAAAGTCCTGGAATATGGGGCGTGCCATCATGGAAGAAAAACACTGCCTCCCGAGGCAGGATCAATCTGGTCTCATCAGACCACATGACCTACCAAGCAATTTTTTCTCTGATGAGTCTCACTAACGAGAGCTTTTCTTGTAGACACACAGCTGTTTGATTCCAATCCTGTGAGTTCTCATCACATTGTGTGTAGAAACGGTTTTACTTTTCCTATTAAAGAAAGCTCTGATTTATACTGAACATTTTTTTATGATGCAGCTTCATAAAACATTTACGTTATCATTTTTCGAGTTAAAAGCTGCTGTTATGGAAACACATCTCCCGACCAGACTCCAGACATCAACAATGTTGTGATGTCTCATTTCTGGTCCTGGTAGTCCTCTACACTATAAAAAAACATTTTCAAATCATTTGCAAGGAGTGCAATGTTTTTAATGCCGTCTTCTTTCTGATTTATTTAAAACAATGTTACGATATTGTAAGTTTTTTATACCATGAATCTATTAAACCTTTCAACTCTAATGTATGACACATGTAGTGTGAGTCATCCATCTGCCTGTAAGGGGGGAAAAAGTGTCCTCAATTTGCACTGCTTCTAGACACGAGTCCGTTGAGAATATCTACCTCTCTCTACTAGAATGATGGACGCTGTTTCACATCTCATTCATTCAATTCAATTCCATTTTACTTGTATAGCGCTTGTAACAATTGACATTGTCGCAAAGCAGTTTAACACAGTCAGAAGAAATATTTAAGTATTAGCATTATTTAAGACTTGACCATAGGCATGAGATCACCCAGAGCTGAAATGTAAATGTTTCGTGCCTTTCGATAGTTTGAGCTGTTGATATGGACCGATAAGAAATGTGAGCCGTGTGCTTAGGTGGTGGGTTGCTCGGTTAGCTTAGTTAGACCATCTTCCCTCTGTAAAGAATAAACTGCACTAACAGCACTGCTTAGTGTGTGTGTGTGTGTGTGTGTGTGCTGTCTGTGTGCGCCAAGATAAAACCGGATTAATGCAAAAACACCGCCAGGGCATTTTTAACTTCTGAAGTTAAAAATTGCATGCTGGTTCAGATGAACGCTCTGAGGTAGTAGGCTAGCTTTATGAGTTCAAATAAATTATTAATTATTATTATATTTTACTTTTTTTTACTGTTTTTTTGTTTTGTTTTTTGTTTTTTTTTATATATATAATGATGTGGATTCTGAGAAAATCAAGGACGCCCTGCAGTGCAGTCTTTCATCGACCTCTGTGCTGGAGTGCATTTGTTACAATATCATAGATTATTCGTCTTTCCTCCAGTATTAAATAGGTCTTTTGTTTCTGTTTGTATTTACCCGAGAAATACCCCACTGGGACATCGCCACAACCTCTTGTTACTAGGAGACCAAACGGTGGTGCAGTGTACTAGAGCGGGGATATAACTCTTTCAGAGGTAACAGAGAAATATATTAATGAATTGTACACTTTATGTCACCGCACCTACACCCTAATGGTCATAGAGGGACCTCCAGTAATAAATAATGATTACAGTAATAACCATGCGTAAATAAAAATTAACAAATAATAAAGACACCTGCTTGACACTTGGTAACATTTTCAATGACGTTTGATATTCATCAAGTTTATTTGCACAATAATTGGATATTTGCTTGAAAGGGATAATTTAATGATATGTACATATCAAAAATGTAGGAATAAATATTCATATATTAAAACTTTACGACATGACTGTCACTATCTACAGTCGATTTATTTTCGGCCAAAGCACAGTATTGGTGCTGATTTTATTTTATTATTTATGTTATACATATAATACAAAAAAAGTTTGGCCTAAAGAAGCAACTTCTGACGTTTATGCATCATGAAAGTGACCAATCTTGCTTCCCCAGTAATTCCAATTTGCTAACTTAAAGCTGTTTAGGAGAGATGATTTTTGTACTATATGTGCCCCAAAAATGGACATTTTTTTAGCTTCAAACAATAATCATTTAAAATGCATATTATTTATATTTCTTTATAAGTATTGATAATAAAATTGGTGTAAGCTTTTAGAAGCATATGACCTGTAAAAATAGTTGCTTAAATTAAAGCATTCTGTGCAAAATTAAGGATATTCTCCCCCCAAAAAATCTGTAGTGTCAAATTCATGTTGTAATATCTTAACAATTTAGCATTTAAGAATAATACACTTTTTCAGATTTATGTCTTTTCATTTTGTATTAAAATCTAAATTGGCTGAGTTTCATCTGAATGACAGTTAAAACCGTTAAAAGATTTAAATTCAAAAAAGTTCCGAACACTACAGACATAAAAGGGCATAAAACTGTATTTAGCCAAATGTGTTTCTTTTTATCTGACAAAAATATAAATGTGTAGCATATTTACAAATAACAAAGCATGGATCAAGAGATAAGAAGCATAAAGTATTATGACAAATGGTGTTATATGATTTTATCAGAAATTCACTTTCTCACCTACGTGAGACACTTATTAGCACCAATGCCATGTTTTGGCCGTGTAATATCATATGATTCGCAGAAGAAAAGCATTCACTTTGTTGTCCCAAGTTTGAATCACGGAATAATGCCAGCAATACATGGCCGAGAGTATAGAGCTCATGCAGGTGATATTAGATCTGATATGCAGTACAAGCAAACCACCTGTCTGTGGATTTACAATGCCAGATAATTGTTGGTGAAGTTGCATGGTAAAAAAAAATCAACAGTACAAACCATATCTATCTGGTTAATAGTGAAAGTAAGAGAATTTGCATACACACACAAATGTGATGAGAACTAGGACTAAACAGCTGTGTGTCCATTAGAAAACCACTTGTTAGTGAGACTCATAAGGAAAATAAGACTTCAGATTTTTAGGAATCATAAAATCACATGATCTGATGAGTCCAGGTTGACCCTAATCCAGACTGATGGGTGCGTCAGGGTAAGAAAGGAAGCATATGAAGCAGTGCACCCAAATGCATGCGATGATTAAATGAAATCTTAAAGTGTGCGATTTTTATTTTTTTTGTTGGCCAGACAATGTATCTATGGAAACATTATCATAAAAATAAATGTTGAAGAAATTTAACACTGTAAATATTTAATAGCAGGCAGCACAGTGGTGAAGTGGTTAGCATTGTCTCCTTGCACCTCCAGGGTCTGAGTTCGATTCCCAGCCAGGTTTGATTCCCACCTCTGTGTGCATGGAGTTTGCATGTTCTCCCCGTGCTTTGTGGGTTCCCTCTGGGTACTCCAGTTTCCTCCCAGAGTCCAAGGACATGCAGATTAGCCTTATTTCATAAGCCTTATTAATGTTTCCATTGTGTTTAGTTAGTATTTTCTACACTTTTATTGTTAGATTGCTGAAAATAGATTTTTTTTTTCCAATCACATTTTTTAAAATCATATTAGTTTTATCATACACACAAAACAGCTTAATACAGCGGTGTAAGCAGTGTGACAGCACTGACAGCAAAGTAAAAGGTGAAGAGCAAGGTAGAAAGAAAAATAGTTATATTATATAGAGATGCAGTACAGTGGTGTAGTGGTTAGAACGGTCGCATTGCACCTCCAGGGTCCGGGTTCGATTCCCCTCTCTGTGTGCACGGAGTTTGCATGTTCTCCCCGTGCTTAGTGGGTTTTCTCCAGGGACTGTAGGGAATTGCAGGTTAGGCTAATCGGCGTTCCCAAAATTAGCCATAGTGTGTTAGGGAATATGTGTTTCCTGAGCCTCCTGGGATGGGCTCCAAACTCCCCACGACCATGAAAACAGAATTAAGTGGTGTAGACAATGAGTAAGTTATGTAGAGAGCATTTTGGAAAGATCTGATTAGGTAGCCTCATGTGTCTTGAAGAAAGGATACTGTATGGTAATTTTCTTCCTCCTTGGTTGGTCGCCACCATATAGTGCCTTAAGACCAAATTGGGGAAAAGATATGAGAAAAAAAGGTTTTATGAATCAATTCAGGAAAGCACCAGTCCTTCGTTCCTTACTGATTCTTTTAATCGTTGTACTTCCCTTTTTCTTATTGCAAAAATAGATTTGTATCAGCTGTCAAAAATTTTATCTCCAATTTCTCACTGAAGAGCGGCCTCCGTTAATCCACGAAACACGCTGTCCCTTATCCAACCTTACATGCTACACATAAGCGGATATTTGTCAGGACACGAAGAAGCATGAAGAGAAAAGCTAACGGAGAATTTTCCCACTGACCCATGCTAAGCCTCTTCTCAACGTTGCCCAATGAAAAAAATGACTCCTCACCTGTAAGGCATTATGGGACGGCGCTCTCTGATCCTGCCGTGACTGTTCATGAACAGAGCGAATCCTCACCGATTTCTCTCGCCCGTCAATGCGCACCGGGTGAGAAATGGATCCAGTTTATTTCGGAGCTTGTAATATCTTCAGGGGTAAGTGCTCCCTGGGGGGGTAAGAGTGCTATATTAAAACTGTCCATCGTCAGGATGGTCACGTCTACAGCTCCTTCATGCAGCCTCCAGGCAAGAAAAAAAGAAGTGGAGAAGAAAAAAGGAGGTCTCAGAGAGAGAGAGAGAGAGAGAGAGAGAGAGACAAAGGTGTCTGCAGGACAGTCAGATGCATCCATCACCATCAGTAGGGAAAGCGAACCAGACAAGATAAACACGATAAAGGAATATAGTGTAATAACCGGCACAAGGATCAAACCTTGAGTTGGATTTCTGGGCTGTAAAGCCAAATTTTTTTCCAATCCAACAGGCTCTGCATGAGAAACAGTGAAATAAAATAACAGAACAAAAAGATGTATAGGTTTTAATAGATCCACTGGAAGGACTGCGAAATGTTTATTTTCATAACTGTACTTTTTTTTACTCCAGCAGAAAATAAGATATGCAAAATTTCTATCCTTACTGGAAAATCTCCATTTGACCGAGAATCATTTGGCATCAGACTGTTAACAAATATGTGATAACGTGAAATCCTATGATGTGAAAGTGAATTGTTGAAGTCTTTCACTTACTCACCATCTATAACACTTTATCCTGTGTACAGGGTCATGGGGAGCCAGGAGAGTTAGGGCACAAGGAGGGGGACACATTGGACAAGGTGCCATTATATCACAAGGCACACACACTCACTGTATACTACAAGCAAGTTAGGAACGTCAATTAGCCCAACATGCAGTCTTTGGACTCTTAAGAGAACATATACCCGGAGGAAACCCACCAAGCACATGGAGAACATGCACACGCCATGCACACAGACCCTGAGGTGGGAATCGAACCCAGACCCTGGAGGTGTGAGATCACAGTGCTAACCACTAAGCCACTGTGTCGGCGATGGTTTTTTCTACTATGTTCTACTGTAACTGCAATGCTGCGTTTTCCCTTTTGAATGCATTTTTACAACCATGAGGAAAGTTCTAACATTTTAAAAAGTAAAACTCTTTAAAAAAGTAACAAGTTTTACGCATCTTTTAGCAGACTGTTTTTTTTTTTTATCCGCTGTGTTTATTAAACTGAGTCTTTATGTAACCTAATCATTGCAGGAAGAAACCAAAGCAAGGCCAGAAAGCAGTCAAAATAAAAACATTTCTACATGTCTAAGTATATACAGTAATAAGCAGAAAAAAAATGTTTTTTTGATTTCTCATAATTTTAGACTGTTGAGTCTTTCAAAGAAACCGATTTGAAGGTGGCCTCACACAGACACAAGGAAACAAGAATTAGATTAAAGATTAAAGTATACATTGTTGTCCTTTTAGATGACCCATCAAGGGGTCACCACAGGGGAATATCTCGACCTGGGACCTCATCTAACGATGCCCTGCAACTCAAAAGGCTGGTTTAAGTAATAGTACTACGTATTATAGTGTGCTACGGTACAGTAAATTGTAGTACATACAGTACCATAATATTTTGGTCCATTCATATGCCATCCAGTGACAGATACAGTAAGCCCCACCTTGGAGATCTATCCTGCGTTTCTGTGACAGTTAATTAATGGTTTGGGTTGTCAGCTTAACGTCTGTCATTCACACACTACAAGCAATTTGGGAACACCAATTAGCCTGACCTGCATGTCTTCGGACTGTGGGAAGAAACCGGAGTACCTGAAGGAAACCCACCAAGAACACAAGGCAGGAATCGAACCCCGACCCTGGAGGTGCGAGGCCACAGTGCTAACCACTAAGCCACCGTGCCGCTACATACCAAAATATACCATGGTATTACCGCGATACTTTAGACATTACCAAGGTAGGCACCATACTGTAGGACTATAGTCAGTCTTATCAGTATAGTACTGTGGTGTATACTACAGTAGTTCGTACTGTAGCTAGCAGGCATCTAATATGGCATGTTTGTATGTACTCTACCATATCAGATATGTTAGTACCGTCTACTGATATGCGCCATATTAGATACCCGCTGGACTTTGGTAGCCACTGTGGTACACAGTGCCACTGTATTCACCAAAGGATCGTGTATTAACCTTACCCTTACAAACAAAATGGTGTCGTACTACTGTACCTAACTAGTACCATTATGGTACATAAATATGTATAACATTCTGGTACAGTACATAGTTGCATCGCACCATAATAGAGTACATGTACCAAGCTAGAACCAAGTACCACAGTGCGGTACCATCAAAAATACTATGCACTATGGTGTACAGTACAAGTACTATCAGACTACCATGATACCTTTACCATAGTAAGATTTATTTTGGACTGGCAGGGATGCAAACCTGAGCCTTCGACATGCCAGATGGGAAGTTTACCACTGAGCCACCAATGCCCTATATTTTATAAATATAAGAATAATATATCGTAAGAGTCATTCTTCTTCCAATTTCTGAAGTCATGCATTTGCTTATTAGTCATCAGCTGTTCAGTACATACTATATAAGCTTTACACACCTACAGAATCTTCCATAAAGCTGTAGTGAGTCAGCAATAACATCACAAGCTTTTGCAGCGTGTTATTGTTTTGGGCAATTTTCCAATTGAGCAAGGCCCTGGATACGATTCTCATCCATTACTCCTGCAGTCGTCCCAAAAATGTCATCCCAGTGCTATGCTCTTTCCCCAGGGCCAGCCTTCCTACCTCATTTCTCGCCTGAACTTTATTCCTTTTTTTTTACCGTTCTATACTTCACCCACATTTGCTGTAGCTTCCTGATCTTTAATAAAACAGTGATACTGCATTCAATCACTATGTAATCCTTTTCCTGTGTTATTTATCATTAATATTAATGCAAAATATCGCAGGCGTACAGTAACAGTAGTGTAGTGGCCTTGCATGTCCAGGGTTGAGGGTTCGAGTCCCACCATTAGGTCTGTGTGCATGGTGTTTGTATGTTATTGGTGGGTTTCCTCCCACAGTCCAAGAGCACGCAGATCAGGCTTTTACATACTGATTATAGTCTGTGCTTGCGCCCAGTGATGGACTGGCACCCTGCCCAGTGTGTATCTTGCCTTGTGCCCCGAGTCCCCAGTGATAGACTACAGGCCTCCTGAATCCTTGTACTATAAGCGATACTACATAGAGTGTGTGTGTGTGTGTGTGTGTGTGTGTGTGTGTGTTATCTCTGTAGCTCTATGGCTCTGTTATTATCCTGATGTAGGGGACGTATATTGGGTGTTAAACTAAATTATTTCAACCTACTTTCATTTAAAAAATGTTTGGGGAATATGCAACAGACATCGTCATTAAATTCTGCATGTCTTCGATATAGTTGTTGTTTAGACTGTATGCTTTTTTATGTTTTTTTTTTTTTTTTGTTACCCCTATCCCAGTATTTCCCAGCTTGGAGCCTGGGGTCTGAGCACAGGGTCAGCTATGATACGGCATCACTGGAGCAGACGGGGTCAAGAGCCCTTCCTCAAGGGCCTACAAATGTCAGCCTGATGAAGCTGGTGTTTGAACTGCTGCCCTTCTTATCAGTAACCTGCTGAGCAACAACTGCCCAAGCAGAATGTCTAGTGTAGGATTGTTTTCAGTATAATTTTTTGGATGTGTGTTGTTCTATATTGTTTTATGTAGCACTATGGTCTTGGAGGGAAATTGGTTAATTTTACTGTTTACTGTACCTACTGTACTATATATGGTTGAAATAAAAATAAAAGCTACTGTACTTTAAATTTAAGAGAGTAATGTGACTTTAAAATCACAATAGGAGAAGTAAAATAGTCATCAAGGAAATGCGTAATACATTTGCTGAGAAAATTTCTAAGGTGTTTACTTTAATGTAAAATAATTTAACACAATAATTATGTTAAATAATCCAAGTGAGATATGCTAAAGTAAACATCACCCCTATTATTATATATATATATAATAAAGGTGACACTGCCAACTGCTGTTGAGGTTTCAGTAAATGTCTAGGTTTATGTTAACTAGCCAGCTACCGTACCGTACAGCAATTTATTACACATTATCTTAAGCATCACTTATAGGCTGAAGAGTACTTATATATATAATATACTATATATACTATATACCTGCGTGAGCCATTCAAAACTTGTTTGCATCAGTGGAAAGCCAAGCGAAGTGAGTTTTTTGCATTTTGTGCAAGATTTAATAAAGACATAACACCATGTGTCCCTAGAATGTTATCTAGGATGGTAGCAATAAGAAAAATGAGCCACTTTCAATTTTGTTTTTTAAAACAGCTGGTGCCAGGAAGAATCGTAAATTAAGGTTGATTAAAATTTAATGTCTATTTATTTCATATTTTATTTAATTTTCATGTCTTTTCTAAATGTTTTGATTGTTTTTATATGCAAAAATATGTTTATCGAGTTGAATATTGGTAATATTTTTGGTTGGCTGGAACAGATTATCTGCAGTTCCTAAATTGCGAATAAACGTAGAAGTGTCCCTGCCATGGATCTGCACCCTAGGGTTCCCGATTTTCCCATAGTATGCGAGAAAGTGTACTTGTGTTGATTAGTACCTAGGTTAGGGTGTACCCTAACCCAAGGGTGAAAATTGCCATTTATTATTTAAAGAAAGAAAAAAATAAGAAAAAAAAAACTTTTTGTTTATCACTAGTATCACTATATTAGTTTTGTATTTAGGAGCCAGGATACACTTCCTGGTGATATTTCTGAAAGAAAATGAAGTAGACTGTCATGAACTCCCAAAGTGATTTAACGCTGCGAAAAAAAGAGGCTGATAAAGCTGTAATCTCAAGTTTTTATATTTTTCTTTAAATATTTCTCATGATCTTCAACAATCTTTGTAACTTAAAAGGTTTCCTGCGCAAAAAAAAAAAAAAAAAAATTTCCCCGATCCACAACATTGCCATCACTCGGTACAAAAACACAAAGCGTGAGATACATTTTTAATTTAATCTCAACCAACATGTTATTGATGCTATATTGCATATTTAAATTATAATAAACAGAACTGATGGATAATTTTTACATTAAAATATATACGTCTGGTGGAGTTATAGCGTTTTGCGTACAAAGTGGTTGATGCATAAAAAAAATGTATATAATATAAAGTAATATATAATATACGCACTGTAAATCATGCATAAAATATTCTCTAACAGATTGTAATGCATCTTACATTGTTTAGATTTTCTTTAAATTGGAGATATCTCATTTTGCAGTCAAAGTGTTAACTTGTTAAAAACAAAAGTAGCCTTCAGTTAAGAAATTCTAAAATGTGGCATAATTACACATTAATTTATTTATTACACACTTCAACAGCATAAACAACAAAACATTTTGCTAGTTTAGACGAGATGTGTGTGTGTGTGTGTTAGTGAATGTGCTGTGGAGCATCAGCTACTGAAATATTGATTACAATATTTCAGCAGTTTGTGTTTTTCCCCTTCACACTCGCTCTGTACGAAGTGACACACCGCTCGAAGTTAATACCGCTCAGGATTGCCAAGATGTAAGCCTGTGCTCCTTCTCATTATTCAACTCAAACTGGTCTCCCTGTCTTACTCTTACACACACTTTCTCCAACTCTTTCTCCTTTCATTAACTGCCCCAGCTTCACATCTCTTGGCTGTCAGTAGGGCCACATTTGCACGGTGTGTAATTCCTGTGGGTTGTGCAGCCCAGGGAGCGTGAGGAGGCAAGAGCTTTCCTCCAGCTCTGCTACTAATCAGGTTTCTGTGCCTTAAACTCCGCAGGATTCAGACCAATTTGTCTTGCACAGCTTGAGATCATTGTTTCGATCTGCTCACTGGGGAATGAATCAACCTTGCCTAAGGTTTCTTTCTTTCTTTCTCTCTCTTTTTTTTTTTTTACATTTTAAAATGTCCAAATACCAACTAGTTAAGGTGTTTTGCAGTGACGTTTTGTGTTGCATTCAACACACTGCAATTGTTATAATGAGCGAGGATGACTGGCTTCTTGCCATGTATTGCTGAGGCACCAATTTGTAAGCCTCTCTTACACAAAGTAGTTTTTTTTTTCTTTTCTTTTTTTTTTCTTGTTGCGCGGCTTGTCATGTATTTACGTGCTGTCAATGCAGCGCTGTAACCTCTTGCCATGTGTCCGCGAGCTGCATTTATAAAAGTCGCACGATGTCTGTGAACGTATGGAAATCAGGTCTCCATAAGAAGTGTGTGGATATGCTTTCCCCTCATTTATTCACAATTACTTTGCATTAGCCATGCTACATGTATCATAATCACAAAACTGTCATAATAATGGTTTTTGAGTGCGTGTCATTGATTGCATTAATTGGCCATCTGTTGAATATAAAGTTCAGATTATGACTAAGATGAGAAGAGAAAAAAAAAACACTCCCATAAATCACAGTAATGCCACTTTGGATGTGTAGTCAATAGGAATACCTAACGATCATGCAAAAGCCAGGTGAAAGGACCTGTGAGAGAGAGAGACAATTGATTGTAGACCCTAGCCCCCTAGGATTGTAGACCCCTTTACCCCTATTTGAGATTTAACTCCATATCCTACAGTAGATGTTAATGGAGCTGATATTCTAAAGCGGAATAAGTGGAAATATAAAGAGAAACATTTACAGAAATGTCCAGCACCTCCATGGGTTATTCTCCTAAACCTTTGGTTACATAGTACCGTTAACAATTTCGGTTTCTTACTGTTGGTCACCAGCTCTTCCAGTAGCAGATACTGAGTCTCACCAGTTGCAGAAGGATATTCATTGGCGGATCAAAATAACTGGTTAAGTAAACCAACAAATCATACTCTGTTGATAATAAATGGTGTTTGTAAAAATGTTGTATAAAAGCAATATAACACTCGAGATGTTTTGGATAATCAGCCTGGGTGTGTTGCACAATCGTGCCTATAACCGCATTGCAGCTATACTGATAACCAGCACAACAGCACTCCCTCTAGTGTGATATTGCTTAAATAATATTTCGTCTGTTGCCAAAATATATTGAAATCTATCCTTACACTGCAGTGATGGTAAATTTAAAAATAAAAAAAATTGAGTTTGCAGGTTCTCCCATGTTTTCTCCCTCAACCCCGAGTCATTCAGTCTAATTGGTGTTTCTGTAATGTGTGATTGGGTGTGTGAATGTGTTTATGTCTCCTGCCTCATGCCTTGAGCTCCCTGGAATCGACTCCAGACCCCTCACAAGCGGTATAAAAAATAAGACTTCTACTAGATTTGTTTTTTTAAACATCCAGTGATCTCATGTAACTGGACATGCTTCTTCAAACGCTTTGATCACATGGTCTGTTAACAAAATTTATAAATGAACAGAAGATAAGAAGACAAATGGAGCTACAAAAAGCAACTGCTTTCATGTCTGGGGTTATTACATCGTCTTTATGTATCTAGCATGAAGTACAGAACTTTGCCACTCAGCAGAACAACCCAACAGTCTCATGATGATTATGTATTTTCTGCCAAGGGTTTTAACTCAGGCGATTTGACCGATACCGATTATCCTATACAGGGTCGTGGGAACCTGGATCCTATCCCGGGGAGACTCGTGGCATGAGGCAGGATATCCCCTGGACAGGGTGCTAATCCATCAGAGGGCACACACACACACACAAACACACACACTTATTCAAACACACTGCATGTTTTTTGACTGTTGGAGGAAACCAGAGGAAATCCACCAAGCATGGGGAGAACATGCAAACTCCATGCACACAGACCCTTAAATGGGAGTCAAACCCTCAACCCTGGAGGTGCGAGGGCAGCACAACAACACCATGCCACCCTAGGACTGAATAGACCATAGACATACATTAAATACATCAAGCCCAACGCTTAATATAAATTGGAAAGTCATACAATACTTCCTACATGGCCTCCAGTTAATTATTAGGTGAACAATTGAAAAATATTAATAATTTCAGTCATATCTATGCATAAGTCTCTGTAGCAGCAATGGATTAACCTAAAGCAAATGAGTTTCCGTAATCGTTTTGTAACTATAAGTGCATAAATACTAAGAAATATGAATTGCAGTAGTAAAACAGTAGATCAATTTACAAAGAGCTACGATTACTGATGAGTGTCGGTAACTATTTCACCATCAATCGTCCATTTGTAGTTAGGTACAGTAGGTACAACTTATGACAATTGTCATTGCATAGTATACTGTACAGTAGGTACTCAGCGACAAAATGCAGATTAGTATCTATCAAAAGTGAAAATAGTTGTGTATATACATCAGTGCAATATTTGCATCGTACAAATGTAGTGGGGTTATGTACAGCATAGATAATGTGATATTGTGAAAAAGGAGAGATATAGCAGGTAAAGTCCATAACAGAATATACAAAAGACGCAAAATTATACCAAAAAAGCACTGTATGTGTACAGGATGTAGGATGTTCATCATCTACTATTCATGATCGTCACATCAATAATCACTATGTCACCTCACCATGCTCCATGACTTTTTTGGAGGATAAACAATATGCTTGAAGTCATCTCCTACTTTGCCCTTTCGGTAGCCGTTATCCATATCCCAAACCCCCTCAGGGTCCAGTAATATTTACAGGTATGAAGTCATATATCATGGGTGTCATTTCAACCCAGAATTCCTTCCCTAAATAAATAAATCTTTCCTGCATGGTGTTAAGTCACCATTTTATCTTGACGTTGCCCGAACCGATAAGCACCAATTCAAGTTCAAGTGATACTCTCTCAATTAGCATCCAATAGCCTTTAAGTGCCACTGAGGCATTAAGGAAATTGGGCCATGGTTAATTTCTACCATTCGCAATTAATGAATTAAATCCAGTTAATGAGTCCTCACATAGTGTACAATAAGGATTAGAGAAAGTGTGATAAGGGACACCTGCTACTCCCCTCCCTTATTATCTCCAAACCAAAGTGTAAAACCTCATCTATATCACAGTAAAGAATTTATCACTCATATATCAATCTGAACACATTAAGCTCTGCCCTGCAAACCTTGTCTAACAAAATCACTCATCTGTAATAAGATGTGTAAAGGATTAGAAGCAAAAAAATCTGAGACAGAAAAAATAATTAAATCAGAGGGTATGGATGTTTGATTTTATCCTGAGAATCAGTCTGTCTTGAAAAAAAAAAAAAATCAGTATGTAGGCCTCGGCTTCCTCTGAGACAAAATTACAGCCAGATCATTTCCTGACCCTATAGCAAAGTCTGACAAAAAACCAAAAGATTGCAGAAGACAAGAGGTGACCAAAGAACAGAAATTTCGTAATATTGGTACACTTTTCACACACACATGTCAAATGTCATATTCATTATTACTGAGCCTACATGAGTAACACAGGTTCATCCAGGTATTGCTACACTACTGAAGACCAAATCTTCTCCTAACCACAGGGTTCTTTTATAAGTACGGAATGTCATTGGGATTAATTTTAAAACAATTACAAAAATTATTGGAAAATGCAGCATTAGGTAAGAAATAAGTGTCATACTGTTGTAAAAAGCAGTGGTATGAAGAAGCAAAGTCATTAATATTATCCGAAAATGTATTATTTTCCAGTAATAGAATGTTATTGTTTTAATCACAACAATTTGTCAACAATTCAGATTGTTTATTAACAAAGGAATAACATAGTCCTTTTATCCAACTGTCATTGTAACAGCTATAAAAATTGGTTCTCTCTCTACAAAGCACTGACACTGGAGACTCCTTCCACAAATTTACAGTGGTGTGAAAAACTATTTGCCCCCTTCCTGATTTCTTATTCTTTTGCATGTTTGTCACACTTAAATGTTTCTGATCATCAAACATATTTAACTATTAGTTAAAGATAACACAAGTAAACACGAAATGCAGTTTTAAAATGATGGTTTTTATTATTTAGGGAGAAAAAAAATCCATGTTTTGCTGGAAGGCTTGCTGTGATAGATGGAACCATGAATTCTACTGTCTACCAAAAAATCCTGGAGGAGAATGTCCGGCCATCTGTTCGTCAACTCAAGCTGAAGCGATCTTGGGTGCTGCAGCAGGACAATGACCCAAAACACACCAGCAAATCCACCTCTGAATGGCTGAAGAAAAACAAAATGAAAACTTTGGGGTGGCCTAGTCAATGTCCTGACCTGAATCCTATTGAGATGTTGTGGCATGACCTTAAAAAGGCGGTTCATTCTAGAAAACCCTCAAATAAAGCTGAATTACAACAATTCTGCAAAGATGAGTGGGTCAAAATTCCTCCAGAGCGCTGTAAAAGAATCGTTGCAAGTTATCGCAAACGCTTGATTGCAGTTATTGCTGCTAAGGGTGGCCCAACCAGTTATTAGGTTCAGGGGGCAATTACTTTTTCACACAGGGCCAGTTAGGTTTGGATTTTTTCCTCCCTAAATAATATCCCATTTGATCCCAGGTTCAAACCCCACAACCACCAAGTTGCCACTGTTGCCGCCTCAACTGCTCAGATGTATAATGAGATAAAAATGCAAGTCGCTCTGGATAAGAGCGTCTGCCAAATATAAATATAGATAGTTCCTTATATGATGTGTTTAGCAGGTTTGTGTAGAAAAACAAACTACAACTCTATTGTAGTTTTTATTTAAATGCCAAAAGTACTAAAAGTGAAGAAATAAATTTAACTGTATGCCATTTATACCATTAAGTATCAGTAATAATTAGGTCCTCACAATGTAATGTACTGTAAGTCTAGTGTGTGTTTGTGTGTGTGTGTTCTTAGGAATTCTTAGGACCAACATGTCCTATGTAGACAAACCTGCAAAACATTGTGTAATCTACAGTATTTTGTCATGATTTTTATGAAGAAAAAACTTCTGTAGGGTTAAATTTAGTGTTATGTGCGGTGTACATAGTTCGTTATTTACAAAGTATGTAACCTTAAGTCCCTTATTTGTCATTTTTATTTAAGATGCTAAAATACCTAAAGATGTCAGTTTGGTTTGCTGAGGTTAAGTGTACAATTAAATTTAAGTGTAGTGGACCATTTATTAACTGCAGTAATAATTAGGTCCTCACAAGGAAGGTCCTCACAATGTATGTTAAATGTGTGTGTGTGTGTGTGTGTGTGTTTTTTTTTATAGCTATTTTTCCCCCCAAACCACTTTTCTGTCACACACTTCTCAAACCAAAGCCGTGCCACAGCGTGAATCTCCCCTCTCCTCAATAGCACGCAGCAAGATGAGTGGAGCTAATGCATCTAAAACAATAGTGGATCATTTCCTCCAATTTCAAGCTGATCCCGCAGCTGAGTATTTCTCTTCTAAGCTCTGCAATTCCCCGGTGCGATCCACAACATACTTTAAACAGCCACACTTATGGAATTTGAGAGCAGTGCTTACTGAGAGGACCTACTGAATCGTGTGTGTGTGTGTGTGTGTGTGTGTAAGTGAAAACATACTTTAACATCAGGATTTAATGATAACTTTCTCACACTTGTGTCAATATTGTTAAATGCTGGTTGGATTGAAGTCTCATCATAGATCAACAATCCACAGATATTTGAAGGCAATAAATAAAAACATACGGTAAAAAAAATGTGTACTTAAAAAAAATAATAATTTTCCCACTCTTGCATCAGCCCAAACACACATGGCCGTTTTAAAACATCAATCCTGAGCAATCGCGTTTCTCAGGGTTGAATTAGAGGTTCTTGTTATATTGGTGAAGTCAATTTTCTCCTTCATGTCAATGCCTGTTGCGCAGCCCTGCAGCTAAAGCAGTCTATTCATGATGAATGAGGGGGAAGAAAGCTATTGGAGATTGCTTTGAATCCTGCGGAGGATCAAACCATCTGAACTATCGCTGGTGAATCGTGTGAGCTATAGTGGTGAGTGTTCGCGTTAGTGGAAATGTCAAAGGTAATGCAGCTCAGGGCAGAAGCAAAATAAACTTCAATATCCCGAACAGCATTACAGTCGTAATCATCAGTACAACGCGAGTCAAGTCCCAAAGAAGCTACTGAGAATGGAGACGCTGCGAGCGGCTGAACTTGCACATCTCCGTCCGACGTAATTTTAAGACATTTTTTTAAATGGGTAAATAAATAACACCAAGTTGTGGGATGATAAAAGAGAAGGGTTGTAACCCTGTCATTTAAGGGAAAAAAACAGCTAAACAGTGCTATATGATCTTTCATGTTATTTGTGCTTTTGACTGGAAAAAAAGATCTGTGTGTATCTTTTTAATGGTTGAAATAACCATACAGCGGTACCTCTGCATAATTACTTACTCACTCATCTTCTATACCACCTTATCCTGTATTCAGGGTCACGGGGACCAGGAGCCTATCCCAGGAGGCTTGGGGCACAAGGTAGCGTACACCCTGGACAGGGTGCCAATCCATCTCAGGGCACACACATACACTCACTCACCCACTATGGGCAATTTGGGAACGCCAATTAGCCCAACCTGCATATTTTTGGACTGTGGGAGGAAACCAGAGTACCCAGAGGAAACCCACCAAACACGGGGAGAACATGCAAACTCCTGCCTGGTCGGGAATCGAACCCGAACCCTAGAGGTGCAAGGCGACAGTGCTAACCACCTCTGCATACAAATAAAAAAAAATCTTTTTAAAAATTTAACATTTTTAAAACATTATGTATTTTATGTTTAACATTTGTAAAACATTATGGAGATTATGTAAAAATTATGCAGATAATCAGTTCCAGCCACCCAAAAGATTTACCAATATTACCAATTTTCAACACTATAATCATATTTTTTGCATAAAAAAAAACAATTAAAACAATTTAAAAAGACAATGTAAATGAAGTACAGTATGAAATTAATAGTAGTTAAACGTCACTTAACTTTATTATGATTCCTTTTGGCACCGGGCTGCTTTAAAAACACTTTAAGTAACTCCCTTTTCTTCTTGCTACCGTCCTTGCTAATATTCTTGGGATCCATGTTGCTACAGTATGCCTGCACTAAATCTTACTAACAATAAGTTTTAAACAGATCCCAGATCTACAGTATACGCAACTTATCCAACATTCAGTTCAACTTGGTTCATTTGCTCGTATGCCAAGAATGCATCCTGTGCCAAATTCTTGCAAAATGTAATTTTTTTAGGCAAACATTAGTGAGCCGGGGTCGTTAGTAAGCTGACGTACCACTGTACCAGTATTCAGGAGTAAGCACATGGGAGCATTGAGCGAACAATTCTGAAGCAGAAACAGTTGTGTCTTTCAACCTTAGCTTCATAACTCCAGTTCATGATTGGTCTCAGGTAAGAATCTTTCCCATATAGTTATTAAATGTGTTTTCTTACCTGCCTGTGAAATTTTCTAACATATTTTATTTGCTCTATTTCCAAAAATGTAAACAAACTGGTAGTCAGAACTCCATGATTAAAACTAATAATGAATGAATGCTGGTATTGCAGCCATGATCTTTGTTTCATGGGCTTCATTGCACTTGCATTTATAAAAAGTAAAAACCTGCAAATATTACTGTATCTGGTTATCCTCTTTTCGTTCTGAATAATGGATTACAGTGACTCACTAATGTGCAGATGGACAATGCACAGTCAGGGAGTGAGGAACTCGTGAGTGCCATCTTCAGGGAAAGAAAAAGCCTTTTCTGAAGTCTCAGTCAATTTCACCTGCTCTGGGAATCTCCTTTTGTCAGATCTGACAAAGAGGACGCTACAGAGGAGAAGTTAGGCACAACTGTAGGGCCTGTAGCAACCAGCCAACCGTTAAAAAGGTACTGTACATACTTGACACTTAGTGATGGGGCATGGATAGTGCCATGTCGTTTCAGTCTACTTTTCCTGGGGCTCCAGGCCTCCCGTGACCCTGTACAGTGAGTGAGGGAGGGAGAAAGTGGATTGAACTGCATCAACATTTCAGTGCTTCATAGACATTGTCCTTGTCCTACAGCCTATCCTAGGGAACTCATGGTACGAGGTGGGGCACACACACTCTTACATACTACGAGCAATTTGGAAATGCCAATTAGCCTAATTTGCATGCATTTGAAATATCTGGAGGAAACCCACCAAGTATGCGGAAGAACATGCAAAGTCCATGCAAACAAACCAGAGGAGGGAATCAAACGCTTGAACCCTGGATGTGCAAGGCCACAACTACACTAACCACTACACCACCATACTGCCTCAGTTCAATCCACTTTTTAAGTAAATACACAAGATAGAGTCTTTTCTCTTATTGCACTGCCTCTGGTCAGTAGTTGACATGAAGTCCCACTTCAACAACAACTATAGGACCTTGCCATTTGGCCAACAATTTACATTTGCCATTAGGAGAAGGATCTGCTCTTCTTGTTGGAAACCTTCTGGCCTTATTGACGTAGACATAGAGATTGTTCTTTACATTGGAACCACATTAGTTTTTCAGCTTTGCCTCCTTGCCTTGTCCATTGAAGTGATCTCAGATTATCTCAATGGTGTTCCTCACAGTGGGGACTGTATCATAGCTAACTTCTTAACAAGCTAGAATATGTGTCGGGAGAGTTTCATCTACTGAAATATTTTTGCCAAAGACGTTTTTCCTTAAGCATTTTAAGGAAAAAAGTAAATAATACATACCATTCTTATTCATTTCAACTGTGCCTTTTCAACTACTGCTGATATCAGCATGAGACTGATCTACAGTCTGGTCTAGATAGACAGGGGGCTTCATTTGACTACATAGTCCCAACCTTCAATCAAAAAAAAAAGTAATAATAATAAAAATAAACACACTCTAAGCTTGACATTCTTACCTTTTAGTCCGTTTTAAATCCCAAGCCCTCCCAGGGACATCAAACCAACAAGGCTCTTCACAGTATCAACAGTACAATGATACAATGAAACCTTAAAATCTATAAATCCACTCTTTTACTTTCTTTCACTCATTCTCTATGCTTATCCTGTACAGGGTCACAGGAAGCCTGAAGCCTATCACAGGGGACTTTGGCGGAGAGGTGTGGTACACCCTGGACAGGGTGCCAATCTATCGCAGGGCACACAAGCACACACACACAGTCCGTCACATACTATGGGGAATAGGAAAATACCAATAAGCCAAATCTGCATGTCTTTGAAATGTGGAAGGAAACCAGAGTATCCAGAGGAAAACAGAACATGGGAAGAAGATGCACTCAGACCGGAGGCAGGAATCGAATCCTCAATCCCGAAGGCCATCAATAAACAGACATTTTTGCTTGTTAAATTTATACTAATAGTAATTAGTAAATATACTAAATACTATACTACACAGGTTGTTGTTGTTTACAGTTACCTGGCTAACTTGTTGCTAACAGAAAGGCACCCATGGTGTTTTTTCCACTTTGTGTGCCAATAATGTAGATTCCAAAACTGAAACGTTATAATTAGGTACTTTTATCTTTTATCCAAAAGGCAGGAGACTAGGCATTCTAGCGAATGAAATTATAATAATGACGTTAAAATAGTAAACATTAGAATAATAATAATGATAAGCCCAGAACTGGATATGCAGTGTTTTACTTCTCATGCCATTCTGTAGTGCACTTATAAAATGAATGGGAAAGCATTTGAGTTTCAGCCAGCACCTATATAGCTTTGATCCTCACAGGAGAATATAAACCAGGGAAGCAAAAACGCTTATCACGATTGAGTGAATCCAAAATAAAGCCCAGAGCCAGATGTTGATGGATTTATGACCAGGTTGTTTGGAGGCCCATTTCCTGGATGATTCCACTCATGAAACTTTTAAAAGCTGCCGGATGCAAATGAAAGTCTGGCACTGTTCCGGCAGTGTGAAAGTGTCTGTTTATGCATGTTGGCGTTTGTTAAAGTCATGTTAAAATGTTTCTGCTAAAAGTGAGCATTTGTATGTTTCAGTATTGCTATCTGGAGGCAATCGACGCTACAACTAATGGGAAAGCTATGGTTTAATGACAATGAGAAAAAACGATATTTGAATTTACTGATGTGGCAAACACCTGTTACGCTTCATTTTACAAATTGTCTTATTCTAGTACCGCGTAAACGCATGCTGTTTATTATGACGAGATGCACATGGTGTGCATTTTGAGTGCATCTGAGCTTGTTTAAGAAAAATCAATGCTAATCTGATGTGTCAGATTCAAATAGTTGTTTTGTTTCTTTATCAGCCCAGATTTTTTTTAAATCCACCAACTTTATTTTTTAAATTCTTGGCTCATCCTCTCTGCATCGACATGCTGTCCTGCGCATTATGCTAATTTCCTGCAGCCGTGGCAGCCTCCCTAATCCTCGTCGATGACAGGATGTGATGTCTTGTACAACAAGCTTTGTGTTTTGATTAATCGTGGTGGTTTTGGGCTCGTGCCAACCGAATCACAGCGAGGATGCTTATAGTGTAATAACTAGCAGCGTGCCTGATCTAAAGGTTAAGTACCCATTTAGAAATAATGCAGGGCCAAGGAGGGAAGGCTAAGAGAAGCGGAGCGAGAACAAAGTGTAAGTGAAATCGGGCATTGGGTCTTATGTAGGACAACAAGCTGACCGCATTAATGCAGGGCCAAAAAAGAGAAAGTAAACGGGTTCATGAGAGCTAAAATTTGTAACCAGGAAACTTGTTTTAAGGGTTTGGTCAAAAGATTGAACAGTAGACAGTTTATATACAGTATATATGTAGTAATATGTAGTAAAGTGTAAATGTGAACATACACTGAACAGCCATAACATTTAACCAATTAACATTAAAACCACCTAGTTTTTGGGTTCCCCTTGTACCACAATACAGTAGCTCCACAAGGCCTCTGTGGTGTGTGTGATAATTATGGTTCATTCATGAACAATTCGTTCTTTATGAACAAGTCTTTAAGGTCACTCGGAAGAACTAGTAGTCTGCAATCACAAAGCATCGCAAAACCTCTGTAGTTTATGTACAGGAAATAGAAATGAGTAGTTACCTTTGAGGCTTCTAGTCCGAGTCGTTCATTCTTTTGTCATGTGACTCACATAGACGTTATGCAGTGCAATAGATTCACAAGAACGAACGACTCCGACTAGAAGACTCATCAGAAGAACCGTTCAATTCTGTTTCCTGTGTAACGCACTGCATAGAGTCTATGAAAGTCACAAGACAAAAGATTCAGATCAGAAGATATAAGAGATGAGCTGCTCATTTTGTTTATCAGAATATGTTCTTAGCTACATTGTAATATTTTCATTACTGAAACTATAGCCAAAAATTGGGTATGTAGACGTATTGGGGGTCTGTTAATTGAAAATGTAACATTTAATTTTATTCCTTATGAAAAAGAACGAAATAAAGTAAATAACTTAAAAAAAGTTTTTTTTTATTTTGCTGAACAAGATAAAAAAAAAAAACGAGTCACTAAAATGATCCAAACTTCCCATTACTAGTGTGTGCTGTGATGTCTGGCACCAGGACTTCGGCAGCGGATCCTTTGGGTACTGTGGGTTATGGGATGGGACCTCTGTGCTGGGCCCTGTACATGGTTGCCTGTGGTGCACTACAGTAGGTGTTCTGAAGGCTTTCTATTGAGGCCAGCATTGACTTTTTTGGTGAGTTGTGCTACATTGGCTTTTCTGTTGGATCGAATTTGACGGGTTGGCCTTTGGTCCCCAAGGACATGGGTGAACCTTGGCTGCCCAGGGCCCTGTCATTAGTTTACTGATATGTAATTGATAATCAATGTTATCCAATTCACCTTGCGGTCATGTTAATGTTATGTTTGATTAGTGTAAATAAGTTTGTAATTGGTGGGAAATTGTTGTGGTATGAAAGGAACAAAACACTCCAAGACATGCAGTTATAGAAAATTAATGATTTTTCGGGTGGGAGCAGTAACTCGTGCCTTGTGTCATCATGCCAAAGTTAATTACTGTCCTATACAAGCAAACCCCTGAGTGTTTTATTCCATGTTCCACACGTTGCCACTCCAAACTGCCTCACTATGTCATCATCACTTTTTCAACTTTTGTCTTTGTTTATTTTCTCCGACCCTTGTATGAAACACAACCTCCATCCTGAGCTTTATCTTTTCATCTTTTTCATCTCCTTCTCCCTGTAGCACTATCAAGGCGAGGGCATGAAGGACACGGACACAGATGGGCAGAGGAGCCCCAGGAGACATGACTCAGATCTTGAGGAGCTGCACAGGAATGTGTACGGATCCCTGTAGCGCTGCACGAGTGTGTGTGTGTGTGTTTGTGCGTGTGTGGTGTTTGCGAATGAGCTGATACATGCCTATCAAGGCCACCAAAGGGCTTCTTGTCTGTTGAATTATGAATGACTTTCCTTTCTGTTACTCCATCCACTCTGTGCTCTGCATTTAGTTTTTTGGTTTCACAGAGATTCGGATTTGTCTGCCGCCGAAAGTCAGATTTTAGCCCATCCTGGGAACAGAGGGGTCGGGGATTGTTTAAAGTTAGTCTCGCACAGGGAAGCAAAACAGCTGTGTAATGCCTGGTTTATGCTTCATTAGAGTGCTTCGGCTGAAAGGCTGGAAAATTTATGGGAGGATGTTAGCTGTCTGTCAAACAAAGGGGGATGGGGGGTGTAAAAAAATAAGACATAACAGGTGAAGAAGAGAAATTTTTTGTTGTCTGTTCCAAAAAAAAAAGGCTGCCGTTTTAAATGTATAATGAGGGTCCCTATGACCTCAGTTGTTCAGAAAGATGAACAAGTATACCGTATAATGGAACTGAGAAAGAATGACTCTACCAACATGTGCAATTTGACCGACCCGTGTCAGCTAACAATAATGTTACGTTCACTTTTTTGCATTCCTTTCAGTACAGCCTGTAGCTACAAATGGATTTTGAAAAAGTATGCCATTCATTCTGTATTTTAAGAATGGCAATTGCTATAGTGGTGGCACCGTAGCTTAGTGGTTAGCATTGTCGCCTTGCACCTCCAGGGTCTGGGTTCGATTCCCGTCTTGGGGTCTGCGTGCATGGAGTTTGCATGTTTTCCTCGTGCTAAATAGGGTAGTTCAAGTTCCCTCCCACAATCCAAATACATGACAGATAAGGTTAATTGGTGTTTCCAAATTGCCAGTAGTGTGTGAACCAGTTGGCTCACCATCCATGGTCCCTAGATGGATGGCTGGATGGTGGGAATTGCTATAGTATAAAAGGAATAAAACACTTTTAGCCTGAGCTCTCATTGAAAAGTAGTCAACTTCTGTATGGTACAGCGGCTCCACTTCATCATCACACAACCACATCATCGATTAATTTTCTATAACAGCACGCCTGTTGTGTTTCGGTTTTAATTCATACGGCGCTTGAGTCGTTTCCTGCAGACTCACCGTGACAGAGCATTTAATAGCTGTGAGATTTGTAACTCAGTCTCCTGTCCACATCTCTTTCTTATCAACTCTTCTAGTCCCGAATATGATGCAATGCAGAGAAAGCTCAGCGGGTTTGCTGTTGGATTCACTGGCATTCAAAACAACACCCTGGCACCAGTGGGGTTTTAATAAATAAATAATCCCAAGTTGGTAAATAACAGGTGAAACAAAAATACATTTGGCTGTAAAAATCCAAGATTATCCTTAAATTCATTCATCGAGCTAGGACTGACTTGTTTAATTGTATAATTCGGAATAAAACACACAAAAAATGCTACAATAAAGCTCCATTCATTTGGGTAAATGACGATTTACAGGATCATCGTAACCTTTCGCTGAAGAGTGTGCGAGCCCCCAAGCGCACCCAAAACAATGAAATTAGCGTGAATCGTGATGGCCAGCATGATATTTTCAAAGGTCACAGTGTATTTTGTTCACCTGGTTGTTTTCATGGCTTCATCGATAAAAAGGTTGCACTTGTCAAGAATAACAAATCAGTGGATGGATCAGCAGGCGGCGTGCCATTTGGCTTTCACTCAATCAGCAACGCCGGGATGAAGTTCTGGTCAACACACTGCCTGATCCACACAGCAAATTACCCTGCACGCAACCGAGCCAGCATGGACTAACAAAGCTCGGGTGTCAATCACGTCTGCTGATAAAACGTCCTGAAAATTCTCAGGAACAATACAATGCAAGGCAGTGTGAACGGTAAATCAGAACCTAAAGTTTCAAGCTGCTTGTCACTTCCAAAAACGTTGGCAGAGAATAGTTTCCATTAAAGTCCATTTAGCTACCAGTCCAGGTCTCACTGCGCTCGACTGTAGTCACTTTCTGTATGAACGCTGTCAAAAATGTCAACGTGTTAGACAACAGTACCAAATATAACACTTGGGGGCGGGGGTTATACAGTAGCAAAATAATCAACAAGTGTGATGGAGTCCAAAGGTCAGTGCACAGTAAAAAAAAATTTTAATGCACATTGTCATGTGTTTAATTATAAATTAGTGTCTGTTATTTTGATATTTGCGTCTTAGAGGCTACAGAACACAAGGTACATTAAGGTACAAGGTAATTTTTTATTTAATGAAACGTTCATTCATTTGCACTTTTTTAAATTAATTTGTAGTTTCTTTTAAACGTCATGGAAGATGTGCAAATTCTGCTAGATTTTCTTGACGTCAACAAGAAAAACAATGGAAAAACCCCTCACTATATAGAAAGGGTGAAAGGGAACTAGGCATTAAAAATTGGTAATAAAGTCCATATTTCTAATACAACTTTATTAAAACTATTTATTGCAACTACTTGTACATGTACATAAAACTGCCTCCAAGTACTCCGGTGTGTGGGGCTTTGTCCTGTACACCTCCTCTTTTGCATAGATCCACTGGAAAGAATTGGAGTCAGATCTGGACTTCTTGGAGGCAATTCATAAGGTCTGCGTCATTCCAGCCCTGGAACTGGGAACATAGCCTGGGAAATACTGAAAGACGCACTGAAGGACTTGAAGGCACGGAGTCAGGAAGTTCTTAATATCCCAAACGACTTCCTTCAGAAATACATTCCATCCCCGGCCATTTGAGGAAATTGGTTGACGCCACCGGTGCCTACGTTGAAATTTAAAGCCTTGCTTTCATGTCCCTATGTAATAAAGTACATGTACAGTACAATTTGTTTCAATACTTTTGTATTAGAAATATGGAATTTATTACCAAATATTAATGCCTCGTTACTTTTCACCCTCCCTGCATTACAATGGTCATCCAACGTTAGGGTTCCTGCTGTTGGCTGGTCTAAAGTGCACTTTAATCTATCAATTATCAACTTTTTCTGCACACCTTTTCTGTTTGTGCATTGGAGCATCATCAGACACGTAACTATGTACAGTTTAAAGGGAACAGTGATCGACAGCTTGGATATGTTTTGATCTGTACTATCAAGTAAAATTTTGCTCCTTTGTATTCTCTCTAAAGATTAAAGATTAAAATATCGGATTGTGTGCTGCAATTAAACCCACCAACTTGCTCATGCAAATGTGTTTCATGCTCAATAGCTCCTGCTGTGAAGGAGCTGCATGGTCGAGTTACAAATATTTTAATTTTTAATGAGATATATCTGGTTGTGAGTTGTATTTTATTGATAATGCTACACTCTTTAGCACTTGATAACCTCTAGAGAATCTCCTACTTTCATGGAGAGCAAGGTTTGATGAACGGACGCGGATCAGACCAGGAAACCGATCGTCCTGGTTTCAGATTTGTAACCAAGTAATGATGTATGGTTCTCTGTAAATCTCTCTTACACACACATACACACTAGAAAGTTATGGTAATGAGCAGTTCTGACCCTATATATTGCAGACCTTTAGCAGTGTATAACATCCATTAGAGAGATTGATGTGGCATGTAGTACATGTTTAACACGTTTGCAAAAGCAGCTGGCATTTACACACGTGTCAATAATTCCATCAATGATTCTGAATGAAATCTACACCTCAATCAGTCAGAACCTCTCTACCAACTTTTGCACTAGCAAAGCATTTTTGAATACGATAAAGATGAACGTATACAATCCAGAATGATTTGCATGCTGTCATTGTTCAGTGTGTGTTTACTGATTGTTTAACAAATGATCGCTAATAAACAGACTTTTATTCGAAAAAATAAACTCATGTAATCTTGTCGATGGCAATTGTTTATTTTCTTTTTTGTAAATATGCTTATATGCTTAAAAACATACTACCATATGTGTAGTCATGGATCAGTCTGTGATATGGATGCAACATGGAGGAGAACTCTAGGAAATAATGATCCCAGCTTTACTAGTTGAGCATATTTTCAGAACAAACTGTGTCAGTGAACTATAAGGGTAATAAATAAATAAATAAATAATAATAATAATAATAATAATACAGTAAATCCCCAACAAACGAACATTTGAATTACAAACCATTGATGAATAAAATAAAAAATGTATTCCCGCATATTCACTTGCGGAAGTTATACCATAGGTCTGGTGTTCATTGTTACGTGCAGTCTAGGATATCAGGAAGCAGGTATAAAAGCGGCGATGAAACTGGTACTGCTAAGAAGCAGCAAGCAATAGCGATGGAGATAAATGTAAAAATAATTGACCAACCATCAGCACGATTCTACGGGACAACGATAAGATCATGGAACATGTTAGTTTTATACTGTGTATAGCCAATTGTGTTTGTATCCTAGTACCTAGATAATGTTTGTTTGACTTACAAACAAATTGGACTTGTGAACGAGCTCTCTGAATGAAACTTGTTCGTATGTTGGGGACTGTATAATAATCATTCATTAATCACAATCACGGTAATGAGGTGGTAGCTCAGTGGTTAAGGCATGGTTCGGAAAGTCCCAGGTTCAAACCTCACCATCAGCAAATTGCCCTTGAGCAAGACCCTCAACTGCTCAGACGTATAACAAGATAAAAATGTAAGTTGCTCTGGATAAGGGTGTCTGCCAAATGTAGGTTAAATAGTAATAAAATCAAATGTTATATTAGTTTGAGGTTTGAGTTTGAGGAAAACGTCTGCTTTAAAGCGCAGGGAAGATGAGCGAGAGTGAGAAATATAGGTGGCGGGAATGCAACGTACTGGATGCCAATCCCCATAAAACAAGAAACCAGAAGGTCATAATGCACACCTTTGCGTGTTACGGATAATCAGATATAATAGCTTATTATAGTTTTTCCATCCATCATGATCATCTGTAGCCACAGATTAATTTTAAGTTAATTGGTTTAAAGCAGGCAGGAAGGCTATGGTAGTACAAATAATCACTCGTTTTACAAATACGATGAGCAGAAAAGCATCTCAGGACACGAAACATTGTAGACGTTTGGGTGCAGATGAGCTACAACAGAAGAGAACGTTGGATTATATGCATTTTAAAGGTATTAATAGTATACTATAATTTTAACCAATAAATTATCTGTAAAAGGGGATGTATTATCCCTATTTTTATTTATTTATTTTTTCATTTTTGGACATTCAGATGGGTCTCCAGTGTGAAATGTAAAAGAAAAAAAGATGTCCACTTCTTCCTGTCCTTTTTGGACATGCTTGTATTGCTTGTGACCTCATATAAGACAATACCCCCGCCCCCCCTTCCAAGTTTGTTGATCAGCACTGCTGTTCTCTGGTGGGCGTGGTTCGGCAGTAGCTCATTTACACAGACACTAAAGCAGCATATTAGGGAGGGAAGTGAAACACAAGGAGTCTGCAGTGTAAGAAAATGATGATTATTTCAGCTGGACCATTAACACACACACTTTAGGGAATCCCCTGCGACCTTTTAATTTGTTAAAAAAATAATACAACATGAGACCTTTAAAGGTTCTATCTAACATTCCCGTGATGTTAATATTGTGTCCTATTCTTTCTATTTCCGTTTCAGCTCTTTCTGTTGGGGGAAATGATGTTCTCCTGCAGAGAAATACCTGAAAACGATTCCGATTCGTTCTCGCCGGATGCAGATGCTGAGGCTGGTTTTATGGACACTGTACACAAGCAGCGAGCAGAAACACACGTCTCTGTCTTACTCTTACAATACGGGAATCTGACTCGCCTTCTCTGGCCTGTCAATTAGTGTGTGTGTGTGTGTGTGTGTGTGTGTGTGTGTGCAGCTCAGTAGTGTTTGAGACAGTGCAGGAATTAGCTACATGGCAGATAGAAAACATGCATTCTGGAGTCTAAATCTGATAAAATTGAAATTCAGAAAGCAGGTTTGCAGAATGCCAGAAATGTCACATCCACACAATAGGAGTATTAGTTAGTTTAGGTAATTAGTAGTTAGCAAGGTAGTTAGTAATTAGTTGTTTTATAGAAAATCAACTTAAAACAAATTTAATGTCTTTAATAGCTAATGAAACATAACATCTGTTTATTTATTTATTTTGGTCCAGATCATATACACTTCTTCACTGGCGTCACACAGAGCTCATTATACTTTTCTGTCCTTGTTAAAAGTGTCAGGTGTGTTGTGCGATAAAAGAGTATCAGCGAGAATGAAAGGAAAGGTGTACAGGACAGTGGTGAGACCAGCGATGCTCTACGGCTTAGAGACAGTGGCACTGAAGAAAAGACAGGACGCAGAGTTGGAGGTAGCAGAGCTGAAGATGTTGAGGTTCTCCTTGGAAGTGACAAGGATGGACAGGATCAAGAATAAGTTCATCAGAGGGACAACCCACGTTAGAGGTTTTGGAGATAAAGTCAGAGAGGCCAGATTGAGGTGGTTTGGGCATGTTCAGAGGAAAGATTGTGAATATATCGGTAGAAGGATGCTGAGGTTGGAACTGCCAGGCAGGAGGTCTAGAGGAAGACCAAAGAGGAGATTTATGGATGCAGTGAGAGTGGACATGAAGTTAGTTGGTGTGAGAGAAGAGGATGCAGAGGATAGGGTTAGATGGAGGCAGATGATTCGCTGTGGCGACCCCTGAAAGGGAACAGCCGAAAGACAAAAAAGAAGTCCTTGCTGCTTTCAAATCCAAAATTCTCATTCTATTACATTTCCACATTTTACCACAACTGAGAATTTTCATCCTCTACTCAACATCCTCTATATTTCTCATCTGCCACATATTTCTGTTTTTTTTTTTCTTCCATAGATCCGTCCTGCTCCAAATCCTCCACCAGGAACCGACAATAAATAATGATCAATAATTCTGCCTTCTGTCTCATTCTGCAAGCTTATTAGGGATCTAAATCTGTGAAATTGCTTTTGTAACAATGTTTTTTTTGTTTAAAGCGCTCGAAAAACAAAACGTAATTGACTTTATACTGTCATCTACACATACAACCATTCTGTAGTCTGCTGGAACGTCCTGACAACCAGGATCATTTTAAAGGTTAAAGGTGTCAGTATTAGAAAAGCTAAGACATTCGCAGTAAAATTGTTTTTAGTCAAGCATTAAGCATCTCGTTCATAGGATACTTGTTTGTTTGTTTTTTGCGGAAATATTCCTTTAACATAAAAATTATGCATAAGGACAATTAGGACAACTGAGATAAAACTGACAACTGAAAATAAAAATGCATTATTATCCTCTTTTACATCACATCCCAAAGTATTACCATGGTAGACACCATGGCCTACCACATGAGGTACTGTGGCACTTCAATGGACCCCGTCATAGGACCTTAGGTTGTAGCACAATACACCTGTATCCAACGATGTTTTTTGGCACACTGACTTATGAACGTCAGTGCTCCCTGTAAACGTCCGTGCAGCCTTGTGCTGCCATCTTTTGGCATGTTACAAAACTAGTCTTAAAACGTTTTTGATGCTCATAATATTTTTTATTTTTAATTTTATATATTTTATATTTATTGGTATTTCACAATGACAGGGTGGACATACTACAGTATAACAAGAGATTTAGGGCATGAGGCAGGGTACACCCTGGTCAATGTGCCAATCCATCGCAGGGCACACACACACATTACAGGCAATTTGGGAACGCCAGGAAATTGAATCTGGCCAGGAATCGAACCCAGACCCTGGAGGTGCAAGACAACAGTAATAACCACTAAGCCACTGTGCCACCTACAATAAGAACAAATGCAAATCAATTTAATTTTGTGTCATTTAACAACATATTGCTCACTAAAGTTAGCAGAGCAGCAATAAAATCACACACACACACAATTAAAGTAAATGGTATAAAATTAGGAAAACATTTTAAGATACTTAGAATTGTACTGATATGTGTCTAAATGTTAGGTAACTTATAATAAATACTCAAAATTTCATTATAGTGCAATATGTTTATGTTAAATAATTCTGATGAGGTCACCAAAGGCACTTTATAGTGATAGCATTAGCATAAAGCACTGTTTCTACTGTCTGTCGAAATCTGCGCTGCACCTGGTGTAAATCACAATCACATCTAAAATCTATTCAGAAGAACGTTGTGTGTGCTGTGCTGGGAGTGCCATTACCCAAAACTAATTTCAGTATAATGAGGAAACTTGCGAAATTAAATCATGATTGTTTTTTTTTCCCTCATCTGCATCCCTTCATCCTTTGGTGAAATGGGCGAGTATGACGTGCTTGTGTATTTAACGATGAAATCAGTCAGACAGCATCAGGGTGGTCATGATACAAATATTTTATTTATTTTATTTTATTTATAGCCTAATAATTTAAGGCACCATCAAACAAACACTCACTCACTAATCTTCTATATCGCTTTATCCTGTATTCAGGGTCGCGGGGACCTGGAGTCTATCCCAGGAGGCTTAGGGCACGGAGCAGGGTACACCCTGGACAGGGTGCCAATCCATCGCAGGGCACACACACACACATACATGGCCGGGAATCGAACCCGGACCCTGACGGTGCAAGGCGACAGTGCTAACCACTTCACCGCCTCACCATTAAAGAAGCTTTCCAAATACATTATTATCAAATAATGTGTTAATAATAAGTAGAACAATGACATCTTGTATTATAAATCCTGATCTATTTCCTTTTAGTACAACATACTGACACGGTCCGATTAATTGTCCCTATCAAAGAAATGTATTTCTAATGATAACTGTATCAGACCATGCCTCATATCATGATTTTACTTTATTGTCTCATGTCTAGTTCATCTACCACTATGGAAAGTGTTTGTCCATGCAGTTGATGTTGGAGTATGAGCTCATAATATTAATAATTAATGAATGACAAAGGTCTAAATCGTTTTTTTGGGGGGTTTTTTGCGCCTCTCTCTATGCTGCTGTGGTGTGTTGTGGAAAAGATTGGTATTGACCCCAGAGGTTGGTGACCTGCATTATCACATTACGTCCCTCAGTGCTCACGCTGAAGATATTTGCACCCAATTGACCGCTTCAAGATCGATAATCAGTCAGAGATAAATAACACTTCTAAGTCTATTAAAACGCACTTCCTTTTTTATTGGTGTTGTCAGAATTAAAGCATCTTTTTTATGGAATAAATTAACATTTGTAGTGAGGATATCCAAAAGTTTTAGTTCCACCACCTTTAACATTGTATATTGTACAAAACATGATGGGCAATTCATCAATAACAATTTTTTTCTCATGCTCCCAGGGACACTCTTACTTCCATGGGTAAACATACTGTAGCTCTGATTTCTTGCATCATTTATTTATAATGCAACTTCACCAAGCGTTTAAGTGATCTCTGTTTATTTATTTATTTATATTTTCATACAAAAGAAATGTATACATTACAAGTCACTCTAATGTGGACGGTTCTGTCCTCTGAAACAGCAAATATGCCACATTTGATGCATTTTTCTCCGTTTGCATCCTTGAACTCAAGACTCATCTGAATTCCGATCTGATCGTTCTTATTCATGTTACATAATCGCATATTAATCCGATCTACCAATCCAGATCTGATATAAAAAACATCCATGCTTGTAGCTAAAGTGCATAAACCTAGCTAAAGTTAGCTTAATGCATCCAGGTTTTAAGCTAAGTTTTATATAGCATAGGTAAGGGTTTTTAAGCTTTCTAAAAATTGTTCCATTTAAGTTAATATCAAGAACAAGAAATCATTCCTGTGGAAAGATAAATAAGTTGATAAACTAATAAATTCATATGTAAATTGCTTAAATCAATTTTAGAAATTACAATAAAATGATGGCATTGTCTTTTTGTTTCATTCCTGAATAAAAAAACATCATTGTCAAATTCATATACAGTTAAACCTCGGATTGCGAATAACGGGGTTTGCAAGTGTTCCGCAAGACGAGCAAAGATTTTTAATAAATTTTGACTTGGAAAACGAGCAATTCTTGATTTACAAGCACCGAGTATCATGTATCACGCATGCGCTTCTTGTTTTGACGCCGAGCGCCACGTGATCACAACTGAGTCAACGGTTTTTCTCTCTCTTGTGCTGCGGAATTGTGGGTAATCGTCTCCTCTGCTGGGTTTTAGTGCACGTCTCTTACTGGTAAAATCAACATCCATGCATGCATGTACTGTTTACTATAACACTGTGACCATGTGTGTGTGTGTAAGCACGCGTGTACAGCCCGCATGTACTGTTTCTTATAACACACGTGTGTGCACGCGTGTAAAGCAAAAGAAAGTCTAATTAGAGGTTAAAAATCTATTTTTTCCTTCAGCCTCTCGTTATGTGTCTGCGTAATTTAACACCGTGCCAGGTCACACACTCTCTCTCTCGCCTTTAGTGTGTGTGCGAAGCACCCCCTTTCTGCTTCACACACACACAAACACACACACACTCTCTGCTCTTCACAGCAACTCTGCTCTGTCGCGATTCTTTTTAAAGGTAAAATGCAGGTTCATTTGTTTGTTTGTTTTATGTTACAGCAGTGATTCCGTTAGTATGTGCTTACACGAGTGTCATTAGCGATGTTCCTTGCTAATTTTCCCGACAAAACAGTCTTTCCGTTAATGTGTGTTTATGCGAAATTTAAATAAGAGCGGAGAAAGGTTTACTGTGCAAGAAAGTCTCATTAGAAGGTTAAAAATCCATTTTCTCCCTCAGCCTCTCTTATGTGTGTACGTGTGCGTAATTTGACACCATGCTGGTTCACACACTCTCTGTCAGGATGAAAGGGAGTTCACACACAAACACAGCGCCTACACGCATAAACTACCTTTTTTTAAAAAGTAAAGTGCAGGTTAATTTGTTTTATTTTTTATTTTGTGTTAATTATTTCTATGTATTTATTTTTTCGGGCTGTAGAATGAATAATTTGAGTTTCCATCATTTCTTATGGGAAAATTTAATTTGGTTTATGAGCGTTTTGGAATATGAGCCTGCTTCCGGAACGAATTCTGGTCATAATCCAAGGTTTCACTATACTTTATAAATGAATATTTTTTTTGTAGCTAATTACTAGGGGTGTTAATCATGATTAATCACTTATCAATTACATGACATTAAAAAATTAACCACATCATCAACCACAATAAAAACTGATAATGTTTGTTTTGCATCATATTTCTCACACGTCTATTAATTTGTTCACCAGAAGAGGGCGCATTTGCATTTTAGGTGATGTGCAGTATTGGACGCTGTACTTTTAGTGACCCTGTTTTTTAATGAAGACAGGAGTTATAACTGCCTTATTGCTTTTTTGTTCTGCTTTGTTAAATTGTTTTTGCTTTATTCATTTGTTTCACATAACTAATACGGATTGTGTTGCTAGAACTGTTTAAATAAATGTGCTTCATGCTATAATTAATTAATAATGATCTTTCACATTCATGTATATGTTCTTGAAGTTCTTGATTCTTTAGCCCCATACATTATGCAACTGCTAAAGAAGTACTTTGTTTGGCATCTTTTAACAAGTGGCTTAATTTGATTTGTTCAGTGGCAAGACCTGTAATGGAACTGAAGGACCAATTAGCATGACATGCATATTCATTTCTTTCATCTGCATATTTACTGTACGTTTCTGCTGTGAAGGCATTACTATTCACAGCAACAATGCGCAACACACAAAGGAGCGGAGTTATGCAGAATCATGGGGCTTCGACGCTTAATGTAAATTAGCATGTAATCTGCTCCGCTGGGGTGTAATACAGTGACATCCTGACGTTAGCGCGCATCTTTAAGCGGAGCTCTGGCAGCTCGGCGCAGTGATCCGGCTGCTCATAATGACTCTGTCAGTTAGCAAAAGAGAAAACCCAGGACTATTACTCTGCATCTGAATCATTTAGTATTAAAAAAACGATTGCGGTAATGCGCTTGGAGGTGCCCCGAAGAGATGCGTGTGCATGTGGGCACTGGGAGAAGAAGAGCGAGAGAAAGAGCGCTGTCTTGTCATTTGCTCCAGCTTCTCTCTCTCCAAAAACCCTGCATCCGGCCTGCAAGCTGCATAAATATGAGCCTCATCACCATCTTTCCCTCTACACTGTTTTCTTCCTTTCCCTTCTCTCTACCTGCTATTCTCTCTCTCTCTCTTTCTTGCTCAATCACTCTCTCTCTCTCTCTCGCACTCTTGCTGTCAACATGCTTAGTGTCCTGCCACTTCCTTATCTCCGACCTCCAAGTAGTGATGCCAACCGTAACAAATGCTGAAGCTTAAATTCTGCCTGGCCAAGTGCTTCACCCATTCCTCCACCTCTGAAAATACCTCACACACACACACACACACACACACACACATTTACAAGCAGGATTCTCAGCTGAGCACAGGAGCACCAGTGCATCAGGGATATCATGGATGACTAGATTACTGATCACCAAGAGGAACTAAAGATCTGAAGGCCAGCCTGGAAATCCTGAGCCTCCACCGAGTAACACTTACATTAAGGACCTCGGTCTAACAGTTTTAGCCCCTGAGATGCAATTTCAAGGCACGTTGCCTAATTCTCGGACCCCTGCTGGTTGGGACTTTGATTCCACGAGCCTAGTAAAATTTACCAAACGGGGGAGTATGGGTTGGCTAGTGTGCATTGCGCTATTAAGATGTCTAAAATTCCTACATACAGTATATTCCTGCAATGCTACAGTAAGAAGTATACCCACTAAGAAGTAAGCAAATTGACATAATAGATCATTTTCTATTAGCTGAAGCAACAATGGACATTTCGAAATGCTTGCATGCAGCCATTTTACCAGGTGATTATTTTTTTTTTTACTTACTCACTCATACACGGCTCATATACTGCACAGGGTCGCGGGAGGCCAGGAGCCTATCCCAGGGGACTCAGGGCACTAGGTGGGATACATCCTGGACAGAGCTTCAGTCCATTGCAGGACACAAGCATTTTTACAAACACTCACAATTCACACATTATGGGCAATTATTAAACGCCGATTAACCTAATCTGCATGTTTTTGGACTGTGGGAGGAAACCGGTGTACACGGAGGAAACCCATCAAGCACGGGGAGAACATGCAAACTCAAACACAAAAACATACTGTACCCAAAGGCAAGGCTCGAACCCTTAACCCTGGAGATACGAGGCCCCAATGCTAATCACTATGCCACCATGCTGTATCTTCCACATACCGTATATATATATATATTTCTCATCGGTCTCTATCCAGGTACCTATGTTCAAGATTTCAAAAAGAAATTGAAAATCCTTGTCTCGGATATAAATCTTAGCAACCTCGAAGGTGTGAACAGCACATAGATAAGGTACAAACTCTGAACGCGTAGTGCAGAAAAATTCACCTAAATACGTGTGATTCTATATAAGGGTAACTATTTCCCATATGAATACTGATGCTTGGTTTGAACTCTTGACAACTTTTGTAAGTCTGTAATTTTGGGTTTTCCGTCCGAATTTTCAATCGTATTTTATTTTAAGGCAGCATAGTACTGGTACTTGCACCTTCAGGTTCAGGGGTCCGATTCCTACACCAGGTCTGTGTGCATGGAGTTTGCATGTACTTGGTGAGTTTCCTCTGGGTGCTCTGATATAAACAATGAGTAAGTAAGAGTGAGTCTTTTTTTTAAAATTGTTTTTAATTGTATTCTTCTAGTGCAATTTTCCTTTTGTTCTAGTAAATTAAATTCTTTCTATCCTATCCTATCTTTCCATTTTAGGTCACGGACAGTCGTGTAAACATTTCATTGCATATCATTTGAATATGAATTGGAAAATGTCTGATCATGCACAACTCTCTCTGGGCAGCAGAGGGCGACCTTTCAATAACAGCACAATCACATGAGAACTACACCACCCATGATGCACTGCGGTCATTAATGCAACCGACTGCACCTGAGGCTAACCTATTTAAGCATGTGGGTGAGTAGGACAGAGGCAAAGTCTACGAGATTTAGATGAAGCTGGTAAATGGTATACTTGCTGGGTCTGAGGTTCAGTAGTTGAGATTGGTGCATTAAGTAGCTGACCATCTCACACTTAACTGTTCTGTCTTACATTTAGGCATTTGGCAGACACTCTTATCCAAAGCGACTTACATTTTTTAAAATCTCATTATACATCTGAGCAGGTGAGGGTTAAGGGCCTTGCTCAAGGGCCCAACAGTGGCAACTTTGTGGTTGTGGGGTTTGAACCTGGGATCTTCGGAACCGTAATGCAATGCCTTAACCACTGAGCTACCACCGGCCCGGTCTTAAGTTTGAAATTCCTTTTCTCTTCCTTCTATACTGCTTGTAGCCCAATCAGCTCTCTCTCTCTCCTCTGTCTGCTGTCCTAGTTCTCGGGCTTTCTCAGAGTTCCCAACCCATCAAACATTAGTGCTGCCCAGTGGCTTAGTCTGTTAAAGTGTTTGCTGAGACTTGGGGTCAGTTCCTCACCGAGCATAGCTCCTGTGTTCCTGCAGTTGTAATGATGTGCATTCTGACTAAGAGGGCATCTTGCAACCCCGGTACACTTTTAGTCTTAAAATTACACATTGAAATAATGTCGTTTGATGGCAATTCCTGTCTATTTCTGTCTTGGTCATGGGTGGTTTGTAGAAAAGTGGAACGAAATGTGAATTTGTAATGTGGCTGCAGCTTAAGGGCGCAGTCTAACAGGTGATGTAAAAATTTTTTTTAAAATATACAAGATTAGTCTCTGATTCGTACAGCATGTTACAAAATGGGTTCCATTTAACATCAAAATCCTGTGAAGTTTGTGTGATCAACCTAACTAATTACCGAGAACAATCCCTGGGGCCTGATGGTGGAGTATCCCACCCAGAGTGTCTTCTGAACCATACACACCAAGCAGCGTCCCAATGACAAAGCAAGCCTATGAAGCTGTTCATAATAGCAATGACTCATCAAAGAGAATCCCCCTCTCTCTCTCTTTCTCTTGCTCATGCTGATACACAAAAAACACAGGAAGTTGTATCCACTCCTTTCGGGACCCTGATGAAAGCCCGAATCAGGCAGCGTGCCCTTTCATATCAACAGCATCTCCTGTAGACACGCGATGAACGTTCATGTCCTCGCAGTGGGTTCACACCTTCCTTACGCCTTGAGCGAAATACAATTAGACCTCCCACATGCTACTTTGTATTAGACACCCCGAAGAAACATTACCCTGTGTGCTATCAACACATAAATAATAAACAAAGAACATCATCAGGCCTAACAATATTTGTCCTGAAACGCTAGATAATTCTCCCAGGTTCTCGTCGTCTGAGTCGTTACTGCCATCCTGAGGCCGAGCGTGGTGTTACAGGGTACAAAAGGAAGCAGTCGGTGCTGGCGATTGGCTGGTGCCTGAGGGGAAATTTGCACATGGGATTAGAGCGTTGAAGCAGGTCGGTGGTGCAGCGGATGCCCCTGTGGACCCGGGCGAGAGTGGCTCTTTGCTCTGGCATCTGTGGGGTACCAGATGGTCTCCGAAACAAGGAGTCCAGCCGGAAAAGCCACGCTTGAGCTTTTATCAGCTTTATCAGCCTGTCGACACACACATCCCTCGGTACTACTGACTCAGTGACAATTGATTTTTTGAATATGTTTTTTTTCATCACAGCCTCAACACACACCACTTCTACCCTCATCCATGTTAGCGACATCACTCTCACACCCACACACAAAGCAGGAAACACTCCTGTCTCCCTGAAACCCAGTTCAGAGTTTTACTTCCTGCTTTGAGTTTTGATGAGCATCACCGGAAAGTGTTTGTTTCTGTTCCTGATTGTGCAAAAGGAAATAACTTCTTAAATTCTTAAATTAAACACAAAAAAAGACAGATTTTAAAACGTGCTGCTCGCTCATATCATAAATAAGTATCATATCATAAGTCTAAACATTGGCTTAAATCATATTGTTGTGTTTTTTGTTTCTATGGTAACCACTCATCTTAAGGGACCTGGTGTTGGAGTATGATAGAAAAATATTAAGGCAGTGTAAAATTAACTTCTTTTTGTTATTTATGGAAGGAGTCTCCAGTGTCACAGGTTATATGAAAAAAAAAAAAGGCGATGATGGAAATACTATTTATGACTTGACTACGAGGAGGTTCAAGTCAAACCAGGACATTTGATAAACTTGACCTCGCTCCAAGTGATTTTCACATGTTTGGGGCTTTAAAGGAGTTCCTGGGAGGCCAGCCTTTTTCAGACGTGAAGCAGGCTTCTAGGCAGGCTGATCATGGCTACGGCGTTTTGAGAAATCTTTCTACATTAATGGTGTCCAAGCACTAGTGAAACAGCGGGATAAGTGCATTAGTGTAGCAGGGGATTATATAGAGAAATAAAGGAAGCTTTTCTTCAGACTAGTACATCCCTGATATAATATAGAGAAAGAAATGATTATACTGTATGTATTAAGTATTATATGGTATATTATGTAATTTTACTAATAATATTGACAAATCACTGTATAGGAGACATAAAATCGCAACCACCACTGCATCACACACGCATGTCCTGTCCATGATTATTTTTCTCTATAACATTGTGTTTACATTTCTCATTTAAAGCGGCTGGTTCTAAGCGCAGTAAGAGCACGTATGGCTCGATCCCCCCCAGCAGCGCGCAGGTAGTTAGTAGGATTCAGCCGTCTCTGGCTGAAAGAAATATGAAGGAGAGTGTGGGTGGAATGGAGAAGGAGACACAACAAAGCAGTCTGGCTCACGACTCGATGATTCAACAGCGGATCACTAATGGCTCATTCAGTCGAAAAAACAGGAGTCGTCTTACAGCATTATTCCAGCACAATACCTAATGGAGCCTTTTGATTTCTGAGACCACAAGGAGACATCATGTATTGTGGACCAACCAGGGCTGGGTCTCACCCTGTATGTGAAATCTCGTAGCTTTAGTGTATTGGCAGATTTTTATTTTATTATTATTTATTTTTATAGACAAGCTTTCCTCCTTCTGGCTTTTTTTTCCCTCTTTTTTTTTTTTTAACTGAAGTTAGTCGTTTAATATGCGAGCGGTTCAGGATAATGAAATGAAATGAAAGATGACATGGCAATTTAATTTCAGCCCAAAATTGACTGACTGTTGGATGATCTTCCCTTTTTAAAAGGTCAAATATTAAATCAGGATTTTCTCTTCTGCCTCTTTTAGCCTTTACCCTCCCTACGCTCGCTGTGCTTTGATTGGCTGCGCTCATCCCCTCCTCACGCCTATTCTACTATTGTAAAATGTCAACTGATTTTGGATTATTCAGGAGTTCATACACACAAATCATTTGTAGCTCGGTGTTTTCGCACTTGGTTGATGTAATTGACCCAGATGCACACACGAGTAGCATTTACGTTCATCAGAACCTTGAAAGAGCTTTCAAGGATATGTAAGTGATCCTTTATTTATTTATTTATTTATTTATTTATTTATTAAACATCAAAAAGTTAGATTCAACAGACCACTGTCTGGGTGTTTCCGTCAGAAGCGGATGCAAGATACCATACCATACCATACCAACTTTATTTATAAAGCACTTTACAAACCCACACTGGACCAAAGTGCTGTACAGAATCAAATAAAAGACATAAAAAAACTAAAAAGCTTAATAGCACATATAAAAGAAATAAATAAAAACATTAACAAATTTGCGGCAACGAGCTATGCGGGATCAAGAAATCACTAAAAAGAAAAATAGTCTCCATGATACGGCGGTACCTCGGCATAAGAACCTCCTGAGTCTCAAATTTTCACCTTTTAAGAACCGAAATTTTGCAGGAAATTTACATCAGAGTGCAAAGCAAGTTCTGCATACTAGTAAACTAACCGGGCCGAACCAAATGGCATAGCACCAGTTTGGAATATAGCACGGAATTCAGCAAGAATTTTCCCCCCCATCTTTTAAATGCGTCACCGATTTGATTGTTCTCTCACCAAATCTGCTCCTTGGGCCGCCCGAGCCTCGTGCCTTTGAATTGTTTGCTCACCCAAATCATTAAACTGCGGCGTTTTGACAGAAAACAGCGGCCCGACGCGACATTAATCCAACAGCAGAGGAAAGATAAGTGCAGGAGAAAAGAACAGGGCAGAGACACGTGAACTAGGATGAATCAGCCCGACAACACAGAAGGTCAAGAGAGCATCACGACGCCCGAAAGCGCCACCAGCTGCAGAGCTGTCGATCTGACAGCAGAAAGAGGAGCATTAATATTACAGGAGGATTTTTTTTTCTCCTTTCTCGCTTTGCCTACCGCTCTTTCTCTTCCCTCTTTGGGTGCTGAAAGATGCATGTGTTATGAATACATTTGCAGCAGCGAGCAGGAGACAGAAGAGGTGAAAGCGTGAGCGTGCGATACTTGATCAGAAGCCATTAGGAAACCGGAGTCACTAAAAAGAAGAAAGGAAGATAAAAGAGATAAAAGCGAATAAGTGAGAGAGACTTTCAGTTACCGAACCGGGGAACTTTTCAGGATTGAGTCTGGCATCCTGGAGTCCCGCCGAACCACCAGGCCGCATACAAAGCAGCCTCGAAATTCATTTCCTTTTTAAAACATTCATAATTCCTGTTCATACATCACCACAATCGCAAGTTCAATGTTTTTAGATGATCCTACCTAAAAAAATTTTTATAATTTTAAAGCATGCATTAATAGTGTTTTCTTGTTAGCTTATTCAGCTTGTTAACCTTATCCAGAGCGACTGACATTTTTTATATGACTATACTGTACATTTAAGCAGTTGAGGGTTAAGGGCCGTCCTCAAGGGCCCAAGAGTGGCAACTTGGTGATGCTGGGGACCTTCTGAACTGTAGTCTATAACCACTTATTTTTTTATCATATATATTTTTTTAAAGTTATATTTAATATGTTAATTTTAAATATCTGCTAAGTACCATGAGCTTATAAGACAGGATGTCTGAAAGTGGTGGTGGTGGTGGTGATTGTACACTGCCCAAGCAAAGAAAACAATTTAAAGTGATTTTTACAATGACTAGACCTGGGTTAAGAACTCTTGAACACATTATTAAAACCTGGTAGAATATTACTGAACTGTCAACTTTTGCAGAAGAAATGTGGGGGGGGGGGGGGGGGGGGCTAAATCCTGGATGGAGATCATTTAGACACTTGGTGAAGTTCAGAAATTAAAAAATGTTTTAATAGTGAAAGTAAGAGCATTTCCACACACACACACACACACACACACACACACACACACAATATTGTGATAAGAACTCACAGGATTGGGAATAAACAGCTGCGTCCCAATAATAAAACTACTTGTTTTGGTAAAACGCATCAGAAAAATGCTTTAGTGTATAAAGAGTGGACGTTGGATTACAGGTGCAGGTGCTAGGACTCACCACTGCATCTTGTATGAAATGGTACAATGGTCCTCTCTTTCCTTCAGAAGGAAATTTATGTTTTATTAATATTTATATTTATATATATTTATTAATGTATTGATATTTATTGCAAAAGGACTAATGGGTAAATTACCCCAATATAATTCAAATCTGCTTACATATCATACGAGTGTTTACAGTACAAGGTCATCAAATAAGAGATTATTAGTCACTCCTTCATTAAGAACAGAACTTCATTTTGATGTAAAACATCTTTCTCCTATTATGCACCACATGTCTGGAATGAACTCCAAAACATCTTAAATTTAGAATCACTTCCATCTCTTAATATTTTTTAAAACAATATAAAATCAACCCTTACAGAAAAGTGCCTTGCTTTTAATTTGGTGCCCTCATGTCTACTTTTTACTTTGTGCTTCATGAAGTATGATCTGTGATTTATGTGAGACTTGTGTTCTTGTAGTCACTGTTTTTTTTATTTATTTATTGTATTTGGTTGTATGTCCTTTGTATTTAGTGTACGTGTAACTATAGCCGCCACTCTTGGCCAGGAAGCCCTGGAAGAAGAGTTACTGTAACTCAATGGGACTTTCCTGGTTAAATAAAGGTTAAATAAGATAAAATTTGGGCAAGGGATAACGATCATGTGGTCTGATGAAGGAAAGTGCATTTTTTAAAATACTATTCATATGTTTGTATGGTATTTAAATAAGTTCCCACTGGATTTTTTTTTTTTTACAATAGTACAGTACCATGGCCGATCAATCTTTTTTAAGGAACCATGGATAGGGTACATTATGATACATGGTTTTACCATGGTGCATACTGTACATTGGCCCATGGTACATGTTTTATACTATTGTACATGTTTTTCATCCTGTATTGTATTACAGTTTCTGGAACACGTACCAGGATACTGCCTTGGAACTACACTATTGTAAAATCTCTTATGGGAACTTAAAATTACTGTATAAACATTTTTTTTTTAGCTTATGTTCCATATGGTAATATTTATATAGCAGCAAACCATTCCATTCTGTACTGTTCTATACCAGTAGTATGTACAGTACTAACATCAAATATAAAACAGTATGTGCAAACACACACACACAGACCAGAGGAAAGATTTGAACCCCCAACCTTGGAAATGCTTGGCAACTTTGCTAAGTGCCACCTGCCATTTTTATATAATAAAACATTTATAAACTGATTTGGAAGCAGACTGCGAAGTGGTTTTCAAACCCTTTTCACCCTTCTTACCTAGCCATCAAGTCGAGGGCAAGAACAGCCCAGCAACACGACTACTGGTAAACAAAGATCCTTCGTTTTTATCTCTTCTGGATTTTGAAATAAGACCGTCAAAGCAATTTCAGGTTACAGACCCAGGTATAATTAGCGTTTAATTGCAACAGCCCCCAGTCCAAATAAAGTCTGGTAATTTCTTTTTAATTTATTTTACATGGCTTGTAAATTAAAAACAAAAGTCGTGCGACCTGTCGCCACAGCCTGTAATGGAAAAGTGGCCTTTTCGTTTAATGCGAGCAGCGCTGAAGTGCTCCCAAACATATTGTTACTGTGGCCTGCAAAAGTACATCATAAAAAGTGATTAAATGGAAGACAGAATAACAGCTGGTGTTTAAAGCAAATTACGAGCGCTGAAGATTTCAAGATGATTACGGATGGCCAGATTTCTGACTTTGCTACGCGCCTAAGATAATAACTCATGCTTTTAAGCAAACTGCTCATTAAAAACAACTTGGTGTTCAAATTGTTCAATAACAAATTAGAAAAATATTTTGCTATTTAATTTATTGTAGCATTTTAACAAATTGCCTAAAATAAGTAAAAAAATATAATATACTGTACGTATTTGACTAACATTTCTAATTCTACAATTATAGTTTAAATATTTTTAGATTTTTAAACAGCCTTATCATCATACGTCTGTGTAATTACATGTAGATGGTGGTATTAAAGCTGTTTTTCATGCTAATACAGCAGCCGTTATGTATATTAATATTCATATTTTTCTTAATATGAACAGATTGAAGAGTGAAGTAAACAATTAAAATAAATCAAGATTTGTTTACCTTCTATTTTTAACCACAATTAATTACATTTTATTCTTTTACAATATCTATCTTCTACAGACATAATGCACATTTATTAGATGCATAAGTGATAATTATTAAGATGTGCGCAATAAAACAAAACAACTTAATGCCATGTTACATTGCAAATGAGGATCATTCATGCTTTTAAAGAAATGAAAGAGTAATGCAACTTTGCATCTGTGATTTAATGAGGTTTGATCTTACAAGAAAATTTTTGGGGGTCTGGGGTTTCTCCAATTCAAATGCGACAGTAAAATTTTAGTTTATTTCTCTATATAATCTGCTGCTACACTAATACACCTAAGCTAATGTGTACCATCAAGGTAAAAAGTTCTCTCAGTATGCTGGAGCCATGACCGGACTGCCTGTTTGATTTACGTTTGAAACGCTGGCCTCCCAGGAACTCCTTTCATGGCTCAAACGTGAAAAAATAGCTTGGAGCAACTGTACATACTGTACAGTATGGTGTATATGGCAACAACTCCCAGCAAAGCTCCTGTAATGTGCAAGTGGTGTTGCTGAATGAATGATTGATTGATTGATTGATTGATTGATTGATTGATTGCGCACATTTCCCCAGACAGAAGCATCTCTACCACAAGTAGGCAGTTATCTGACTCTAAATGTTTACAGGAAAAACTGCAGTGGGCTCCAAGCCACCTCGACCAGGAGCTTCATTCACGGACGTATGGCCTTCTTTTTAAGATTTGAATATTTTACTGCAGCTAAGAGTTTTATCACCATACTTTTTGCCTTCATTTATAAGTTCTTACAAGTCCCAATTTGATTTAAATGCACCTTGTGTTTGATATAGTAAAAATGTGGCAAAATTTAAAAAAAAAAAAAAAAAAAAAAAAAAACTTGCTTCATATAATAATAAAAAAAATGATAAAAAAAAAATAACTTTTACAATTTTACATAAATCGTTATATTTATAGTTCATCTAGTGAATGAATTCCATCATGAATGTCATATTTGCAGGATGAAGGGCGGGGCATAGGTGCAGACGTTAAGACTTTTGATATTTTGATAAAGAAAAGTAAACCTAAACAAACACAAACTCAAAATGAAACTATGACTAGAACAAAAACAGAACAGTATACAGTATGTATGATATCTATGTATGATATTGGTTTAATTTAACAAGGTTTTACCAGAAAGCTCAAATATAATAATTATTTAGTGTAGTAATCAGTACAATATGTTAAAGATAATGACTTTCCAATTACGTTTAGGTTTAAATGGCCACAAAGGCAACACCAAATCAAGAGGTCTACAACAAATTTAGCAAAATGTACCAATATCTAATTAATAAACCTTATAAATTAGCACTTGAAGCTTCTCATTACCGCTGTGTGGTTTTTGCTCGTTTCTGCTTAATGACTGCTTAAGGCCTCTTTTTGTAAAATGCCCCCCCCCCCAAAAAAAAAAAAAAAACACAATTTTAAACGATCCTAAACTTGAAGAATGATAACCGTTTGCTCTGCTCAAGGAGGGAGAAATGTAAAACATTTGTAGTGTTGAAAACAAGCAGCGTTCAGCCTTGATAAATATTTAATTGTGAGCTTTGGGATCTCGTGGTTCAATTTAAACTTTCACCTTCAACAGGCATCAGGGAGCTGGATCAAACCAGACAGAGCAAGCAGGCGGGACGGTTTGGGGAAGGGGTTTGGGAAACGAAATTCATCTGCAGCTCTTTCTCTCAGGGTCACGCTTACTACGCCTCCCCACTATCAACTCCACCCAGTTTCCACCTATTAATATCACTTCTTTTTTTTTGGGGGGGGCATCTGTAGATTTGGAATAAACTGTATCCATTAACCTTAAACACTACAAAAGGTGATGTCATCTATAACTGATATCTGGTGGTGTAATGTGGCCTGACATAAAATGGTAGCATCCAAAGATGATTATTATTATTATTATTATTATTATTATTATTATTTTCCTAAGTTAGTTTCCTATCAACAATTTATTTAAGTTATTTAAATAAAAAAATAAAAGCATACTTTCTTAATATCCGATTTGTATTGAAGAACTCATTCATATCCAGTGTACAAGAATCTTTCTGTTGATGGAGAAGATACATTTACAATACATTTTTGTTGTTTCTTAAATCTTTTACCTAATGTCCCTTGTCCAAAATCCTACCTGGCCACACTTTTTTTTTCTGACTACTTTCTGATGATTTAATATACAGTTTGTATCCAAGTCAAATGTACATTGACAGATTTTTCTCAAAACATACAGTCAGCCATAACACTAACACTACCACCACGGGAACATTGATCACCAATTATATACCAGTAACGTGGTGATACACACCAATCTATGCCTGCAGGGATAAAAAACGCCAACCAGTCTGGTCCAATACCACTGAAAACCCAATGCAGTACAGTATGATGATAGTGGCCACTATAGAAACGTACCAGAACACACAACACAGGGTCCAGCAGGCAAAGAGCCCAAAACCTGGCCTACAAATCCCAATCTGAGCAAGCACCCATGGGATGCACCATGGATTCATCTCTTACCAATGAATACTTTTTCACAGACATAGTGGGTGACTAATTCCATTCATGTATGAAAAAATAACCAAATACTGTACGGACATAAAAGGGCATAACATCAAAGCATCCATCAAGTAGGAACAATCACAACAAAAAAATTGAAATGACCAAAATCTTATCCCATTAATGTGTGCAAATTTTAAAATCCCACGTACGTCTTGTAAATTGCGAAATCTAGTTATGTACTGTGTCAGATTGGTATTGAAAGTTATGATTATTGCTACTATCTATCTATTCTGATCAGGGTAGCAGTGAATCCAAAGCCTATCCAAGTGACAGGTTATAACCAGAGCTTACGCTTGAATTGAGGACCCAGAAGACAAGAACGCTATCCAGTGTACAAGCACACAGCCATCGTGTTGATGTATTTTTCAATATATATTTTTTGTTTTCTTCTCTTAAATCCACAGCACCTACGAGTATATCATAAGCGAGAGTCAAAGCAGGAACATCATACCGCAGAGGGGGAAGGTTTACAGCCGAGCCAACGACAGGCTTATATACACACACAAGTGAAGGATGAGCTTTGTTATAATCTGTGTTGGTGTCCTGGTGGACATGTGAGCACGTCCTTTTTCTGAAAGTCATATTTTAGTGCACAAGCTTTTTGAATCTAAAAAAAAAGGAAAGTAAAAGAGCTTCAGTAAAAAGCATGAAAACACGGCTCAGCCAAACAAACAAAATAAGATGAGCATAAGTCATGAGTTTCTTTCTCCAGAAACAAGACCTGGCATTACACACACCCTCACTAACCTGCTGAGCCACTGATGCTGATGGACATATAGCACTCCAACCAGTCATATCAGTAATGGTTAAGCGAATGGTTGACGCTATTAATCAGATTATCATGTTATAGAGTTAAATGTCTGTATAATAACTGTATTTAAACCTGCATTCATGTAATAATTTTTAGTCATTTATTCCCAAGCTGCGATAACAAAATATGTAATTGCTTCATCCTACACTGAAAACCCTAATAAGTTAATTGGACTAATTTGATTGAGTAAACTCGTTGCCTCAATTTAATTGAGTAATGGAATCTTCCAAAACTTGCATATTTAAGTTTATTTAACTTGGCGGTTTTGTAGACTGTACTTAAATCATTTAGTTCAACAAACTTAGCACTTATTTAATGTACTTAAAAAATTGCGTTCACTTGGTATAAATTTTTTTTAAGTGTACTTATATATTTAAGTTAACTCAACATGAAAATGTAACTTAAACCTGTTAAACAATGTTCTTATATTTGACTGCAAGCTTTGTGCACACCGAACTGAAATAAAACAATGAACAGCATTTTTAAGCTTAGATTTTTTTTATTGACAAAATGCCACAATTTTCCACCGGAAAGAATGTTGGAGAGTATTTTATTAGGCACACAGCATGTACGGCATGAGCAGCACATTCACACAAGAACCACCATCCAATTCAGCCTTAGCATGAACCGGAGTACATTTCACCCCTTACCCACACACACAAACAGGGCCGAAGCCACTAACCCAAACACCCTTCCCCAACATGGTGAACACACCGACATCCCCGCAAAGCATGCTGGTCGTCAGCCGCCGCCCCGCCCACGCCACATTCACATTTGTGAAAATTGACCTTTTGAAAATGCTTTTTCCCCCAAAGGATTAATCATGATTTTGAGTTCACAACACTTGAAATCTTAAGTTTATGCATTTTGATGGTAAATAAGTTAAATGAACTTATATTTTTAAGTGATGGGTCTAAAATGCAAAATTTTAAGTAATGTTCAGTCAACATTACTTGATTGTATAAGTAAAGACAACATTAGGGTTTACAGTGTACATTTACCCCATAGGGCATCTTTGTTCCTTTTAGAGAACTAAAAAGGTTAAAAAAAATAGCTAGAGCAATAGATTTCCATATGTTTGAATAAAACCTCCTACCATAACAGGTTAAATCACCCGGGAATCTCATAGTCACTCGGGTGCAGCATGCGGAAAATGTACTTGGGCTGGGAGCGCCAACATATTGGAGGCAACCTAATGAAGCCTTCCACATCATTAAGCCACCAGTTAACCAAATAAAATCATTTTCCCTCCATCAGACCAGCAGGTTCTGAACGCTGGATAAATCTTTTAGCACTCCGGAGATCCCTGTGGGGACGGGACAAAAAGACGGCATACTGTGATTATTTCACCAGCTGCCTGCGAAGATATTAAAGTAGCAAGGGTCTGAAGTGGCCGATATTATCGCCAGAGGTGTTTAGAATCACGCTGACGGACACACAAAAAAGGGATTGGTTTTTTTCGCCCCCTCCCCTCGATATGTTTGTTGTATATAAATTGTGGGACTGAGACCTAAGGCCTGTTTTAGAACATTAAGTCCTGCTGGGTTTCATTCTGAGGAAGCTGCATAAGTGTTGCATAACAGGAAGTCCGCCTCTGCACTGCCTCTTGGCGTCTATAAGCATGTTTTGTTTACATGGGCTGTAGTCAGAATCTCAGGTGTGCAGGATATCGAATTATACAGCGTGGGTTTAAAGGGGGTTTCCATAGATACAGCTTGGATTCTATTCACTGTTGGGGTTTATTTGCTCAGACAGGTCTTATCTCTCACTGTCTGAAGTGTCGGCGTTCAAAAATCACGGGAGGTGTTTGTTACCTGGAGGTCCGGCAGACGCCTCGACTCGTGCGCTTGAATCTGTGGGAACAGATGAAGACTTTTATGCGACTGAGAACATTGCTGACTCCTGGTAAAACTAAAGGGAATAAACAAGTCTTTATCGAAGTAGAGGCACCAGACAAGACCATCTGGTGAAGGAAATTACATTTCTAGCAAGCCTCTCCTTCGGCATGCTGCTCACGCCACTGTGAAAAATAAACCCAATCCACACGTGCGCTGAACAGTTCCCAGCTAAGTGCTGAGTGAGCACTAAAGCCATGCCCGTTCAATTCATTCACTTATAGATCAGCTATTCACACAGCCTACAACTCAACTAACAGGCCTAACACCACTTGAGCACAAGCTTCTCGCCACCCAGAAGTGTTTTTCATTTATTTTTTTTTATTTATTTAGACTTCGGAGCCCGGCAACAAGCTAATCTTTTGTTCATGATTAACAGAAGGTCATTAAATAGGAATTGCTGAAAAGGTTCCGCACTATTAGTAACATTATTCATGTGTATCGCTGCATCCTTATGTGGAAACCTTGCTGGTGTGCGTTACTGGGGAGGCTTCAGACATCAGACTGTGTATTTGAGTTTTCGAAGAAGTCAGGTAGAACAAATTACTTTAATAACAGGAAAATTTAACCACTGCCAGAATATTGGAATGATGTCGCAAAAATGTAGCACTTTCAAAATTGGGTTGTTTTTGTTGTTGTTGTTGTTGTCCTCATAGAACCAACCAGAAAAACACGTAATCAAGTGTTCTGTGCTATTTCTTTGCCTATGTGACCCATTTTGATTTTTTCCTCAATTATATTTGTATAGTTGGCTAAAATAAAACCAAATTCAATTCATTATGTTGCTTAAAGTAGTTTGTGCTTTAAAAAAAAAAAAAAGTACATGTCACTCTATACTGCACAATCCAGGGGTCTGTTCTTCGTACGTCGCTAACTCAGTTAGCTGGATTTACTTGTTGTGGATTTGTCCTGATCTTGGATTGTTTCGTTCTTCGATGCGCTTCTCGCAATTTGTTGTCATAGCAACATATCCGTAAGCTTGAACCTGCTTGGAAGCAGGTTTATTTCATGTAAACAGGATTTAGCCTGTGCTCCTGGTGGGTTATGATTGGTTGAAATGGAGAGGTCACATCTGATTGGTTAAAGAGCACGACTGACATGGACTGACTCACGTGGGAAAAGAAAAGTATATGCATAGGTCTATAATTCATAGGTTTATTATTATCAAATATGATATTACTATTATAATAAACCCTAGGCACGAGACAGCCGTCAAGACCATTAATACAAATTCTTGTATAATGTTTATTTTGTAACACATTTATTTTTCAGGGGTTTGTCATAAAAAATATGCAAATAAATATTTATATATATATATCAAAATAAATATTTTATAATGATAAATTGGACGAAACTAATTTTATTATAAAATAAACAATATAAAAGTATACATGTTGTATTTGAAAAAAAATAAATAATATTTCTATTTTTTTATACACAACATATTTATTTTCATATTGATTATTTTATTTTATTGTCCCATGCAATTTGTAAACCATTAACCTATGAATTTATGTTCTAATATAATATTTGATATTGATTATGTAGGGGGGCAATCCATGGCAGGGGGGGCATTTCAGCGCATAACACGTGTTACAAAAAAAATTGAGCCGCTCTTTTTCCATTTCGTCAACCAATCAAAGGGGTTGTGATCAGTGTTTCTACTGTCAATGCATATCGTCTTTTAAACCAACACACAAATCCAGCTATACTAATCATCAACAACAGGTGTGCTCGAAGAACCAACTTCGTAATTAACACGATGATCTCATCTTAGATGTGTCAGTTCATCTCGGATGTGTCAAGCCACTCTTTCACAATTTGTCCAAAGTCCCAGAGCACTGAGTTTTAGCATTATTTCAACCAACTTATGCAATATCACAACATTTATTTCCATCCAAAGTCGGATTAATTTTTGAGCGAGATCTTGTATTGATGGCAGGAAAGTCAAACCGCTCTGTAAAATCTACTCCAGCACACCCCAGAGACGTACAATGGGAGTTAAGGCCAGGACAGGACTCTTGTGAGAAAATAATTCCCCAGAACCATTTTTTCAAATTCCTCCAGAATCCTGGATTATGGCCAGGGAATATCAGGAAAGAAAATCTCCATAGATGTGATAACCTGGTCATTCAGTACATTTTACGGTCATCAGCTGACTTTATTTTATTGCCACATAATGTTGAGGAGCCCAGACCTGAGCAACTGAAGCAACCCCAGATCATAACACCGCCTCCAGAGGCTTATACAGTGGACACTTTGCGTGATGGGTTCATTGTGTCACGTGCTTCACTTCTTTCATAAGCCACCAGCCCTAGACAGCACAGGTCAATGGAGGCTCAGACATCTGCAGGGTCTTCAGTCTGGCGCTGACAGGATTGAGTTATGTGGGCAGCATCATGTCAAATGCAATAATTCAACAAAGCTCTGGAAAATCCAAAGCCCTTTTTTTCCTTTTTTTTTTTTTTTTTTGCTCAGCTCTGTGGCCTGTAGACATCGCTTCATACGCTTCCCTTCTTACCCTGACACGCCCATCACTCTGCAATAGGGTCAATCTGAGCTCATCAGACTGCATGACCTTTTCTCATTGCTCCAACGTCCAATCTTTATACTCCCTAGCAAAATAAATACCTTTTCTGATTAGTCTCACTAACAAGTGGTTTTCTTATGGACACACAGCCCGTATCCTGTAAGTTCTCATCACATTGTGTGTGTGGAAATGTTCTTACTTTCACTACTAAACATAGCTCTGATTTTTTTTCCAGCAGGAACTTCACCGAGCATTTAAGTGACCTCCATTTGTATTCTTTTCCAAACACATTTCTAAAACAAAATTGACGGTTCAGCACTATTCTTCCAGGTTTTACAAATGTGGTGAAGCAATCACTTAAGCAGTTTTAACAATCTCATTAGTTGTTTCTCTCTCTCTCTCTCTTTGCTCAATTCTTAAAGGCAGCAGCATAACAAGAACCAAGTAAGATGGACATCTTAGGCATTATAGAAACTTAATCCACTTCAGGGTGCTTGGTTTAGTAACTCATCTTGGTTAAGGGGCATAATTTTACAAACCCAATACTGGTTGTTTTCTTATAACACCAATGTTTTTATTCCTGCCCTCGTTACAAATGCTGACATGCAGCATTCTGTGCCAATCACCAACCTCTAGATGAATAGATAATTCGAAACCAGCTTGAGAAAAATCAATCACTACACATTTACGCCATTACGATAAATACATAATCCTGATATCATTCCAAATCTCTAATGAGCAAAAAATAAATCTCATCAGACTCTCATCTGATTGGCACCCTCTTCATAGCTGTAAATTTCGCTCTCGTGATGATGATGATGATGATGATGAAGATGATGATGAAGATATATTACTTTCAATATGTAAATTACCATTTAGTCCAAATCACAGAAATGGTAATTTTTCCACTTAATCTGCAATCTAGTACCTCGTTTCCTGTAAAGAGTACCTTCAAAGACATCAAGATATACTTTGAGGACCCTTGGAGATTATTTTAAGTGTGGATCCTTTAAGGAAAGAGAAGCCGTTTTTTTTTTTTTTTTTTGTAAACACTTCTTCAGAGCTTCCACCTCAAGGAGAGTTCAATTCTAAAGGATCCTCTGCAGAACCCTTACTTTGAGAAAAAGATGTTTTGTTGGGTGATTTTTTTTTTTCTTTTTTTTTTAACACCAGGACAAAGAGCGCTATGAAGTGCCCTTTCAGTTCAAAGAACGAAGGGAAGCCAGATCTATTAAGTTTCATCGACAGAATATGGCAGAAGGGTTGATGAAGTCTGGCTTTTAAAATTCACTCTCTTCCTTTCCAATATCGCTACATTTAGTGAATAATACACAATTCCCATAACGTTTTTTTTTTTTAATACGCTCCAATTATTGTAAAGTTAAAGGTTTTAGGACTGAGGCAGAAGGGCGACATCAATCTGTCATGGCTTTAACCATGCCTTCAACCGTCTCGTGGCAGAAAATGAATCAAAAGGGCTCTTATTGCCAAAATGTAGACGCGAGTTCATAATAGATCATGGACGGAAATGGATACTAAAACAAGTGCTGGCACGTTATCACATTACGGCACATTTTAGTCCTTATTTACACCTGCTCGGTAATAGTGCCACAATACCGACGACCAACACCATGTGATCTATGTGTCATAAACCTAGGCTGCATTGACGCGCTAATAAAAGATGACAAAATATGATGCAATTTGTGATTAATGGTTCCACACAAAGATTAGCAGAGTGCAAAAGGTGTAATGTGCGAATACTGTACTCGGAAAAGAACCCACAGCATCTTACATTTCAAATTGACGAATAAAACAAAGTTCATGAGGATTTTAATTGCTGGCAGCAAACAAGCAAATTGTAGATAGATTTTCTTAACCTCTTTTAAAGCGAAATAAAACTAATACAATATATTACTAGCGCAAGCTAATACACATCATTTAAAAATGGGTAGTTAATGATAGCTGGCTAATGTACTTTTGTTTATAACATGAGCCATTTTTAAAAAATTTAGTTCTTTAATTCTAGTAGTTAAAGTTCACAAATTCGCACGTGTACAGCAGTACCTCGGCATACGAATTTAATCCGTTCCGGAGACAAGTGCTCATGGCAAACGTTTATATTGGGAATTGTCCCATACTGTAGGTAATAATGTAAATCTAGATAATCCGTTCCAGCCACCCAAAAATATTACCAACATTCACAACAATTTTCAACACTATAACCATATTTTTGCATGTAGAAACAATCAAAATATTTATGAAGAAATATGGACAAATTAAGTAAAATATGAAATAAATACAGTAGGCATTAAATCTATTCTAAAGCTATTCTATTAAATCTATCTAAAGCTATTCCTTTCTTTAAATCTTATATAAAATGGCAAAAAAAAAAAAAAAACTTTTCTTTGCTTTCAACTAAAGCAAACAAGCTTTAAACAGCTGCTAGATGTATGCACAACTTAGCAGGCAGTCGGTTCGGCTCCGTTCGTTTGCTCGTACACCGAGGCAAAATTTCAATTCTTGAGGTGTGTTCAACTCTTCTTGGTCACAGTTAAAACCATAACTTGTTAAGCAGTGATGTCTTTGATTGAAGCTGCTTTGAGGCAATGCCAATTGTTGAAAGCGCTATACAAATAAAATTGAATTGAATTGATCCTAAATGCTAATTCGCTCGATATCAATTATATAAACACCCTAAGACACAAAATTCCTCTAAAAAATGCAAGTAGAAATATATATTTCGGCTTTCCTTATAACTCATAATTATGCTTAGGTTGCAAAAACTGATTAACATAAAAATATTACTGCTGTTCTTTCATCTACATGTATCGAGATTACATAGATGCAACCCGAGTTTCTCTTAGAGACAGAGCAATCTTTGGGAGTATAAAGAGAGAGAGAGAGAGAGAGAGAAAACAAGGAAGGGAAATAACACCAAGCAGGCAATCCATGCCTTGAGGTTGCAGTTGTAACTTTTCATAAGCCACCAGCCCTAGACAACACAGGTCAATGGCGGCTCAGACATCTGCAGGGCCTTCATTCTGAGCGCTGACAGGATTGAGTTATGTGGGCAGCGTCCTGTCAAACGCAATAACTGCAACGAAGCTGTGGAAAATCCAAAGGTTTTCTTTTCCCTCTCTCTTCTGCTCAGCTCTGTGGCCTGTAATACATCAGCGCAATACCAAGCAGAAGCCTTAACACAATAAGAAGCTTTGATATGATCATATTGTGTGCTGGGTGTGTGTTCATTGGAGACAGCAAGAAAAAAACGACGAGGCAAGGTAAATAAACGTAAGTGAGAAAAAAAAAAAGAAGGATGGTAAAATAGTGGCACATTATTCAAGAGAGCAAATCTGATCCATTTCATGGTCACACGGGTCAACATCAAAGCGTGGACAGAACCACAAAGCAAAAAGGATTTAACGAAGAAAAAAAGAGAAAGCTCATCACATCCTTCGACTCTGCATTCTCATCCTCTGCCATCGGTTCAAAAAGGCGAGCAGAATCAATAAAGCCAGGATGACTACAAAATCCATAATCAAGCCCTCTTTTTTTTCGTTATTACGGCGTTAAAGTTGCAGGCAGGCCGAGGATTCGTCGCCATGGAAACAGGGACCGTCTGAAGGGCTGCGGCGATGCTGAACCAGGTGAGACGGACATCAAGGCAGGAGCATCATTATCCTGTCAGAGGCCACGCTTCTTTTATTGTGCGTTCGAAATCAAATGTTTCTGACTGAAGCGTAGATTGCAGGCTCAGGTTGTGAGGCTGAATATTTCAAAGCAGGATGGAGACGAAGGTTATATGAAGCTTAGAATATGGAAATATATATATATACATGGTAAAAAAATATGCATAAAGCACAACCAATATTTGGTTGCAGATGTTAGCAGATGTGTTTGTCAGAATTCTGCTTGTACATGTGACCACTCTTCTTGGCAGAATTTAGTCTTTAACTACATTCGTATGGTTTCCTGGCAAAGATCTGACTTTTAAACACACCTTTCCATAACAGCCAAGCTATTATGCTTGCTAAACTCCATCCCCTGCAATGGATCTGTTCCACCAGCAGTAAAAAAGCCTTAAAGTATGATGCTACCACCACCATGTTTAAGCTAGCTAAACTCCATCCCCTGCAATGGATCTGTTCCACCAGCAGTAAAAAAGCCTTAAAGTATGATGCTACCACCACCATGTTTAAGCTAGCTAAACTCCATCCCCTGCAATGGATCTGTTCCACCAGCAGTAAAAAAGCCTTAAAGTATGATGCTACCACCACCATGTTTAAGCTAGCTAAACTCCATCCCCTGCAATGGATCTGTTCCACCAGCAGTAAAAAAGCCTTAAAGTATGATGCTACCACCACCATGTTTAAGCTAGCTAAATTCCATCCCCTGCAATGGATCTGTTCCACCAGCAGTAAAAAAGCCTTAAAGTATGTTAAACCATGTTTAAGTGTTGGTACATTTTTTCTTGGGGTTGAACGCCTTGCCTTTTACTCCTCCAAACAAACCAGTTGTCAAAACTCTGTCCATGTGATGAGCTGTAAACTTTAGTCAAGCTTGAAGGTGTGGATTTTGGATTTTCTGGGATAGCAGCCTTTTCAGTCCATGGTCATGTAAACTGTACAACTGGCTTGGTTGTAGACAATAATACTCATGTTCCAACAGCTTCCAGTTCATGGCAGACCTGTGCCTTGATGGTTTCTGGGCTTATTCCTGACCATCTTCTTGGGTTTTCTTCCAGATCTCGGCAAAGTGTCTACATCTTCCAGCGACCTGTACCTGCATGGTGTTTCCTTATAAGTTGTTTAGGAAAAACATAACCTAGCTTGTTATTACTAACTGAATTTACTATCTTCTTCCTTTCACTGAGCTCCTTTGACTCTCCCATTACTATGTACCAGGTGTTGCCAATCCAGTGAGTCCAGTCACTTAAACCCTTTTGGTTTTTGGCACTGAGAAGCTACCAGCTGCATTTAATCTACTAATCTAAATTGGTTGTGTAATTTTGTGACCATGTACGCACAAGTCTCCATTCTCAAAACCTGGATTCAACATCGACTTTGTTGAAAAATGTGGTCAGAAAAAAATATTTAATGTTTTAAAAAAATAACTTAATAAAAAACCAGTGCTATGCTTAAGAATAAAAATAAGAGCATACACACATAATGTGATGAGAACTCACAGGATTGAGTATAAACAGCTGGGTGCCCATAAGCAAACCACTTGTTAGTGAGACTAATCAGAAAAAGACTTTAATTCACTAGGGAGCATAAAGATTGGACTTTGGAGCAATGGAAAATGTTCATGCGGTCCAATGAATTCAGATGGAGTGTTATGATCTGGGGTTGCTTCAGTTGCTCAGGTCTAGGCTCAGCAACATTATGTGGCAATAAAATGAAGTCAGCTGCAACTTGAATGTACTGAATGACCAGGGGCCTCATGTACAAAGACTTGCGTTAAATTCATACTAAAACATTGCCTCCTCCTCCGTATAAATATCGTAATGACTCCACTTTGGCAAAATCAAATGAAAAAGCAATGGCAAAAACGAGCAAGAAGAGAAACTTTACAGAATGTGAATTGGAGGTGCTCCTATCAGAGGTAGACCGGAGAAAAACTGTGTTATTTGCAAGTTTGTCCTCCGGAATTAATAACAAAATAAAATAAAAACTTAGCTGAAATAATATCTTTAAATACATCACTCACCAAGAAGCCACTATGGTAATGCGTGGCTCCTCGCTGTCTCGCTTTCCAAATTTGGACCCAACTCAGCACAGAGCTCCAGGAGGATAGCTCTTGGAAATCTGAAATGGCTAATAAGCCAGTCATCATCGTGGGCCAGAAAATCACTGTGATCCCTAAAAAGGCATCCCTTCGGATTCGGCCATTGACAATGTCCTCTAATAAGGCCAACACTTCCATTGCCATAATCTAAGGGTTGTATACATGTATGCAAATGCTTTTATATGTTCTAAATCACATAATTGGTAGAAAAGTTTTGTGTCAATTAACCCATTTTATCAATTATAAATTAATAGCAATGTTTTTCATGTGTTGGTGCGATACTTTGTTGTGTGCAATTTAACATAACTGAGTCGCCAACAGAAATAAAACAAACACACACAAGAAATACACGTACGCCAGACATGAAGTTGGCGTGGAAGAACGCACATTCTCACGTTAATTTCACTGTTAGTAAATCCGACCGTGAGCGTGAAAACTGGCGTAAGCAAAGTTTTTGTGCGTACGCAGCGTTGATACATGAGGCCCCAGGTTATCACATCTATGGCATTTTCCACGACTTAAATGTAAGAGTGGTTCTGGAAACATGAGGAATAATTTTTCACACTGAAACTGGACACCACACGGTTTGCTGTAAGCACAGTTAAAGGTGAATCACAGCAATTTTTTTTCATTATTTAATTTTTTTTGGCCAGGTGTATAATTTGCTTCTGAGTTGACTTTCAGAAAACATTTTGCATTAGAAAAAAAAAAGACCAGTTGAAAGTAATCTCTGGTGAAATGAAACGTTCGTGGTAATGAAATGAATATTCATGTTTCTTTTGCTTTGTTTTTGCTTTGATTGGAACCTCTTATCATGAAGAAGCGATGCCTTTTAAACTATAATTTAGGCTCCAGAGTGTCAAAATTAGGTGTTATCTGGGTGGGAGGGGGGTCGTACTGTCTTCCCTGTCACTCAAAGTAACACCAGTCATTCATGGGCATCTGTAAGCCATAATTCCATGTTACATTGCCCCATAATGTCGTTTAAACCGTGATGATTGGTCTTTACTTGTCTCAAAGGAAGCATGTGTTTATAGCTTTAAAATTACAGCATGAATAAAAATGCATTATATTGAGTGTGATTTGCATGTAATGGAAATATATAAAATTCATAAAATTTTTGAGCAGCTTTCAAGAAACAAACAACAATCTTTCGAACCTTAACAGTATTATGACCCTACCCTCTCAGCATGGTGATAAAGCACACATGCTCAAATGCTCTTCCTCTAAATCACTTTGCACTGGCACTTCTGTATTATTTACCGAATCTATTAAGTATGGCACAGATACGTAATACTTTAATTAGCATCACCGCTTTAGCTGACAGCAGGTAATGAGCAACGCTTCCATGATAATATGTGACTAACCTGATCATCACTCACTGTGCACGACTCGCTGTTCAGCCCGCAGACTGACTGCTTGCTTACGACCAGAATTATTAACCCGGACTCCTGAGTAATTACTGAACATAATTGCATTTCATAAGAGCATCGTGACCTAGACCGGAATCCGAGCTAATAAACAGAATGATTACAAAGGACCGTAAGGGGCAAGTGCAACCTGCCCCATGTGCGTTTAGGCCTGCCGTATGTTTATAAATGACTAGTAGAAGATGATCCTTATCGAAGGATTTAAATGCACTATTTTGTTTAGTCAGCATCCTCTTTGATTTCCTATACCCAGGCCAGGATGACTATAAGGACGTCGATTGGTTTTGGGAAGTTATTAAGGAGGTTTAGGGCATGAATTTGAAAGTCCAGGAAGTCAAAGGTTAATGAATAAAAAGATCAACTTTTGCAAGAGATACGAAGCATTCCCGGCAAACAAGGAACGAACGAACTCGACCGGACCGAATGCCAGGTAAGTTGCGTATATGTCTGGAAGCAGTTTAAAACGTCAACCGAGTGTTTTTTTTTAATATATTTTTTTAAAATCCAAAATTAGTGAAGGACGGTAGCAACTTTCAGTTTGGTTTTTAAAGCATCTGGTGCCAAGATGAACCATAAGTTAAGGTTAAGTGAGGGTTTTTTATTTATTTATTAATTTATTTATTTATTTAATATTTTACTACATGTATTTACACATCTTTCCTAATGGTTTTGATTGTTTTTGAATGTAAAAATATAATTTATACTGTTGGAAATTGGTAATATTTTTGAAGGCTGGAACAGATTATCTGCATTTACATTATTACCTTTGGGAAAATGCGTTTCGCAATACAATATTTCACCTTAAGAACTCGCCTCCATAACAAATTTAATTCATATGCCGAGGTACCGCTGGACTAAAATTTAAGACATTCTTTACTAAATTAAGTATGGTTAAAATTTCATTTCAAATCGGATTTTAATTGTGTAGTTTTCTGGTTGTATTTACTGATAAGATTCAAACTACTGACAGGTAAAGTGAATAATGATGGGTATCACAATGGCCCCTGTCAAGGGGTTGGATATATATATACTGTATTAAGCAACAAGTGAAGCCAGTTCCCAAAATTTAACATCTCTGCCGGCTAGATGACTGAGTCAGAACATTTCCAAAACAGCAGGTCTTGTGGAGTGTTCCCAGTATGAAGTGGCTAGTACCTACCCAAAGTGCTCCAAAAAAAGCCAAAACCAGTAACAGGGTCGTGAGAGCCCAAGGCTAATAGAAAGTGCCCATGCTGACCCCTGTACACCACCTACAATGGGCACATGAGCATTAGAACTAGAACATGGAGCAATGAATGAAGATCCATGATTCTGATTTGATGAATCACATTTCTCTTTTACATCATATAAATGGCCGTGTGTGTGTAACATACCTGGGGAAGAGATTGCACCTTGGGAAGAATCTGAGCCGGTGGAGGCAGTGTGATGCTCAGGGCAATGTTCTGTGGGAAGACCTTATTTTCTGGTGTTTAGGTGGATGTTACTTTGACACTTTGACACATACCTTATCAATGTTGCAGACCAAGTACCCTCCTCCATGCCAACATTGTTCCTTAATGGCAGGGGCCTCATTGAGTAGGATAATGTGCCATGCCACACTGCACAAAATTTTTAGGAATGGTTTGAGGAATATAAACAAGTTCCAAGTCCCATGTTTAATTTGCAACTATGGAAACAAAAATTTACTGTAATGAGCACAATGATTCAAAACTTGCATTATGTTCTACAGCTATCACAGAAAATTAATCAGCACCTTCAGACTAATCAGGATCAAGAATTCGACACCAGTGCTAAATAAAGAGAAAATAATAGATGGCCTAAAACAGAACCTTGTGGAACACCTTGAGATGCTCTACAACAAGAACCACAAACATGCATTCAGCCTGTAAGATATGAAGTTTTCATCCCTAGATTTGACTCCACCCAACTATAGGATCAAGACCGACTCCAACCCCTAAACACTTTTGTTCTTAAATTGACTATAATGGTCCAAATTTACACATTTATTAAACCAGAAATGTATTATTCTTTTTTTATTATTATTATTCACCTGGATCCACACAAGTCCTCAAGCTTGCAATGTTGCATGTAATGTCTTATTTTTATAGCTGTAAATGGAGTCAGAATATGACATTTGCACATTTTAAGGATATTACAGATTACTACAGAAATCTGGATATTTTTCAAGCCAAAAAAAGAAACAATGGTCTATGATTTTTAATCAAATTTTATGAGTCCTGAACTGCTTGTGTTAATGTCTGAAAAGAAGAAAAAAAACATCAAAACACATTCAAATTAAAGGAAGGATTTTGTAAACCTCCTAAGCCCACTGTCTAAAAAGCCAGAGTAGAAAAAGAAAAAAAAAAAGGTTGGAGATGAAAGCAGAGATTTTGCAAGGGGATTTGCATTGAGAGAAATCAATCAAGGCAAATTGAATTAAAGGATTTAATTTTTTTTTTCAAGAATACATACCCCTAAAATACTCTGAATGTGCTTTGCATTCGAAAGGTAATAAGACGACTGATCACAGAATGCCACACAACACACTTATTATCCTCTTTTCTTTAGAGAAAGGCTTTTCATTTTCATCTCCTCGAGTCCCAGATATAACCAGAGGCTGGAGAAACGCTTTAATTTCTTTCATAAGTACATCTTTTTTTCTTCCCCCTTCATTCTTTCCTCCTACAGTTTTAAAAAAGAAAAAAAAATCTATGGATATTCATCTGATCCGTTAGCAGCTTGGTGCTCTGCCAATCTTTAATTAAAATCAGGGACTGCATTCCTCAAGGCTCGTGCACACACAGGAAGGGGTGTTTCCCTGTCACATTTCCAGATGTTTCATACTTTTTTGCCTCTAAACGCTGCATTTCCCCACCGGATTGTCGTCAATCGATTTTGCGGGCTGTTAATTTCACTTTGCAACCCCGCCGGCTTAGGGTTATTGATTAACGTTACAGTTCAGGTGAGTAGGTGTAGCTTGCTCCGGGATCTTTTTTAATAAAAAAGGAAATGGATCTGGAAAGCGTAAATACTAATTTATTATAAAAAGAAGAAAAAGTCTAAGACTGTCTTTTAATATTGAGAGAAACTAGTGCTGTTAATCGATTTAAGATTATTTAGTTAATCACAGTCAGACTGTAATAATATATCTTAAGACTGTAATAAAATAATCTTAAGTCAGACTGTGATTAATCACAATTTTAAAATACTTAAATTTACTTGTATTGTAAACATGCAATGTTCAAATAAGAAAATACATGACAAACTAGTTAGAGGAAACAGATTATGCAGTTTTATAATTATCTTAAGGCCCTGAGTCACTGATCAGAAGGTCGGTGGTTCGAGGCCCATCTCCACCAGGTTGTCTGCTCCAGGGGCGCCATAAAAATGGCTGACCCTGTGTTCTGACCCCAGCCTACCAATAAAGCTGGGATATGTAAAGAATAAAGAATTTTACTGTGCAGAAATTTAAATCTCTCGAATAGTACCAGCATTGGCTGGGTAGTATAGGCGGGCATGTGGCAAGCCCCTGACACGGGGCTCGAACCTGCATCCTCAGATATAAAAATTAACAACCTAGAGCCTTAGCCATCTCACCTACCACTCCCACAGCTTACATTTAATGTACTCTTGTAAAAATAGTGTCCCTTGAAGGTAGCTCGAGCACACACCTTTAGTTTTATCCAAATTTCTATCCAGTTTTTTTTTTTATAATGAAACTTGCCATTCAGCACCTGGTGATGTTTCCTCAGTCATCTTATTATCTGCGTTATAAAAATTAGGTTAGGGTCAAACTTGGACATATGATTAATTTGCATAAAAAAAAACTTGCAATGCATTAAAAAAAATGTAACAATCACATGCGTTAACACAACTTGTATTGATTCACGCAATTACAGTAAAGCTCATCTTGAGTGAAGTCTAATCATGGCTTAAAAATGAAACCTAACAAGAACATGATATGGAGGAAGACTGAGATTTGTGCTCGTACCCATGCCTATAAAACCCTCGCTGCACTCTTGTCAAGCTTCTCATTGCCAAATCCTTCCCAGAATCCCTCCTGCCGTCCTCATTTCGCAGGCTTCGGGGGAAAAAGTGCCACAGTCAGACAGACATCTACAGGAGGAACGTTACCTACCACAAAGCAGAGAGCGTCCCGGTTTTCCTCGATATATGCGCGTCAAGACTTCATGAATCTTTAAAAGGTGGAGAAAAACATCTTTATATAAAAACACACCTCACAGAAAGAAGAAAAGCACGTCCTTATCATCACATCTACCGGTTTTTAAAGGAGGCGCAGGATACCTTCGCCTGTCGAGAGTCCGTTATTTCTTGCTTAGAAACTTCTCTGATGCCAATTAAGGGTGCTTGAGCGCTGAAATGAAATACTGTGGAAACATTTACCCAAACTCTGGACCTAAAGTATGCTAATCTTTACGCCATGTTTGTGAAACAAAATTAAAGATGAGCTTGATCTTTTTGTTTTTGTTTTTAAACTGCACCTCATCAGATCTATAAAAATATCAGACATGTATGTAATTTTAATCATCCCGAGAAGTATTAATGGCGAACTTCAAAAAGGCAGCATAAAGGAGGAGTTCTGAGTGCTCGGCTTTTCAGACGCTAAATCGCCTATTAGCATTAATAGCGCCCCAAGCCTTGAGCTAGCCGCGGTGATCCGTGATATCTATATATTTATATGTTAAATATTTAATGTGCGGTTTCTCACAGATGCATGTAGAGCTCAGATCCAGGAACGCTGTCTGGTGCTGAGTCACCCACAGATCCTCAAGACTAATTAGGACTTCTGGCAGCATTTTAGTCACTGTACCACTTAAAAATTTTACTTTTGAAATAAAAAATAATCATTTAAAACTGTCTTGAGCAAACATGTTGGGTTGAGTTTTACTTTTAAATAAGTAACAGAGATTTAGTATATAGCAAAAGCACAAAATGTGGTTGTATAAAACAAGTTATTTTAACGTTTAAACTTTTTTTTTTTCTTTTTTTTTTTTTAATTCAGTTGAGGAATTTACTGCATAACTAACTATATGTCATACTTTCGATGTGACCTTGTCAATGGGT